>NC_142103.1:89613866-89935911 GCF_054644295.1 Miniopterus natalensis | reverse complement strand
TAAATTTATTGAGGTGACATTGGTTAATAAGATTATACATGTTTCAGCTATACATTTCTGTGATACATGATTTGTATATTGCATTGTGTGTCCACCATTCAAGAGAATTTTCAACTGTTCACTTATAGAATTGTTTAAATCAGTTTCACTATTGTCATTCTTATCTTAGGACTATTCCTGATCACCTAATATGGCAGACAGAAAAAGGCTAGAAAGTTTTGTCTGAAAATAGAGATTGCGTCCTTAAAAAGTGAGCTAGATATCAATACATTGCTATAGAATCCATCTTAACATATGTAGTTACCGACTTCCAGGAAATAAACCCAAAATCTCAAGGGCACTTCCGCAGCTCTGACTAAAAGGTGAAGCTCTTTGTATTGTCTGCTGACATCCACTTAAGAGAGAATGAAGTATGATAATTTGTTGGTATATAATCTATTGATTATTTTATTAAAATATATGATAAATAGCTACAGAGATAAATAGCAACCTAGCACATTTCTTTAATGTATTCAAACAGATATACTGCATGGGAGACAAATATGGTATGTGCTTGAGTAGAACAGAAGGAACAATTGGGTGTGGGAACTGGAGAGAGATTGAGATGATAATGGCTAATGATGAAGCAGTCAGGAAAGGACTGGAATCTGAAGGACAGTGAAAAGCTAGCGAGGGTGTGAGAGCAGAGTTTAGTTGAAGCAGTGGGGAAAATGTTATTTTGGTAGGAGAAAAATTTTCAATTATATGAATAAGGTAAACTAATGAGAAAACTGAAAGGTGGAATATGCTAATATTTGAGTGAAAACAGTCAATGCATTGACAACAGTTTTAGGAGTGAAATAAGATAAAATATATTTTAACATGAAATCGAAAAATGTGTCCTGATGCACCATGATTGTTACGATTTTTTTAATGATGAATTACGGATAAATTTTCTGATGCAGGGAAGTGATAGGAACATAAACCTGAGGCCCAGAATAAGTCATTCATTCAAATGCATTTATTGAGAACCTACTGTGATTCTGGACTCTGCCAGGCATCAGAGATTAAGCTGTGAATTTAAAAATATGGTTTTTGCCTCCATTAATTTTAGGTTCCAGCATGGAAAACACAGTAAAGAGATAAACAAGTGTATGTCTAAGCAGAAAGTAAGTGTCACATTTTTTGTAACTTTAATTGCATATACAGTAATCCCCCTTTATTGGTGCGGGATACATTCTAAGATCCCCAGTGGATGCCTGAAGCTGCAGATAGTACCATACATACACTTTATAGCTTCTCTTTGGCATACCCAAATTGCCAGCATTACTACTCTTGCCCTTTGGGACCAATATTAACTAAAATAAGGGTCACTTGAACACAAGCACTGTGATCCTGGACAGTCTGTGTGATAGCCGAGATGATTACTGAGAGACTGACTGCTAAGAGACTGATGGGATGGGGGCATTGGTAGTTTCCGCAGAGTGGGTACATTGGACAAAGGGATCTATGTCCGGGGAGGACATAGCAGGATGGCATGAGAATTCATCCTGCTACACAGAATGACATGCAATTCGAAACTTATGAATTGTTTACTTCTGGAATTTTTCATTAAATGTTTTCAGACCATGGGTGACCATGAGTAACTGAAACCATGGAAAGTGAAACTGCAGGTAGGGGGAACTAAGTTAGCAATAAGAACACAGAATACAATGAAGATAGGTGTGATTAGACAAGAGGCCAACAATGGCTCATTTTCTGAGGATGAATCATTCAACAAATGCATTTGCATCTGGCCATTAATGATGCATTTGGGCACCTTCGCTTTCACCTGCCTCGGTAGCAACAAAGGATGGACACTAGCAGAGGGAGATGTAGAAAAAGGCACACATGCATCACAATATGCAGACTAATTTAGTCTATTTTCTAATTATATGTTAGTTTTAAAATTGTAAACATGCCTAAGAATGTAGACTAGTATCACCTGAATTGTGTAATTATGCTAACATGCAGCTTAAAATAATGATGGTAGTAATACATTTCTCTTTAAATTCAAGTAAACATCATTAAAAGAAGCACAAAGTGAATGAACTATGCAAGGTCAAAAGCACAATAATAGAGCACCATAGCTGGTTCACAGGTCTTAATGTTAACAGAGAATGAAGTCTTTTTTTTTTACTGGACCAGAATTTCAAACAGATTAATACTGAAAAATCTCCCTTAGACAGCTCATTGTCATTACTTCTGGAGGTCTCTCTCATCAGTGCCTCATGGAGATGACAATTTCTAAACTGTTTCCCCACAAGTGTTAATTATTTTGGTAATCAACACACTATACTTGTTGATTTCCCCCCTGTATTTATCATTAAATAATGAAAACAGCTTTTACTTTTTTCTGTTAAAAGAAAATACAAGCTCATTGGAAAAATACAGAAAACAAATAGCCAAATTATTATTAATGGTTTTTCTCCTGTACTGGGATTGCAGGTAATTTTTGCTTTCTTCTATTGTTTTTCTATATTTTTTCCCCAGTGAGTCTATGAGTAAATAGGGTGGGGACAGAGACGCAGCGTAAGTCAAGTGGTTCCCTCTTCTTTTTGTTCTAGTCCAAGAATCCCCCCTTTCTTTGAGGCTAAGATGAATATTTTCCTTTGCTTCCAATGAATCTCTCTAAAACTGAGGCTGTTTTACACTTGTGCATATTAACTATTGCTCCATAGAACCAAACACATAGTAGGAACTCAAGAAATAAAAATAACTCATTGATTTTATTAAACGCCTAGTTTCCTGAAAGGTTAAAATAGCATTATCTGAAAGAGATATGGTGAAAAGCATGCCATGATGAATTTCAAGAGAAGGAAACACTTCATAAGGTACTAGCCAATTTCATGATATTGTATGAGAAAAGACTGATTTGTATTGTTTTACATCAGAAAAACCATATTTATATAATGTGTACAATATTCATTTAATTACTGAACTTCCCCAACAAACGTGAGAAACTCTTTTTTAATTAAGCTTTGTTCTTGCCCCACATTAGTCTTACACACACACACACACACACACAGGTCTAGGTAGGACAACAGGAGAAAATTCTTCATTGGGGACGCTCCAGAAGTAGGTTAATGCAAATGAACATGAGGCCAAATACAGGATGAGCATTCACATTCATTAGCACACTTTGCATAAAGGTATTTTCAAAGCTTTGCCATGCATATGAAATGTTCCATTTATATGCCCATATTTTCATTATTCAGTAATATGCATTACTTCCTATTGTACCCAAGTGTAAGTTGTAAACCTGCTCAAAAAGTGTCACTGATCTGGGATTTCACTAAGTCTTTCACAGTTGACCTGATTGTTTAATTTCAACTAGAAAACGAATTCAATGGAAATGAGTAAGAATAGAAAGAAAGAAAATTATTTATCATTGAAATTTAAAAATTATAAAATTACTCATTTTAGTGGGAGGTTTTTTTGCCACACTTAAATCCATATTTGCATGTGTGGAATCAAATTTTATCATCATAAACATGAAATATATTTCATGTTCACAGAAAGGGGAAATTTTAAAAGCTTCATTCATCTATTCACCATGTATCTAGCTACTCATTATACATAGACATTTGCCTTGATTCCCTTTGCTTTCTTAAAAAGTATTTATAATTTTCATGTATTTTTAATTAGGCAAGTAAAGCACAATTTCACTCCTATTAAAAACGACACAATATAAAATACACACAGAATGCCTTAGTTGTTTTTTTATTTAATTTTGGGGGTAACATTGGTTAATACGATTAGATAGGTTTCAAGTGTACAATTCTGTGATACATCATCTGTACATTGCATTGTGTGGCCACCACCCAGAGTCAGATTTTCAGTCACCATATATTTGACCCCCTTTAACTTTGACTACTCCCCACCCCCTTCCCTCTGGTAACCACCATACTGCTGTCTTGTGTCTACAAAATTGTGTTTGTTTTTCTTGTTTGTTCCTATTTTGCTTTCAGTTTCATATCTCACATATGAGGAAAATCATATGGTTCTTAACTTTTTCTGTCTGACGTATTTCACTTAGCATGACATTCTCAAGGTCTATCCATGTTGTTGCAAATGGCAGTATTTCTTTTCATTTTCTTTTTTTTCTAATTATATGAGGAAGTTTATTTAGAAAGTTACAGAAGTAGTAGAAGTGGGCCAGCTGGGCTGTGTAGGATCAGGAAACAAGTTAAAAGGCAGAAGAAGGGCCTTTGGAGCTTAGGAGAGAAAAAGGCAAATGTAAAGCCCCTTGGGGGGAAGAAGAGGGGGAAGGGAAAGGCACAACTGTGCTCCTGAGAGGGAAAGGGCTCCAAATGGAAGCATTTCATCTTTCTTATGGCTGAGCAGTATCCATTGTGTCCATGTCTCACACCTTCTCTACCCTGTCCTCTATCGCAGGACACTTTGGTCATCCCCATGTCATGGCTACCGTGTATAATACTGCAGTGAACATAGGGGTGCATATATCTTTGCAAGTAAATGTTTTCAAAATTTTGGGGTAGATACCCAGAAGAGGGATTGCTGGGTCATATGGTAACTCTATTCCTAATTTTTTGAAGAACCACCATGCATGACTGTACCAGTCTGCATTCCCACCAGCAGTGAATGAGGGTTCCTTTTCCCCCACACCCCTCCAACACTTGTTATTACGCATCTTGTTGATCACAGCCATTCTAATAGGTATGAGGTAGCATCTCATTGTGGTTTTGATTTGCATTTCCCCAATAGCTAGTGAAGCTGAGCATCTTTTCATATATCTGTTAGCCATTTGTATGTCCTCTTGGGAGAAGTGTCTGTTCCTTCTGGTCAATACTCATCTCCACTCTCTAACTTCTACAGAAGTAACTATGTTTTCAGACCAGAGCACAAGCAGTCAGATGCTTTTTTTTACTGAAATGTGTAAATTGCTTTGCTGATCATCTTGGAGGTTTCCCCTTGTTAGTACATATGGCTTAACTCATTCTTTTTTATTGATTTTCGCAGAGAGAGGAAAAGAGAGAGATTTGCTATTCCACTTACTTATGCACTCATTGGTTGATTCTTGTATGTGCCCTGACTGGGGTTCAAACCTGCAACCTCCATGAATTAGGAAAACAGACTAACCAACTGAGCTACCTGGCAAGGGCTTAACTCATTCTTTTTAACTGATGAAGAATATTTCTGTTAGGCTACACAAAAATTTTATTACACCATTTTCCTATTGGTAGGTATTTATGATTGTCCAAATGTTACACCATTACAAACAGTGCTTTAGTTATAATCCATGATTATGCCTCATTGTATACATATGCAAGTATTTCTCTGGGATAGATATTAAGAAGTGGAACTGATAGTCATAGAGTACAGGCATCATTAATTTTAATATATATTGTGAAATTGCCCTCTAAGTGTTTGTACCAATTTACTTTTCCACCAGCAGGATATGATTTCATAGTACCCCTATCTTTTAGAAGCACTGAAAAAAAAATGCTATTTGTAGATTTTATACATTGAAGGTATTTTCTGAGAGTGTATTGTTTATCTTTTTTTCTTTTTACTTTGCTTAGGTTTTTTTTTTAATTTTATAAGTTAAATATATCAATCTTGTCTTTCATGATTTATTGCCCTGCTGTGTTATTTAAGAATGACTTCCAGACTTACTTATCCCAGGATCAGAATGTAAACTCTGCTTATTTGTAGATTACTTTTTTTAAAAAGCATTTTGATGTATAATCCACCTAGGATTTATTTTTTGAAAAAGTATGGCAGAAATTACAGTTGTGTGTGTGTGTTGGGGGTGGGGGAGAGTAAAGTGGTAGGAATTGGTGAATGTTGGGTTGCCTTCGGCTGATCTTGAGTTATGCACTCAGTGGGGCATAGTAAGCATTATATATGTATTTTACTTGTTAAATTAAACAAAAAAGTAGTATCCACAGGGAAGGGGTTTTAAGCAGACAATTGACTTGCAATTGTGATATAACTGCTTGACCCGGAGGGCTGATGGACTTTGTGATTTACATATTTAGAGGTATATTATACCTTCACTGTGGACTATCATAAGGAAATATACCTTGACAGGTTTGTATAGCAGTAGTGATCATTGTGTATATATTATACACTTACTTGTCAGAGAATTTTTGTGAGATACCAACTTAAATTCAAGAGGGAAACGTATATGCTGAAAATGGCAGTATTAATTGGTCTATCTCATATTTATTTATGGAACACTTACACTGTGCCAGATGCTACAGAGCATCATGAATGATGAGTAGCAGACAGTCCATTTGCTGAAGGCATTCAAAGTGTAATGGGGTTAATTCTTCTGAGTATGCAAATACTTAAAATACAAAGTGGATAACACTGTGGTCTTAAAAAAAAAATAAACAAAGGGCTGTAAAAAATTATAAATGAGAGTAATTACACATGTAAAGATGTCTTAGAGTAGGTAGTGTTTGAAATAAGTTTTGACTACAAAGGTGAAAATTAGGGGCACTCCAGGCAAGGGATTAATGTTACCTAAGATAGACAGATAGAAAATCCAAGGATGCAAAATCAAAAGCTTTGGCAGAAATAGAGGGTATTGCACCTATGGTCACAGTGAGAGAGAGAATGGAAAAGTTTAATATAGATTTTTAGATCATATCCCATTGTGAGGGGATTATACTTAATTTTGTAGGAGGTAATGAATTTTGAAGAGGGAGATGTGTCATCCAGTCTACTTTTGAGAAAAATTGATTTGGCTGTCATAGATTAGATAAATAGAATGGAGGTGAGATCAGAGGGAGGGATAATAGTTAACAGCTCATTACCAAATGGCCTAAGTGAGCAATAGTGAAGGCTTTGACTAGGACAGTGGGAAAGTACTGGAAAGGAGGGGGTGGGTGTGAGAGACATTGTGTAAAGCAGAATCTACATGATTTAGCAACTGATTGAGGAGAAAAGGGAGGGGCCCATAATGACTGGTTTCCTGCTTGGATGACTAGGATAATGTGGTATCAGAATAGAAACAGGAAATTGGGCAGATGATATATTCTGGTCTTTAACTAAATGGATTTAAGACACTAGGAGAATTTTGAGGATGACTGTTTCAAACAAGTATTTGAAAATGATGTGGGAAGTTCCAGAGAGAATTAAGTAAAGAGAAAGATATTTGGAATTTTAGTCTAAAATGATCTTAGGATAGGGATGGGGAGACTTTGTAGCTGTATTCCTACTATGAACTCCTTGTATGTGCCCTTTCCTCAAAACTGCCAAATGGTTGTCTATCCTGTATTTGAACTTTGAGTCCATGCCATCCTGAGGCAGGCATTTCTGTTTGTACCATTCAGTTCGAAATGTCTTCTTTATTCTGGATTCTCCAAAGTTCCTTCCTTTGGTCAAATATCTGTATCCTGGGAGCCAACCCTAGAGCAATTACACTTCTTAGTTCTTACAAAAGCTATTGATATTTTAAGAAAGTTATAGAATCCCTGTTTAACCTACACTTCCAGTAATGCACAGAGTGTAAGTGCTGCTCAGTGGCAATATAATATCTTTATGCCTTCTATGTGGTCCTTGCTAAAGTTTTCCTAAATATACATAAACTTATAGAAAACACAGAACAAAACTTGAGTGTAGTCTAACCTCAGTCAATTTAACATGGAAATTTGAATTTAAAAATTCCTGATGGGAATAATTAGGGTCTCACTATGGATAGATGCCTGGACACATGTCTAGCTCTGTTACCTCTTCTCCTTCTTATGCTCCTATATTCTTTTTGTTAAATGTATCTTTATTGTTGCAAGTATTGCAAATGTCCCCTTCTCCCCCCATTCACCCCCTCCACCCAGAATCTACCCCCACCCCTCCAGGCCTTCTCCTCACTGTGTCCATAGGTCATGCACATATGTTTATAAGTTCTTTGATTAATTTCTCCTTCCCCACCCCCGCCTTCCCTCTGAAATTCGTCCGACTGCTCCATGGTTCTATATCTCAGTATCTATTTTGTTCATCAGTTTATTTTGTTCATTAGATTCCACATATAAGTGAGATCATGTGATACTAGTCTTTCTCTGCCTGGCTTATTTCACTTAGCATAATACTCTCCAGGTCTCTCATAGCTAATTCCTTCAATTTCTTTATCGAGTCACCCCCACCCTGTCTCCTTTGGCTCCCACCAATGTGTTCCATGTATCCATGCTTCTGGTTCCATTTTGCTTGTCAGTTTATTTTGTTCACTAGATTCCACATATTAGTGAGATCATATTTTATGTGCCTTTCTCTGACTGGCTTATTTTGCTCAGCATACTATCCAGGCCCACCGATGCTAGCCTAAAGGGTAAGAGCTCCTTTTTTACAGCCATATAGTATTCCACTTTGTAAATGTACCACAGTTGATTTTTACCCACTCATCAGCAAAATATTCATTTTAAGGGTTATGAAGGCCAAGCAGGCAGTCTAGAAACCTGTGACCTTGCTATTCTTACATTTGCGCTCTTACTAAAACTGACCTCTCATTATCTGTGAACCTCAGGACCCGTAAATCGCATTCCAATGCCCATTAGTCTCGGCACACACTGAGAAAAGAAGGATGCTGGGGAGATGGTGATTGAGCACTCCCCTCTTTCGGTGACTGCTGCCCATCCCACCACTGCTTGTTTTATTTCTATTTTCTCATCAGCTGTACTTAATGTCATATGAAATCTATTTCTTTTGGTTTTAATTTCATTATATTTTTCTTCCTGGAAGTTCTAAGAATTATTTATTTCAAATTGGTTAGGCAATTAATGTAGTCAGATATAGAAATATTTGTATATGTTTTATGCTTGTCTTCTATTTCTTGGTTTGAAAGTTACTGGTTGATAACTCTAATATATATAGTTTCACTACAGAGAGTGTTCTTTCTCATGATTCTTGCTCAAGGCACCTATTTTTTTTTTTTCTTGGTGGTTGTTTTTATTTGAATGAACTGATCATTTTACTTTGAATATTAGTTTGGGGGATTCTCTGAGGCCTAGGGTGAAGGGAAACACTTCTAGGAAAGATCCCAGTTGCCTTGGCAGGTGCCTAAGGTATGATCACTCTGGGATCACTGTAAATTAAATGAAATCAATAGCTCGAGGGTTTATTTTTTATTATCTAAGTAATATGAATTTGTGCTATAAATTTGCCTTAAGGATGTGTTAGGGTTGGGGAATATCAAATTTAGTTATGTTTCATCTTTTTCTTGAGAATGGAGCCCTTGGTTTTATTGGATGGGAGTTCTTTCCAATTAGAGACTTGACCAAGCCCCATCCCCACCCTTCCAGACCTGTGCCACCAGTAAACCTAAGCTATGGTGACTGGGATTACTAGGTCCAGTAAATGCCCTCAGGACCATATCTTCAGTGGGCAATTTAACACTGACTCTTGTTTTACTTAGATTTTGGCCTAGGAATCTTATAAACTATTTTATTTTGAGAAAAATGCCAGTAGTTTTACTTATTTTCAATAGGAAAATTGGTCCAAATAAACTAGCTTGCTATATTACTAGAATTAGAACTGTTTCTTATACAGAATATTTCTCAACCAGATTTTATATTTAACATTTCAAATTTCTTGGACATAATTCTCATTCTCTGACCTTACTTTCTTGCTACTAGCAGCTTTATTTCTAATCTCCATTTCAAATTCATTTTGTCCTTTGGACAATCTATATCAACCTTAAACACCTTGCAATAGTTACTTTCATTAATGTGATGGGGATTTAAAAAAATATATATTTAAAAAACCTCTGGATGATTTGATTTTGTAATTTAAGAATGAATGGATGACTTTGGAGAAAGAGTCAGGACTTGGCAAATTGGGTGAAATAAAAAGACGTAGTGAAAAACTCGTGGCTAGAAAGAGTGTTGTTGAAATGTTTGAACAGACCATTTAGATTGTCAGGGAATTAAATGAAGCAGGAAGGGGTTATGGAATATAAGCTGATCAAAGAAGGTAAGACATGAAGGAATGATGAAGGAACTGGAAGTATAGGAGCCTGTGTTAATCTTGGGGAATTCTATTATATATTCATATTTTTTAAATATCAGTTAATGGACGTTAGATTATGTATCACATAAATCAAGGCTGGTTCATAAGCTTCTCTTAGAAATAATTATCAGATATGCACTATAACAAAGGATATTTTGACCTCAAAAGAATATTCTTGGTGCATTTATTCATCAAACCAATACCAAGAAACAATGGATTGAAAGTTAATAATATAAGATGTGTGATCATTTATGATTTTTTCATCTAGAGATAATAGAGAGGATCAGGGAACTCATGAATCTCTCATGTTATTTTCCCATCAGGCTTTTCCCCTGCTATTCTTTCTCACTTGCAACAGCTTAATATACTACAAGTGAAAGGGAGTATAATATTTGATGATATTATAGATTATAATATGTGAACAAATATACATATAATGTATATAAATAATTCTTTATTTCTGAATTTCTAAGTCATTTTAAATGCTTACAGTTGCTCAGCAACCGTTAATCATTTATCGAGCTACTCTATCTCTGTCATTATGATCTTTTCATTGTTTTTTCTTATTGAATCCTCAGACAATCCTATAAGGTAGAAATTATTATTGCTATTTTATAGGTGAAACTTATACTCATAAAAATTAGTAACACATCCCTCGTCAGTGTGGTAAGTGGTTAGAGCATCAGCCCACAAAGCAGAGTCTTGGGTTCAATTCCCATTCAAGGGCACATACCTTGCTTGCAGGTTCAATCCCCCGGGGTTGGTACAGGAGGCAACCAATGGCTGTGTCTCTCTCACACTGATCTTTCTCTCTCTCCCTCCCTCCCTCCCTTCCATCCACTCTCTCCAAAAAAAAATTAGTAAACATTATTTTTTATGAAAGTCTTTCACCTATGTTTACTTTTATGTGCATTTTAACTGTGATCAAGCCAATGAGTTAGGCCAGATACTGTTATTTATTTTTTAATACAGAAGGACTAGGAGGCTCAGAGGAGTGAGGAGACTTGCCAAAGCAACCAGCATCCTGATACAAATGGTGCTCAATCTTAGTATTCTAAATTGCAACCTATCAATTTATCTACAGTGCCTACAGTGCTGCATTTCTTTGAAAGATAAGTGGTAATGATGATCATGATCATGATAACTTTAATGATTATGCAGAGCTTGGGATTTAGAAAATCATTACTAACCAACAGTAATTGTATTTAATAGTACAAATATCTCATATCTAATACTACGAGAAGAACCCAAGGAACAGGTACAAAGTGTGAAGTGTTCTAGGAAGAATATAACAAGTAAACTATATAATTCTAAATTGTAATCTCTATCCCAACAATTTATTTAGCCTTTTCAGATACATTTTTTTGAAACTACTTTTCTTTTTGATCATGCTAAAACTGCTCCAATGATTACATCCAGAAATTAAATGTGACATAGAGCTAGCTATAACCCCCAAATAAAATAATAATTATTTCTTTCTTCTTGGGTGTCAGAGCAATCTAGTTTGTAAACTCAGGTGTGATAATGAAAGTAAAAAGGAGTGTGTGAAGTAAACCATTATACTAATTAGCTGAAATTCTTTTGGCTTTTTTATATCTTAGATTCTTAATATAGGTAAGAAAGTATGGTGTGAAGCCATAGAATCAGAAGAAAACACCATGCCTGGAAGCTATAAATAATTCTAATATTAAAAGGCCATATTCAATGTAGTATATCTCTGGAATTTAAAACAGGTATATAGTAATAAATTAAAGAGTTTAAATTACCAAACCTAAGGTCAAACAACTAATTAACGGTGGAGCTTGGATTTAAGCCCATCTACTTCACTTTAGCCCCATACTCTAAAACCTTGAGCATTCCCAATAGGAGATATGGCTTTCCATGATTCAAGGTTTGGTAAATTGGCCAACACATGTGTTTCTTAGGATCATGCTTAACTGCAGTTTTTTAGATTAATTTAAATGATTCCTAACCATGTAAGTCTTGGGTCATGGATGGAATAGTCAGGAAATAATTATCGGAGTGAAAATGTAAATAATACTAAGTCCAGATTAATTCTAGCTCACATATTCACTTTTTCATATTTTTGTTTCCTTTTGTGCATAAACACAAATTAATATTTTTAATTTATTATTTCTGTCAAAACAAATTTTGTAATGCTGATTTTTATGTTGTGTTTATAGTGTTTGGTTGAACTAAGGATTTTTTTAAATTTGCGTTTAACAAGCAAAGGGCTTAAATAAAAGTCTGAAAGTTTATCTGTTTTGTATCCCAGAACTTTGGACAATGACTAGTACATAGTAGTTTCTTAATAAATACTTTGAGTGAATGTGTGGGATTAATATACATTTATTATTAATATTAGTTTGTCCATCAAATATTTTTTCAGCTACTAGAAAAGGCTTTAAATTAAAATGTATTTCCTTTTTGAAGAAATGCTCAAATTCTGATACATCTTTCTACTTAATAGGGTATCTTTCTATCAAGCTTTAGATTGTTTAAGTGTGTTATTAAATATATATCAATAATGCTTAATGGAAAATCTATTTTAAAAAGAAATTCATTAAATCTTAAGACAGTGATAAGTACCATCCTACATAATGTTTTTCCTAACACACGATGATAAAAAATGACTCTCAGAGATGGAAAATTATACTATCTCCTAAACCTAGCCAACTACAGCTGAATTTCTCTCTAGAAGTCAACTACTTGTTGACTGATTTAGGATGGCCTCAGATGGAGTAACTGGAGTGGGGAGGCTGGAATCTAGTTCTATGAGACTTTCTTCCTCGGGCATATTCTCATGTCAACATCAGTGGAACAACAAAGGAAAAAGAGATGTGTCAGTATTGATTCAAGCCTCTGCTTAATGACTTCTAACATCCCATTGGCCCAAGCAAATCACATGGTGGATGGATTGAGTGGAGGTTACATGTCAAAGGGTATGGATACATGTACGAGTGAAGATCTGGGACCATTAATACAACCAACCTACCATACAAGTTTAACTAATTGAATCTATTCTCATAAAGTGTATTTGGCATTTCTGCTATAACCTTTCGAATTCCTACTTAGAACTAAACCCTAAAAGAGAGGCTGCCTTAAACATGCACACACACACACACACACACACAGACTTTATATTCAGCTTATCTTGTATTTTTTGCTAATACAAGTCATTAGCTAAAATACTCATTTCTGTAGAGACTGAGCAAAAGAATAGCAAGCTTTTAAATAGAAATATCACACGGTATTGACTGTGTGTTCCGTATACAAGACAAATATTATCCACATGACATTTATCAAGTGAAATTTGTCTGTGTGGATATTTTATTTATAAGCATGCATTGCAAGAAAACATATTTTAAAAATAAAAATGGGCTCAACATTCTACAAACATTCTAGTTGCCTATTATAATGAAATTGTTTGTTAAGTGTCACTCTTAAAGCAATGCAAAAGGCATTTGCATATCAGTTTAATTGCTTTGGATTAAACATTGAAAGATGAGAGCCAAGAGAGCTTATTAAGCTGAAACGAGGGTAAGTGATAAAAAAGTGATATTATGTCAGCACTACATCTGGAGGTCTGTTGCTATTTCCATTTTAAATCCTAAATTGCAATGTTTCTTAAAATTATAATCAAATACCATAGAGTCTTCAAATATAACAACAACAAAAAAAAGGTTAATGAATAACTTGTGCTTACAATTTGATTTGGAAGCCACACTATAGTTTCTCTAATTGGTCAATATTTATGTGTTCTTCACCTATTAGACTGTGAGCTTTGAAAGGCATTATGAGTAATTTACTGCTGTGTCTTTAAGACTTTGACACAATTTCCTATAATAGATGCTCAATAAATACTTTGAATGAATGAATACAGGATATGACAACTGCTTTACAGATCCTAGAAAGCATTTTATTTTATTAAATTTGGGCTATTTATTTATTTATTTATTATTGTTCAAAATATTACAGGTGTACACTTTTCTCCCCATTGACCCTTTCCACCACTGACTCACCCACCTCCCCAGTCCCTCAACACATTATTGTCCATGTCCTTGGGTTATGCATATATGCATATAAATTCTTTGGTTACTCTCTCCCCACCCACCTACCCACTCCCACCTTCCCTCTGAGATTCATCAGTCTGATCCCTGCTCCATGTCGCTGAACCTATTTTGTTCATAAGTTTATTAAGTTCTTTAGATTCCACATATAAGTGAGGTCATGTGATGTTTGTCTTTCTCTGCCGGGCTTATTTCACTTAGCATGATATTCTCCAGGTCCTTCCATACTGTCCCAGAGACTACAAGATCCTTCTTTACAGCTGCGTAGTATTCCATGGTGTGAATTTCCCACAGCTTTTTTATCCACTCATCTACTGATGGGCACTTGGGCTGTTTCCAGATCTTAACTATTATAAATTGTGCTGCTATAAACATAGGGGTGCATATATTCTTTCTGATAAGTGCATCGATTTCCAGATGTTAATTCTGTATCCAGCTACCTTGCCAAATTCATTCATCAAATCTGGTAGTACTTTGATGGAGTCTTTAGGGTTTTCTATGTACAATACCATGTTATCTGCAAATAATGACAGTTTTACTTCCTCTTTTCCAATTTGGATGCCTTTTATGTTTTCTTCCAGTCTAATGGCTGTGGCTAGGACTTCCTGTACTATGTTGAGTAAGTGGTGAAAGCGGACATCCCAGTCTTGTTCCTGTTTTTAAGGGAAATAGTTTTACTTTTTGTCCATTGAGTATGATGTTGGCTATAGGTCTATCATATATGGCCTGTATTATGTTGAGGTATGATCCCTCTATTCCTATCTTGCTGAGGGTTTTTATCATAAGTGGGTGCTGGATTTTGTTGAATGCTTTTCTGCATCTATTGACATGATCATGTGATTTCTGTCCTTCATTTTGTTTATGTGATATATCACGTTTATTGATGTGTAGATACTATACCAGCCTTGCATCCCCAGAATAAATAGCACTTTGTCATGGTGTATGATCTTTTTAATATACTGCTGGATCCGGTTTCCTAATATTTTGTTGAGGATTTTAGCATATATGTTCATCAGGGATGTTAACCCATAATTCTCTTTCTTTGTAGTGTCTTTATCTGGTTTTGGCATTAGGATGATGCTGGCCTCTTAAAAAGAGCTTGGGACCTGACTAGGTTTGGCCCTGGTGTCCTTAGGTGGTTGGCTGCTCTGAGGCTCTCTGAGGCCCACGTCCTCTTGTCAGCTATTTTGCCTCCCCCTTGTGGTTGCCTGGTCTTGCTCCAGAGTCTTCTGAAGAGTCTTTAAGGTGCAGGCCTAGTGTTAGCTCGGGATATTGCTCCCCTTACATAGAGGTTTCGCTGTCAGGCCCTCACTGTGGGAAGTTAGTCTCTGCTCCACAGCCAGCTCCTCAGTCCCTACCCTGTCCTCTGATTCTAGTTCCCAGGCTCTGGCCTGCTGCAGCTTCAGATTGAATTCAGCCAGTGTCCTTTTCTGTATGGGCCATTTCAGTGACCTTGACTCAGTGGGTTCAATTAAAAAAAAAAAATCCAGCCCAGCCAGGCGTGGCTCAGCGGTTGAGCATCGACCTAGGATCCAGGAGATCCTGGTTCGATTCCCGGTCAGGGCTCATGCCCGGGTTTTGGGCTCGATCCCCAGCAGGAGGCGTGCAGGAGGCAGCTGATCAATGACTCTCTCATCATTGATGTTTCTATCTCTCTCTCTCCCTCCCCCTTCCTCTCTCTGCAATCAATAAAGGTATATATTTTTTAAAAATTCTGGTGAACACTTTGCCTGCCCAGTCCCCAGAAGGGGTTTTAAATAAATGAAGTAGGCTTTGTAAAGTGGGGCATGTGTGAGGCAACTTAACTTGCAATTCAGGGGTCCTCCTGTTGGGATGTTAGATTTGGGGCTTATATTAGCAACTACCATTTTTTTGCTGTGTCCAGATCATCAGAAAACTGATGCTACATCATTTTGAAAATCAGCAATAATGCAGATCTCATTTGTTTGCATTGGAGAATTAGCACCGCTTCCAGATGGTCCCTGTTGCTCCCCACTGTGATTTCACGTTTGCCAGATAGCCCTGTATTGTTAGATCATCTAAAGCATATCCTTTAAATTTGGTGAAAATAACCCCTCATTTTAGTTACTCTGGAGAATTTATTTTATAGAATGTTTAAATAGTTTTAAAAATCATCTTTCTTAAACCATGTAACAAGTATGTGAAAACAGGCCTATTGAATATATCCATTTTACAGATGAAAAAATTGAGGCACAGAGAAGTTAAATGACTTACCCATGGTCCCACAAGTAAGTGGCAGAGCCACGTTTTGAAATTAGACATTCTGGCTCCAGAGGGTTGTGTTCTGAACCACCCTGCTATAAGCACATAAGTGACTAAGGTTCCCCTAAGGCCCCTGAAAATGAAATATTTTGTACGCAACATCTGTTTTATTGTTTTTGCTTTAAATGTTAATTGTGGTAAAAAACATATAACATACAATTTTCCACCTTAACCATTTTTAAGTATACAGTTCAGTAATGTTAGGTATGTTCACATTGTTGTGCAATAAATCACTAGAAATCTTCCATCTTTCGAAACTGAAACTACTCATTAAACAAACAACTCTCTGTTTTCCCAATACATCTGATTTTAAGTCCTTTCAGGCCAAACATTGCACCCCAATGTGACGAGCAAAATAGAGACAGACTCATAGATAGAGAATAGGCTGGCAGCTGTCGAGCGAACAGGGATGAGTGGGTAGGGGAGTGGAGGGATCGCGCAAAAAAGAAAGAAATTAAAAAAGAGAAAATAATAAGACTCCATCAGACTATTATCATACAATGTAATAACAGGTAAACGGAGACAGACTACAAATGCATAAGAAATGGGTTGGTTTGAAATAAAAAGAATTATCTTAGTGATTGTCTTAGTATTCCTCAGTTTGCTCTTGGAATTTTGCAAGAGAAGACTTTTCTGCCATAGTTCATTTGAATGACCTATATCTGAATCAGTATTTCAGGAATACTTTCTTGGTTAAAAGCCACAAAGACAAAACAACCATATTGATTTTTCTTGTTTCTTACATATAGGTAGTATTTTAACTTTTTTTAACTAAGTTAAAATAACTTATAATAAAATAATTATTAATTTTTTATCTGCCTAAAAAGAAATTATATTCAAATACTGGTAAAAGTACTATTATTTTATATATCCTGTTTTTTACAACAATCCCATTTAGTATCCTTTTGATGTTTTCGAAAGACAATTGTGACATTCAACACAAAGTATTAGAGAACATAAATATACATTACATATATTTGTATTTATATAGTAAAATTTTAATCATTCTAGTAAAAGTGCTAATCCCTATAAATGGATGCAAAGTTATACAATCTATGTGTGAAAAAATAAACAAAAACTCTGAAAAGTATACTTATATTAATATGTATTTTCAATTCTTATTTTTCTTTGTATTACTACCATACTTGATCTACAAATAACCCTGTGATATGCTTTGAAATGTGCTGTCATAAAGGATAATATGGACATAGACTCAGACTCCTGAGGGCTGGTGCTTCTGTGCTTCTGCTGAGTAGTAAGTGATGAGCAGAGAGAGGAAAGGAGTTCCTGCTTATGGGTCTCTGCTAACATAGGAAATCGAGGCAGAACATGGCACATCAGGGACAGCAGTAGTTAAGTGCTGCCGAAGCCATAGATGTGAATGGGGAAGTGCTAGGAGGTGGAGAGGAGTGACAGCCCAAAGCCAGGTTAAAGAAGAACTTTCTGCCAAACAAAATAGGTTGAATTTTATTCCACAGGGTGTGCAGATGCAGCAAAAGAGATTCAGCAAAGGGGTGTGGCTTGGTCAGAAATGTCGCAGATGAAAATATTGCACCATACACCTATGTGCTAGAGTCAGGACTCATTCTGCCTCTGCCTTTTGTATGTCATTTATTACCTTAAATTAGGTAATGGCCCAGCTGTTAAGGAAACAACACAAATGAACCAATAAAAGAGAAACAGACTCGGGTACAGAGAATAAAGGGATGCCTTGGGAAAGAGGGGGTGAGGGAATGGCTGAGAGAGGCGAAGAGGAGTGGCAGGCACAAACCTCTGCCTATTTGAAAAAGGCCCCAGGGAGGTAAGGTTCAGCACAGGGAAGACACTCAGTACTATTGTAATGACTTACAATTACTAGACTTATTGTGGTGATGGCCTCAGAAGGAATATAAATACCGAGTCACTTTGCTGTGCACCCGTATGCCAACTATGCATATATATATAATAAAAAATAAGGGAGAGGTGCTTATAAACATAGGAGAAAAAAGAATTGAAACTTTCAAATGAGCGATTGGCCTGCCTGGTATTATTTCCAGCCTGTTCTGTGTGCTAAACAGGAGTGCTCAAGGGATTGTGGGTGCTGTAGACATGGGGGAGTAGTATTGTCAAACCTGAATCTTTGATATAAGATACTTCCCTCAGAGTTTGATTTCCCTACGTTTGCTTTTTGACCCCATGAATGGTACAGGCCATTAAGAATAAAATATATAATCAATAAAAAAGGAAGTCTCAGAATTTCTCTAAGACTATCTCAAAGTCCACAAGTTGGCGTAGAAGTAGTTAAGGATGATAAGGGCATGCAGATAGATTTGCTGGTTTTTGAAATTATTTAAAGTTATTTGAAAATTAATTCTATCACTTTGTGAATTATTCTAACACCAAACAGTAAAGGTCCTGATAGGTTTGGGGAGATGATGAATATCATCATATTTGGACATGTTAAGTGCCAGATGTTTACTGGTCCTCCACAAGCGTAGCTCAAATAGCAAATATCATTACAACCAAATAAAGTCAACCAAATAACTATTTGACAAAAAATTATTTTAAATGTTTTCAATAGCTCATTCCTTTCAAGCGATCTTCAGTTCTAGAAAATCAGGGAGATGAGATTTTCGAGTGAAACAAACCTTTACACTTGCATATAAAATATTTTAAAGTATTATCCATGTTTGAATTTACTCAGGTTTTTAGGGGGAGGGAGGTTTGATCTAGACATTTAGTTTCTTACCTTACAATATTTTCCTAAAATACATTGTTTAGAAGCTACGGAAATCATTTTTAATTAATGGATATATTTAAAGATATTTTCATATCCCTTTTGTTCATTCTTTTCCCTGTAATTTCTAGCTGTAATTTGTTTCATCAGTTCACCAAAACATCATTTTTCATTCACTTGTCCATTATAAGTCCAAAAATTTTTACCTTTTCTCTCTTGTGGCTATTATCTTGTCTGATGGGGACAAAAGAATTGAGACAGAATAGAGGAGCAAGACGAATGGCAGACAGCAGGTGCATTTGTATATTATGAAGTGTTTGCAAAATAATAAGTACCACATGAATAATGCATTTGAAGAATACTGTCTGGCAACTGATATTGAGTCATATATCCAAATTATCCCTCAATTATTGAAGAATGAACTACAAGTGCATAATGCATCCAGTTTTATTAGACAGAGGTTTACCGTATCAGGGGGGCTTCTAAATAGAGTAAAAGGGCTACTTTTTATTTAAAAAGGATTAAAATCTGCCTTTATATCTATATCTATCTAAATCTATATCTGTATCTGTATATAAATAATTTCCTTACTTATTTTTAAGTCTAATGTTTTTTTAAGAATTAAATTTCTTTGGCATATTTGCCATTGATGCTAAGGTTGACTTTTATGTAATTTAACAAAACTATTATTTGCACTTGTGTTATTACTACAGTTTATTTTCAGCTTAAACATTTATGTTTATTTCCTTCAAATGTTTACTATTTTAATAATTAAAAATTAATTTAAATATAGTTTAAAATTAAATAATATATCTTATTTACATTAACCTTGATGATAAACTTAAAAAGTACAGTGGTGCCTCAGTTTTTGAACGTCTCCATGGACAAGCATTTCGGGTTACGAACGCCATAAACCCAGGAGTAAATGCTTCCGTTTTCGAATCCGCCTCGGAAGTCGAACATGCCCCGTGGCTTCCGCTGAGGGCAAAATCCTCAGGCCCAGCTGTAGGCTGTGGATCCCTAGGTTTCTGAATGTTTCCGAACGCGAACGGTCTCCAGAGCAGATCATGGATCACATTCGAAAACCGAGGTCCCACTGTACATATTTCTATTCACATTTTACAGACAAGGAAATACAGAGTCATTATGAAGTAGGCTTAAGGTTAGTAAATTGCAGACCTGGAATTTTCATTTCAATCATAGCCCATTCCTTTTTCCCCCCCATTAAATTATTTCCCTGCTTTTATTTAAAAAGCATAGGGCTGTGCTTCTATACAGCTTGTACACCTGGCAATATAAAATACTGAGACATTAAAGACAAAAATGCAGTAAAAACTAAGAAACCCTTTGATTCAATGCTCTTACGATTTTTCTAAAGAGAAAAGTAATGCAAGAAAAGTAATGCAAAGACTTGGGAGTGGTGTGTGGGCCTCTGTTTATTTTAACTTTTGACTGGCTTGCTGTCTGCTCTGCTGGCCATGATGTGGCTGAGCTGTTTGGGTTTCTATGGTTGGCACAGTCACTAGGTGCTGCAAGATTCTCAACTCTACCTGCTGGGGCTGTGGCAGCTGCTGGAAGGCAGAGGGGAGCTGGACCCCCTGCGGGTGAGGGTTTTGCCCAGGTCTTTTCTGGGTAGAGCGAGGCTGAGACAACCCTGCCATCTGGGGCTGCAGAGCACTTCCTGCTTCATTGGGGTTAATGGCAGCAGCTTGCGGAGCAGGTAATATCATTCTTTGACGAGTTGAACCTCTTGCACTTGAACCCTTTGACACTGACTTTTGCATATAAGATATAGGTTGTTGATGCTGTTGTGGAATCAACTGATAGAACTGCTGTGGCTGCGGTGGCTGCTGCAGTGGCTGCTGCTGAGGCTGCTGCGTGTTCAAAATGAGTGAGCCTGGTGGAAGCTGCAATAGAGTTATGGGCCTGAGATCTGGAGCACTGTTTAAAAAAAGTTGAACACCTTGTGAAGGATCCTTTGGTGCAGTGGGCTGTATATTTGGTAGCAGCCGGCCTCCTGAGCACAGGGTTTTGGGCTTGATTGCTATGGGAACCTTGGTCCTAGCAGCAGGGACCTTCATGGGATTGGAACCTCTCAGCACAGTCTGGGCTACATGAACAGGGCCCACCACTTTGATGACGTTGGGGCTAGCAGAGGTGGCCTTGACCTGGCTGGCTGAGGTTGTTTGTAACAAGCTGGCAGTGGACAAGGTGGCTGCAGGAAGTGTGCTGACGCAGCTCACTTCCACAGAGGACCTCTGGGGAAGACCTGGTGTCCTTGAAGCAGGGGCAGGAAATGGAGATTTACGAAAGCTGCTTGCCTGCTGTGGAGTAAAACTGTTACCTGAAGAACTGTTTCCTGAGCTGGAGAGAAGACTGATGGGTGGATGTGTGCGCTGGACTCCCTTCCCTGGTACTGAAGACAGAATTGACAGGACCTGAGGCTGTTCTACTTCTTTCCCTGGAGAAAGGTGGCTGAGACTGGTGGAGCCACTGGAGCCCTGTGACACCCTGACTGGACAGGTGGTGCTCTTCTGCACCAGTTCCACAGACTGACTGCCTACTTTCCCAGCAGCAGTCTTTGACGTAGGCATGGAACTATTGGAATGGTCATCTGTGGAGCACTGACAGTGAGACACCTGTCTCCTACATCTGACTTTTTTAGGTGACCTTTTTCCAGAGATAAGTGGATCATTAAGAGACTGCATGAAGGGCAGCTTTGTTGTCTGCAATCGATCGTCAGCTTCCCATCCAAATAGAGAACCATATTTTACCTCCTGGTCTGGCCAGACTGTTGGTTGTGAGTCACCATACTCAACAGGCCTGTCCTGTTTAGCATATTTCTCCACATCCACTTCAGATGGGACCTGCAAGTCACAGGGTCGCTGTTTCCACGTATCTACACAATTTCCTGCTTTGAAAATTTTGAGGTCACACTGTGCACCTGCCTGACTTTCTTTGTTTTTTTTGTGAAAAGCCCATGTCCTTAGCTCAGGAGGGGGTAGAATAGAAGAGAGTGCCTGCTGCCTATTTAAGGAGGCTGTAGAATACCTCTTGAAATTCCTTCTCATTGCAGGAGTGTTCATCTTTTGCTTGTTATAGAGTAGCCTGTTTGCAGTGCAGGCCACGGATACAGAAGGATCGAGACACAGGGGCTCAGCTGTAGCTAGGATCATCTGGCTCTCAAGGGAAAGTTTGTCTTCCTGGGTCCAAAGCTGGCCATCGCTGGTTATGGACTGCACATCGCAGGCTAGCGTCTGCATCGTGGGGCGCAAGAGAATATGCCTGCTCTGGTAACCTGGGAGTGCCTCACCATTGCACTGCCTATAGTCCCGCACTTCTGCTATGACACAGCCACTGTGAAAAATGTTAACCTGAGACTTTTCCAGGAGATCCACCAAAATAGGAGGCAATTCTTCTGCATCTAAGTATTCAAGAAAGTCCCTTTCTTCATAAGGCAGTCGGATGGTCTCTGAATATGGTTCATTTTCTCCCTTGAGCATCAGCGAATAGCCCTCCTCTCCCGCGTACAGGCTGACCACTAAATAGGGCAGGGACTCCCTCGTGACGAGCTTCTCTAACAGGTTCACATTGCGTGTTAATTCCTCCGCAACCTCGGGCTCCCTCCCACACTCTTCAAAGTATATGTCATAGAGCTTTTCATGCAGGGATTTCCCCCCACGGGATGAGCATTTCCTTTTGGGAGGTCTGTGTCGGGCAGTTTCAATGACACAGTCCGCACGATCTAAGGCCCGTTCTAAAGCCTCATGCATTGCGGTGCAGAGCGGGGGCCCTATGTGCGCGGATGCCCAGAGCCAGTACCTTCGTTAATATCAATGTATAATTATGCAAAACCCCACAACTGCACAGCGGGCTACCAGTCCGACGTCAGTATGGACACCAAGAAACCTGTCCCCAAGGGAACGCTACACAAAAGTCTTGGGAGTTTCCGAAAGTACCTTTATTTCTGCAGTCTACGGTCTGTGCGCTGGGCCTCCCGTTGCGTCCGTTGCCCTTAAGCCAACCGGAAGTCCACGCGGGATGCCCAGGTCGCACAGATGCCCGTGCGCATGCGTACCTGCCCCCTCCTGGAGGGGCTTCTCGGGGGCCATCGCTTCCTGTTCTGGTGCCTGCACTTCCTATGGGCGAGTGGGGTCGGGCGTCCACGTCCACTCCATGTAGTTTTAAAAGATAAAAACGGTTTCTAGGGACTAATGCATTGTCCTCCTCGCCACCCGTTTTTTTGTTGTTGTTGTTTTTTTGTAAAACAAAGAACAAAGAACAGAAAAAGTACAAAATTATGTCCCATGTGCTCTCCGCCTTCCCATAAAAAATATATGTATGTTCAACCAACAGCTACATTTAACAACGAATTATGAGGGAGGCAATATGATAGGATTGAAACAGAAGGACAGATGACTCGTCATGGAGGAGTTCACAGTTTCCTTGGGGAGGCAAACAAGTAATCAGATAATCACAACTTATAAACTTTTGGACATAGTGATAAAGGAGAAAAAGTGCTAAACAAGGGGAAAGGAGAAAAACTATTCCTAAAGGAGATGATACTTGTGGTGAATAGATATTTATCAGACAGCGGGGCCAGGCGTGGCTCAGCGGTTGAAAGTCGACCTAGAATCCCTGGGATCGGGGTTCGATTCCCGGTCAGGGCACAGGCCCGGGTTGCGGGCTCGATCCCCAGCAGGGGGCGTGCGGGAGGCAGCCGATCAATAGCTCTCATCATTGATGTTTCTCTCTCTCTCTCCCTCTCCCTTCCTCTCTCTGAAATCAATAAAGATATATTTAAAAAAAGTAAATTTAGCAGACAAAAAGGGTCAATTTCTGGCAATTCTGTAGTTAGGAGAAAAATCTAGATTAGAACTATACATGAGGACATTCTCAACATCTATTTGAAATTATTTTCCCAAGAGTCCCACCAACCATCAGGCATATTTCATAGTTATTCAAACTACAATTCATCTAATGTTTCAGGAATTTTACAAGGCAGGCTTTTTTTTTAATCCTCATTTTCCAAATGAAGAAACTGGTAACATTGACAGGGAATTTGGTAGCAGGTGTCCCACTGTATATTATCTTAAGATAATATGCACATTTTGTGGGGTGTGTTTTCTTTGTTGTTGTTTGTTTTTACAAATATAATGCATTAAATTACTTATTTCAAAGCAAAACTGATCATTCATGAAGATGCCCTGTTCGAACCAGTCAATGTAGTTCTAAAGTTTACATAGAAATATAAACACCCAAGAATAGTTATTTTAAATAATAATTAATGGCAAGAGATTTGCCTTACCAGATATTGTATCATATTAAAGTGTGTTGCTGGTGCATAAATTTCAAAAGATATAAATTGAACAGCTGGAGATCTAAGAAATAATTCTGAAAATATAGAGGGGTTTGCTGTATAATAAGAGTCACATTACATGTCAGTGGAGAAAAGATAGTTTTCACTCACTGATGATGGTAACAAGGAAACCTGTTTGAAAAAAGGCTTTTGTCTACTACCACTTCTATAAAAATAAATGGATCAATCATAAAACTATAAAACTACTAGAAGAAAATATTTTCTCCAGAATGAAGGAGGTCTTTCTAAAAAAAAATCAAAAACCAAAATTTAGAAGTTGTAAAATGAGAGGTTGATATAATTATTACAAATAAATAAAAACAAGCTCCACCCAGCTCATGTGGCTCAATAGTTGAGTATTGACCCAGGAACCAGGAGGTCATGGTTATACCTGACCTCCCTCTGGAATTCTACTAGTATTGTATTGCTGCCATGATAAGTTACCACAAACTCAGTGGCATAAAACACACCCACTTTTTTTCATAGTACCATAGGTCAGAACACTGGGCAGCTCAGCTTAGGGTCTCACAAGTCAAAAAACAAGGTTGCTGGGCTAGGCTTTTAACTGGAGCTTATGAGGAAGAATCCACTTGCAAGCTTGCTCAAGTAGTTGGCCAAATTCAGATTCCTGTGGTTATATGATCAAGGTTCTCATTTTCTTGCTGGTTGTCAGCCAGGAGCCTCTCTGAGCTCCTAAAAGTTGCTCACATTCTTTAGCAAATATCTGCCTCCATCCTCAAGCCAGTGATGGCATGTGGAATCCTTTTCATGCTGGCTTCCTCTTCTGTCACCAGCTGGAGAAAGTTCTGTGCTTTTAAGGGCCCACCCAAAAAATCCAAGATAATCCTCCCTACTTTAAGACATGGTGCCATGTAACATACCATAATTACAGGAGTGGTAATTCATATTCACATGTCCTGGGAATTAGAGTGGATCAATTTTGGCCATTTTAGAAATTTGGCCTACCAAAATCACCTTGAAATTTAGATCTCATTTATGCCTTGCCTCTCCTAAGTTTGACTAGCTTCTGTTTCACATCTTCCTGTGGTTTTCCTTTTCTATTTAGAGGTGTGTGGTTTTTTTTAATAAAATTATGATTCATAGTTTTCTTCCAGTTCTGTAATTGCTTAATAATAAAATTTCTGTTGGAGTGTCAAGTTAAAATTTTCCTTTCCTTTGTGCAAGTTTGGATGTGGATGTGTGCAGATGTGTTCTGCAATAGTTTTATTGGTTGAATTATCACTTTTTTGGCTTTGTATCTCCCAAACCAACAATAGGAAATATTTTGAGGTGGATATAGTAGGGGGATTGCATAGCTCACTTGATTTCATATTTCAAGCTACCTGTCTTTGCTTACTTTATAACATGTAGATGTTGTTGTTATTGGTGGTGGTGGTATTTTAAACAAATGGTGCATGTTTTCAAAGTCTGGTTTCTTCTAATTATTTTACACTATCTTGATTCACTAGAGCTTTTTATCTTTAGTCAGTTCTTTTTTCTCTTCATCACCGTCTTCAAAGGACCTGTTTCCTCTTAAAAGTGCCTCATTTCTCCTATGAAGGAATGACCAGCACTAGTACTGTTTTTTCTATGTACCTTTCTTCTGGTTCCCCAATAATCACTGCTCTAATATACCTGTCACAAATCATTTCTCAATATTTCCCATCTCACAATTTGGCCTCAAAGTTTCCTACAAATTAATAAAAATCAGGTTATTAATCCAGGAGGAAAAAAGGATCGAAATGACAGTTCACAAAAGAAGGAATTCAAATACTATTTAAGTACATGGAAAGATATTCAGCCTCACGAATAATAGAATTGCAAGTTAAGACTAAAATAAAAGATCATATTTTTACCTATTAGATTGCCAAAGTTGAAAAAACCATATGGCTTATAAGGTTAACAAATGGTGTGGAGAAACACACATTCTCAAATATTGTTATTAAGGGTGTTAATTGGTCCAATTTCTGTGAATAACAAAGAACCTGGTAATAGGTTTTGCCCCCAGGTTTGGCTTTAGGGTGACTGGGGCTCAAAGGTGAAAATTTACTCTGTTATTTTGTATATCACCAGCGCACAACTGTTATCCTTCAGTGGGGGCAGCAAAACTCATTTTGAATATTACTTGGTAACATAAGAGTGCTCTAGGAAATGAAGGAAATGACAAAAACGTAGGGAAATTCTGGTGTTTAAAGGAAAATGAGAGAATGAGCAGATACACAAAGGAAAACCAGAAGGAGGCCCAGTAATAAAATCTCAAGATGAATGGACATAAATAACATTAAATGGCATATTGTGCCCAAGCCAGATAACGATCGAAAGCCAGGAGATTATTGATAACCCTAGTAAATACATTTTCTGAGAAATATTATAGAGAAAATGCAGACCGTGTAGAGAAATGGATGAGCCTGTGTTGAGAAAGTGAGGAGAGCAGTTTATACTACCACTGAAAGATTTTTATTGGTGAAGGGATAGAGTCAAATTACAGGTAGACACAGAGGACACACATGTTCAGAAAAACAAAGAATACCCCTATGTAAACTCTCTCAACAATGCACTAATGGGTCAGGTAAATATAAAACGTTTAATGATGTTACCAATAATTTATTTTGAAATTTTAGGAAAGGGTGCAAGCTTTTATGTAGACTTATTTGACAAATGAGAAACTAACATACCCAATGCCACAAAAGTCAATGACTTATTCATGTTATGTGCTTTATACGTTATAGACAAAATAAATGGTAAATAATGACATCAGTAACTACAAAGTGAAATTATGCAGTAATACTTCATGTAATTTGGATTTCAAATAAATCCATGTTAGTAAAAGAAAACTAGAATCCAGAAGCAATGTAATAGCTTTTGCAAATAAGCCACTAAGGTAGTCAGTTCAGGTTGTATTTTATAAACTACTGAGCAGAAAGGTTTTGAGAGTGGGAATTTTTACAGTGCTACTGCATAAATTGTAGATTTAAGAATGCAGTCAAGGAAAAGATGTCCAGTTAATCATTATGATATTCTTTATGTGTGTGTGAAGAATAATTGGTGAAAACCCTACATGCTGATAAGACTGAATATAATTGAGTTGAACTCCCCCATTCTAGAAGAGTCCTCTTATTTTTGTGCTATTATCATAATGGACTTTTAAGGAAAAAGTAGATATTCTAACCAGAAATCATGTATACAATAAAGCCACTTTCAACTCTTTTTAACTGTTGTTTCATTTGAGAAGAACATGATAAATAATCTTATAAGATTTACAGGAAAGTAGCTTTGACAGCTGACGGTTGCAAATTATGTAATTATTCCAGCTCCCCTCTGGCTAGGGATAAGTGTTTTTTATATGGCCCATACTTCTGAAACTACTGAATTTCAAAATGTCTACTCTATGTACACAGCTTTGGACATCCACAACTATTTAATTATCCAGTTTTAGAAACCCCTGGGTGATTGACCCATGAAGTGAGAACAGAGCTAATAACAGACAAGCCCTTACTCATGGTGTTTTATTTATTTTCCTTCCCATTGCTGCATCTGGGGATGCCTTCCACATTAGGCTTCACATCAGCTGCAGCTCTTTCTGCCATTAATATGAGAGAAGTTTGACTGAATTTCAAACATATAGGACTTCCCTTCCAGAAAGAGTGTTCTAGTCATACTGCACCTTTCTGTAAAAATGAGAAGTTGGATCTGGAGACTAGAAATGGAAGAGGGCTTTATTCACAGGATAAGATTAAATATAAAGAGTTATGTGATTTATCTGTTTTATAAGTGCTGCTGGAAAGGAGATTAAACTTTTAATAGGTGGTGACCTTGATATAAATTCCATATTTAGCCAGTGGAGAAATATTGTGAATAATGAAGAGTATGTGAAACATGGGGCATAACTGAGAAGATTCCAGAGATATAGGGTGATTGACAATCTAAGGAATTAAACAATCAATACAGATAATAGTAACAGCAATAATACATTATGCAACAGTTTTTCCATTACAAAGCATATTTATAGCAGGATGTGATTTGCTTCTCATAACAACTCTATGAGGTTAAGTATCCTTATAATTTTATGATCAGGTAATGAAGTTCATGATTACACATGAACTTGTTAGTGGATTCTTTTGCCCATGAAAACCTCTTCTTCTTGTATGCTCTATCACATTTGGATAAGGATTAGACCTACTTGTGTTTTGCTTTTTTAACTTTAATTATATCTCTAATATCATTCAATGCATTATATTCTGAGAATATAAGTATATAGTGTTTTATTCCTACATCTTTTGTTGACAAGAATCCTTAACATATTGTCACATTCTAATAATGTTTTTATATATAAAGAAATACAAGTCACTAGACCATTTTCTTTTTTCTAAAAATGGCCTATTTTTTGCCAAATGAAGTTATTAGATTGTTGGTATTTAACCATTTGTTCTTTTAGTGAACTGTAGGTGATTCAGATTAATGGAATTTTTTTCTAGTCAGAAAAATCCAAAAATTACTATTGACTGGTCTTGATACTAAAATTGCAATAAATTCAATAAAAATTCCATAAAATATTGAAAAGAAACCAACTTGAAGTATGCATAAATCATATAGGATTTAAAAGTCTCTCCCCCAAAGGATCTAATTCTGGTTTAAATTAACCAACTCACAGTTTAATTCTGCTCTTTTTTTCTTTTCCCTGTTTTTTTATATATATAAATAAAAGGCTTTTATCATAGACAGGAAAATGCGAAAGTACCTCAATTTATTAAATATGTCATGTTTAATGCTACTTGTAATATTTTCAAATATGCAATTATATAATTTGTTTACCTCTTTCTTTTACATCATGGGGCACTTCTAGGAATCTATGCATATTGTAGATTACCTGCTTAGATATCTGTTTCCTAAACTATTATATTGGCCAGGATCTAGTCAGTTAAAGCAAGTTCATTCCAATAATTCAATAGAGGAAATTTAATATGGGTTATAAATATGTTAGAAAAGCTGAAATGGCAGAATATGAGGTAATCTAGCATTAACAGGAGCAGGCAACCACTATCACCCCTATGGCTGGAGGGAAAGAGTGAACAAGGAAGCTGTGTCAGACCCATAAGTTGAAATGACAGATCCTCTCTTGGAAAAAATCCAACCTCAAAGTCAGTTGGCAGGAGAGCCAAGAAAATGGAGGACCTACTTATGGGATAAAGTGGTGAACAAGGCAGAGAGGACTCCATCTCTTATGGTACTTACACCTTATAGAAAAAATAGAAAATATCAATTAGTGATAATGATAGGATAAATATAAAACAGTGGTATACTAAAAAACTGTAAGCCTTTATTGTTCTCATTGATTTTTGGTATTAAATTGATCTTTAAAATAATGCATTGAAATAATATTTAACTAAATTATTGAGTTTTTGGTACCCCCTCACTCTTCTGTTGGGGTAAGACTATACTGTCTTTCTAGATTGATGTAGCCCCATTTGTTAATTTTTTCTTTTGTTTCTCTTGCCCTAGGAGATATATTGGTGAAAATACTGCTATGTGAGATATCTGAGACTTTACTGCCTATGTTTTCTTCTAGGATTTTTATGGTTTCATGACTTACATTTAAGCCTCTTATCCATTTTGAGTTTATTCTTATGTATGATGTAAGCTGATAGTCTAGCTTAATTTTTTTTGCATGTACCTGTCAAATTTTCCCAACACCATTTATTGAAGAGACTGTCTTTACTATGTTGTATGCTCTTGCCTCCTTTGTCAAATATTAATTGACCATAATGGATGGGTTTATTGCTGGGGTCTCTGTTCTGCTCCATTGGTCTATATGCCTGTTCTTGTGCCAGTATCAGGCTGTTTTGACTACAGTGGCTTTGTAGTATAGTTTAATATCTGGTATTGTGATCCCTCCAACTTTGTAATTCTTTCTCAAGATTGCTGAGACTATTTGTGGTCTTTTTTGGTTCCATATAAGTTTTTGGAATATTTGTTCTAGATCTGTAAAATATGCCATTGGTATTTTAATAGGTAGTGCATTGAATCTATAGATTGCTTTAGGCAGTATGGATGTTTTAATGATGTTAATTATTCCTCTCCATAAACATGGTATATACTTCCACTTGTTTGTATCCTCCTTGACCCAGCAATCCTACTTCTGGGAATATATCCTAAGGATCCTGAAACACCAGTGAGAAAGAATATATGGATCCCTATGTTCATAGTAGCGTTATTTACAAGAGCTAAGATCTGGAAACAGCCCCAAGTGTCCATTAGTAGATGAATGGATAAAAAAAGCTGTTGTACATTTACACCATGGAATACTATGCAGCTGTAAAAATGATGTCTTACCCTTTGGCACAGCATAGGTGGACCTTGAGAACATTATGCTAAGTGAAATAAGCCAGTCAGGGAAAGACAAATATCACAGGACCTCACATATATGTAGAATCTAATGAACAAAATAAACTGAAGCACAAAATAGGTTCAGAGGCATGAGCATGGAACAGACTGACAGATCTCAGAGGATAGGGGTGCGGGGGGATGGTGGTTCTCTGCCTTCTTTAAAGATCAATATAGTTTTGTTTTACTCTGTTGGAAGTTTCCCTGGAATTTTCATTTTTAAAATGAGAATGTGGAGTATAGGATTAGTTGAGCATCTGGATACTAGGTCACATCTTCTCCACATTAATCCAGGAGCAAGATATTACAATATCAGAACTACTACAATCACTTTAGAAAAAGCTGCCTTTGTGATGCTTGGAGAGAGAAAAGTGCCTTGCAACAGACCAAAATGTGGCTCACTCATTTATCCTTCTTTCTCTTATCTTTCAAATCAATAAGGTCAGCTATCATTGAAAGAGGGTCTGTTATATGCAGGGTGGGAGGAGATAATCAGGTAATTGTAGGTGGCTGTTCAGGCCAGGGAATCTTTATAGCTATGCTATAATTGTTTTGCCTGGCCTGAAAGACACAGCTGCTCTCAGGAATTCTGTACTATGTCAAAGAAGCATACGATGAAAGGGGGTTAAAAATAGTACGGTGGATGTAGGTGACAGCTGTTCAGAGGGATTAGCAAAAAAGAAATGTAATAAGAATTATGTAGTAGTCATTAACTAATAGTTAATTCATTCATTGAACAAATATCTATTGAGAGTGCCTACTATATGGCTGCCACCATTCTAGACACTTATGGAAATCATTAGGCCTTTTAAGTCCTTAGTCTCAATAGACCATTACAGTGAACAAATTTCTTTAATGGATTATTCTCAATGCGCCAGCAGAAACTGGAGTATTCAGAGGGGGCAAAGAATTTAAGAGTTTTTTTAAAAGTCCTGATTCATCAAAAAGTTAAATGTTGAATAGCCATATGACCAGACATTTCCACCCCTATGTGCATACAAAAACTATTGAATGAATGGAAACAAACAGACACTTGTACATACATGTTCATAGCAGCATTATTTTCAATAAGCAAAACATGGAAGCAAACGGAAATGTCCATCAGCTTATATACAAATCAAATAAATATGGTATATCCCTACAATGGGCTGTTATTCCGCCAAGAAAAGGCATGAAGCATACTACAACACGACAAGCCTTGAACAAATGACGCTAAGTGACAGGAGTCAGACACAAAAGTTCACATGTAATATGATTCATTTTATATGAAATATTTTGAATAAGCAAATCCGTGAAGACGGGAGCAGATTGGTTGTTGCCGGGGGCTGTGTGCATGGGGAAATGGAGATTGATTGCTAATGGGTATGACTTTCCTTTTGGAATGATGAAAATTACTTAGAAATAGAGGTGATGGTTGCATAACATTATAAATGTACTAAATCACACTTAATTGTACACTTTCAAATGGTTAATGGTTAATTTGATGTTTGTGTGAACTTTACCTCAGTTAAAAATTATGCCCCTCAATTCAAACAGCATCCAGCTAACTCGCTTATTTTACGTATTACGAGCAGAATACATATTAGCACAGGAAACAGCAAAATAATTGGAAATAAGAAATTGCAAATTGTGATTATTATGAAGAAAATAAGCAAAGAGATAAGATGGCTATAGATTGAGGCGGTCAACTATAGGCTTCCCTGAAGAAATGATTTGTAATTTATGGGAACTTAAGTCCACATCCTGGGCCTCATTTTCCTTCGATGACATGTTTGCATTTCCTCCCTCTCTCTGTCTTTTCTCCTCTCTCAAGAAGAGGTCTGTAAGGAGACTGTGGGGTTTACAGTGGTAAAGTTTGAAAGTCCTCATGACCAGAGAAATACTGAGCTGGAATTTCACACATGAGACCTCCTCAACATTATTCTTCTTCAATATTACAGGAATATTAGGATAAAAAATAAAATGGTAAAATTATATTAATCACTTTCCATAAAAAACAAAGACCTAATTTTGAATGGATAGTTAGCAGAAGACCATAGATGAAGTTCAACTTAACAGTTAAAATTTTTAAAGAGTATTTCAAATGAGATGGCAAGAAACTGGTATTTTTAGGTCTTATCATTTGTTCAGTGGTCTCTAATCTTTTCACAGGTTGATTTCAGCCACAGTTTAATCACTAGGTGCTCCAGAGCTCTTCTGAAAAGAAAACCTAATCCAAACAAATTTCACATTTACTGCCAATAGCTGTAAGCATAGTGTGTGTAAGAAAGATAACATAAGTCTCTTTCAACGAGTGTGGCTCTAAGATGCCCCTAGAGTGGGTGTGCTCCCAGAATTGTTGGCAAATCCTACAGATGAGCCACAGTTCCAGCAATCTTTGATGCTAGATGTGCTTTTCAGTCTTAGAAGTGCTGAGTTTTCCCAGCAATTGATATTTTCCATCTATAAAGCCAGCAGATGGAATTTGCAAAGAATGTGTATAGATATAGTCATGTCAACACTGGCAAGCAAGAAAAGCCACCATCAGCAGACCAGAAACTGTGAGGTGCAACCAGAAGGAAGAAATCTATGGGTTTGTATGGACAAGAGTTGAGGAAACTCAAAACATGTACATGAGAAAAACCCTGAGAAGATAAGACAAGATCCACTGAAACTCTAAAAACAGAGTGAACAAATACCAAAAACTGGACAAAGCACTAAGGCAATAAAGTGAATAAGAATTGAATTTTAACAGCAGCCCTAACAGTTGAATTAGAAAAGCAGCATTAACCTGAGGCTAATATCCTCAAGATACATTCAGAAGAAAGTGATATACCAAGTGGGAGAGAGTTCCTGGGGAAGGTACAGAGGTCTGAGAGAGACATGCAACTGAACTAAAGGAATAAGGGATCCCTGTCCAGGAGCGAGAAACAATAAAGACTTCCACTGCCAGAGAACGGCCCTTCTTATATTAGCAACTGGGAACTCCAGCTCGCCTGCCTGCTCTGTGCCCAGGCACCCTAAAGGGGGGCTTCCCCCTGGACAGGCTGTTCCCAGTTATATGAGTCCCGCAATCAACTCTGCCATTCAGGGAGAGAAAACTTGCACCAGCTACCAGATAATCTACTGAGTTTCTCTTTCAAAGACATAAATGGACAGCAAAAGCTCATCAGATATTTAAGGAAAAGCAACTGAATGAAAGGGAAGACCAATAGAAACAAGTGAGTGAGTATACAAAGTGACCAAGAGGAAGCAGAGAAAATTAAAGGACACAGAACTTAAAAAATAATAATAATTCTAAGTGATCTTTTCATGAAAGAGAGTGCAAAGAAAAGTCAATAAATGTTTGTTAGGAAAAAAAGAGAGATATATAACAGAGGGGCCATATGCATAGCTTGAGGCATCATCATAAGACTGAGAGAAATGAATTTTAAATATAGGGAACACTGTGAAGTTCTAAGATTAGAAATAAACTATCAAAGTATATTTATGGCTCAACAAACTGTAAGGTGTTCCCTCCACAATCTAACTCTGACATTTTTGGTTCCGAATACTTTATTTTCACAACTAATGATTAAACACTATGGTCAAATTTATGGTTAAGGAACCACCTTCCAGACCAGCTCAGTTCTGCTCAGGTCTGCAGTAACTGAACTTTCAGACCTGCTATCCCTCTGTGCTGCTTTTCAGGGCCCAAGTATTTGTGACACTTCAAAAATTACTGCGTGCTTTTATTTTTACAAAACAATTATGTACAACAGAATGTCACTTGAAAAATGACCAATAAGTGTTAGAGTAAACCATAGAAACATAAAACAACTTAATCCTTTAAAAACATTGATCAAAATCCCTGTCTTTCCGAGCATTTCAAAAAGTGGGGAAAGATTTCCAAATATTATAGAAATGTTATTATTTTCCCTGGGGACCTGAGAATTAATGTAATATACAGGGCAACTGTTTAGTGACACCATTAGAGGATATATTTAACAATCATGTTATTGGTGATCTGTCACAGTAAGGGAGACACTGAACATTATGCATTATCATGCATAGGAGGTGTGATTACAGAATAATTGAAACTGTGCTACCCTTAGGTATGGTATAACATGGTTTTTAATATACTCTATTTGCTAATCATGTAATATACAAAATTTCCCTTCTCACATATATTTTCCTTTCTTACCTCTGCCTGCACTACCCAAATTCCCACACCTCAATCTATACTTGTATACCGTTGTCATCCTTTAAATAATAAATTTTAAATTCTCTGGTAACTCCCATGCATGCCAATTTCAGACACTTTCCCTGTTTCAAAGAAGCACACTGCTAAGGAAACCTGTGGAGAGCTTCAATGCACTGTTCGACTTCCAGAGACTATACTTACAGAGATCACTTTAACTGTATTTTTATGCCTTATATTTGCTTCTTTATTATGTTCAAAAAATTGTTAGTTCCCTATATTTGCACTGGGTTAAAGTTAAAATTTTTTCTCCCTGATAAGACAGGACCCTTTTAGAAGACAATCCTTTTATAAGTGTATATATGTTGAAAGTACGTAGTGGAAAGAGCTGAAGAAACCATGACATATTTTAAGACCTGCTATTTGCTCCCTTTTGGTTCTTACTGGATTTGGGGGAGCTTAAAGATCTACATTTTCAAAGAAATCCAAGTTAGAGCATATGCTGCCTTTCTCCAGAAGATACCTATTTTGGAAAGTAAAATAATATAAGATCAGAGACTAAGAGTGGGTAATTGTTTTCCTTTCAAACACTGCTATAGTTATGTGTGCTAAACCAACACTAGTTACCTCCAGTAGCACATAGAACAACAAATTAGAAGTCAGGAGATGTGAGTTCCAATCCCATTTCTGCCACTAATTAGATAGGAGAGCTTGGATAAATCATGGACTTCTTTAGTATTGGGTCCCTTTGCTCTAAATTCAAGAGGTTGAAAGAAGTAACTTGGTCTGAATTGTTAGTACAGTGCATTCTATGTTCTGCAGGGCCACCCTTGCCAGAGAAAACTAGATCTTTTTAAAAATTCACATTAACATTTCTTTGCTGGAATGGATAATTGAGTGTTGACTCTCAATTATGAACTTTTTTCTGCACATACATGTATATCCTACCTCTATAGCCATTTTATAAGCATTGAAAGTGTCATGATTGAACTTTTTGGGTAGATTGCAGCTCATGTGTTCTGTGCAATGGAAGCTGAGTCAGTGTGTGCTGATGATTTTTACCAGGAGCCCACAGTATTTCCCTGACGCAGAGAGCGCAGCACCAGAGTGGTCATGCTGCAAATGTGATGGTGGCGGGTGGTGCTCTTTGCTTGGGGAGTGTGTAATTCCCCTCAGGGGCATCACATGTTTATTTATGTGCCACAAGTTGCTTGCTTCCTGTTGGCTCTTCTCAGTAAATAAGCCTATAGTGTTCATTGGCTGCTGCTTTATTTTTAGCTCTTAAAATCCCCTCCTGATGAACAGAAACAGTAAACAAGTATTAAAACATGTAAAGTAATTTGAAAGCAGTGCTATCCTGGTGAGTCTGGAATTTCAGACATTTCCAAACAGCTGTAAATCAGCAGTCATCGCACAGGGCTGGGGGATCATAGGCAGGGAAGGAAGAATAGCCAAGTGTGCTTGTCTGGAGCCGCTTTCTGAAACGGAGGGCTCGTTCGTATTTATAGACAAGCAGGGGATGGCTGGGGCGACAAGGCCATGGTTTTCATCAACCTGACTCCTTGTCGCCGGGCCCAGTCACACACCGCGGGTGAAAACTGTAAGGACTGAGCTGGATTCTTACTGTCTGCGCTAAGCACCGAAGAGCTGGAGGCATCATCGTGGTGATGATTCCGTGAATCTAACTTACCTTGTCAGCAGACACTGTGTATCTGTACCGCAAAATGGAAATACAGGGCGCCTCGGTTTCCGAACGTCCCCGTGGACAAGCGTCTCGGGTTATGAACGCCCCAAACCTAGACGGCAATGCTTCGGTTTTCGAACCCGCCTCGGAAGTCGAACATGCCCAGCGGCTCCCGCTGAGGGCAAGATCCCGAGGCCCAGCTGTCTGCTGCGGATCTCTCTGTTTCCAAACGTTTGGGCTCCCAGAACAGATCATGTTCGAAAACCGAGGCCCCACTCCGTATAGAGGACGCGGAGAGAAGGGACCTTGTCCTGATACTAAGCTCAAGCAGGAGCCGGGTGCCCGGGAAGACCGGCCTTTTTCTGGGCTCTCCAGTGTTCCAAAGCGTTTCATTCTCGCAGCCGCCTGTGGGCTCTTCAGTTTTATTTTCTCCCCGTACAAACGAGGAAGCAGAATATTTTCTTAAGACACATTTGGAGTGTGTCCCAAGGTAGTTAATAGCTTAACTTAGATAATTATTTCTTTCTGAAAAAAAGGATACCTTGAAATGAGCCTGGGAAGAGCATGCTCTGGTCTGCACTGGAGTAAAATTAATAAATTATGCATGAGCAATATTGTTGGCAAACCCAAAGAGGATTTTTTTCCCACTTGGGTGTGAAGCTCAAGCTAAAATTTAACATGCTTTCTTTTCTCTCAAAGCTGTTTCTTTTTCTGTATTTTCCATACTGAAAGATTGACTTTACCTTTCATATACTCATCTGAGAGAAATTCTTCATGTTGTATGCCTCTCTCTTTCCTTTGCTCCTGCGCTGTCACACTGATTCTGTGTCTTAAATATATTTTGAACATGATCCCTCCTTTCTATCTCAACAGGCATTGCCTTTGTTGGAGCTGCCATATTTTTGCTGAATGAATGCAGTTGATTTCTGATTTGTCTCACTTCACTTAGTCTTTCTTCCAGTCTAATCCATTTTTCTTCAATCAGAAGAAAAAAAATCTTTTCAAAAACCAAATCTCAGTATTTGCCGGCACAAAGTCCAAACTCTTTGCCCTGGATTACATGACTTTTAGTCTGACTCTTGCATACCTCTCCAGTCTCAGTTCCACCTGTTTCTTTACAACTACTTTATAATCCAAACACCCCAAATTATTTGCAATTCCTCAGACGTGCCAAGTAGTTTCATGCCTTGAAGGCTTTGTGTGTACTGATCCCTGCAATAGCCTTTCTGAAAATTGCCAAGTTCCTACTCATTCTTTAAGAAAACCAGGGCCCAGCCGGGCATGGCTCAGTGGTAGAGCATCCACCTAAGATCCAGACGATCGGGGTTTGATTCCCGGTCAGGGCACATGCCCAGGCTGCGGACTCGATCAATGACTTTCTCATCATTGATGTTTCTATCTCTCTCTCCCCTTCTCCTTTCCTCTCTCTGAAATCAATAAAGATATATTTAAAAAAAGAAAAAAGAAAACCAGGTATCACAATTATGAAGTCCTCTTGCTTCTTTCTTTGACACTACTGTGGTAATGCATAGATCTCTGTAGCACTTAGCACACTGAATTTCAGCTATTTATTTGTGTTTCACTATCCCTGGACTATGAGGGGCTCAGGGCAGGGAATGTCTTATCATTCTAGCAAATTTGCTGAAACGTTCTCTCAGGACTTTTTTCAGGGTACTGATTGACTTTGATTAATGGTTTCACCTATTAAGTATTTTAGATCTACTAACAGACTACATATTATACAAAGCTAAAAAATAGACATTCAATAATTCTAATTTTGTGGAAAATTTCTTTGTTCCCCACTATAGAGTTAAACTCTGGTTTTTCTCTTCTAGTCTCAACACTTCTGACACCAGATATATGTTTTTCTCCCCCCACACCAAGCAATTCTGCAATACCAACTGGATGTCCCCACAACTCAATTCAGTTCTGATGCTATCAACCTTGGGTTAGCATCAGATCCCACAGGTTAAGGGCTCAGTTCCATAAGATTGCCCCCTACAATTCAGACAACAATTGCAAGTCCAGGTTGTCACCTATGTTTCTGATTGACCAGCTACAAATCAGAGATTCCTACAACCCCTTCCTGGGATTCAGTCATTTGCTAGAATGCCTCACAGAACTCAGGAAAACAGTTTACTTTCTATTGCTGATTTAATACAAAGGATATTTCAATGATACATATGAACAGCCGGACGGAAGAGATGTGTAGGGCAAGGTATGAGGGCAGACCCACAGTGCTTCCATGCCATGCCCTCTCTGGGTGTGCCACCCTCCAGCACCTCCATGTGTTCACAAACCCTGGAGCTCATCAGATCATTTTGTTCAAGAGTTTTTATAGAGTATAATCTCTAGCACCTGCCCTCTTCCATGAAGGCCAGTGGGTGGGGCTGAAAGTTTCAACCCTCTGATCACTTGGTCATTGAGAAGTTCTCTACAAAACCTTGATTCTGTTTTAACGCTTTCTTTACTATCACTGCCTGGCACCATGTCTGACACATTATCAGTGTTCATTGAATGTCCAGAGACATAAATAGCAAACAGAAATGGTGCAGTTATTAGAAAACTTCCTTTGGGCCCAACTCTTTCAAAGAGATCTCCAAACATGATTTATCTTCTTATGTATTCTAAGTTATAAACCTATATTGGGGAATCAGCAAGGAGTAAAATGAAATACTGATTTAATGAAATGATTCTGCAGAATCTATCAGGATGGAGTTGTCCTTACATAATACATTAGAATGTTTCTCCTGACTGACAACCTAGACTACAAGTTCCAGCCCCAGTGGATATGGGTCTGTATAGATAGTGACTTTGCAGTACTTTTATCCAATACTGTTTTCTGCCCAGACTTATTGACAACTCTCTTCTTATCAAGACAATTAGTACTATAAGAATTGAGCAGCCTTTTTCCTGTCCTTACATTTTATTTAATAGGTCAGTATTTTCCTACTTCTCTGTTGAGTTTTCCAATTTTAGCATAAGCTCAGGCTTCACATTTTCCTGACCTAAATTTTCCTTTATAACTTATATTTTTCTAGATACAAAAATTTCTGTTGAACATTTTTTCAAACCAAGCCTGTATATAATAAAAAAAAACTTTGCCCGGCCAGGTGTGGCTCAGTGGTTGAGCATTGACCTAGGATCCAGGAGATCAGGGTTCCATTCCCCGTCAGGGCACATGCCCGGGTTGTGGGCTCGATCCCCTGCAGGGGGCGTGCAGGAGGCAGCTGATCGATGACTCTCATCATTGATGTTTCCATCTCTCTCTCCCTCTCCCTTCCTCTCTGTGAAGTCAGTAAAGATATATTTTTTAAAAATACAAAAACTTTTCCAGCAAATGAAAAGTATACAAATGGTTCCAAGCATTGTTTAGCGGGTTACAAGAAAATAAGCCAATATACCATAATATTAATTAATCAATGGAGTCTCTCTCTCTCCCTCTCCCTCTCCCTCTCTCCACACTGCCTTGGCAGCACTTGGTTTTTGTTGACGCCAGGCTCAGGCTACCATATTTATTCTGCTTCCTTACAGAAACTCCACTTATTGTATGAAAGTATCCATCTCACTGACAGTGGGTGAAAATGACACTGGACTCTGCTACAATTCCAAGATGAAGTACTTTGATAAAGCTGAACTTAGCAAAAGCAAGGAAATTTCATGCCGTGACATAGAAGATTTTTTACTACCAACCCGAGATCCTGAAATTCTATGGTATAAGGTATGGATTGTGAATTGCATTGCTTATACATAGATACTGCGTATGTTACTCTTGGATAATTTGGATAAATATTTTAATGGGTATAATAAAGTTCAGCTCTGCCTTCCTAAAATACTACAGCAAGTTATGCTGTTCATTTTAAGTTTTCAAACCAGTGGCTTTTGTAAATGCCAGTTAATATTTGTATTGGTAGTCCAATGTAATAAGCTGTTGTGTTTGTATCTATATCTAGTTTATACCTATGGTGCCTTCAAGTTATTATAATCTCCACTGATAATTTCAGGAACTAAAACTAAAATTCATTTCAGAGCTCTTTATGTAAACAGTCCAAAATGTCCCCAAACTAGGAGAGAAAAATCGATTTGCTTCTGTGATAAAATGGTACACTAGTTTTATTGAAATGTCCTGTTTAGTGGAAGTACCTTTGTGCATATTCTAATCGTTTTCATAACAAGCGTACATATTTTTAAAAACAACATCTGATGAAAGTTTATAACATTATAAAAATAGTGTTAGATTAACTTTTTTCAAAAATCAAAGGAAACTTCAGACTTATACAGAATAAATCAACCCTGCCCTTCCTATCACTGAATTCCAAGCTTTGAACATACTCTTCGGTTCATTTCTATATGTTAAAATATATTTTTATTATTGAATATATTCAAGACTATACAATATAGATGCTATGAGCATTTGTCTGGAATATTTTTCCATGGTTTAAAGATGCCTAGTTTAAAATTTGCTTTATCTAACTCACTGCATTAGGAATTTAGGGAGCTGGACCTCTTAGTATCTAGATCCACTGATGTCAGTGTATAGAATGTGAGCCCCCATGATTGACTAATCAGGAATTCAAACTTGTTAGAAATGAAACAAGAAACAAATCTTAAACAAATTTTAAAGAACTGTGCCCCTTTCTGGGTAAGACTTAATCTTGATTCTTGATAATAAGCCATGGAGTGTTCAGAACAGTAAGGGAACTGTTGAAATATCTATCTTAGACAACGTTAAACCGCCCTCAAATATTAGCCCCACTGATTTCTATTCCTGTGCAGCTGAGTTTTATTTTTCCCCTCTTTAAGTTGTATGAGTATTTCTCGTCCTGGTTCTCTGGGGTTTGCCTACTATCCACAGGCAGATTCTGAGCAGGTCCTGATGATTGCTTTGAAAGGAAAGGTATTTGGGGAGTTTAACCCTAGGTCTCCAAGAACAAATATTTTTACTAGCACTCATGTGTACATTCAGCTTCTAGATCTGCAGTTTCTTTTCTGTTTTGCTAATAAGTTAATATCAAGAGTCATGTACCTCTTCCAACTTTTGCCAGCAGTTTCTCAAAATTTGCTGAAACCTTAGAAACTGTGTGGGAGCGCGCACTCCAACACTGGTTTTTTACTGGCTGGCCTCACATTGGTTCTTTTGTCGTGTTTCCACTATCACCCCAATCGCTGTGACCTTAGCTATAAAGACCATAACTGGTGGAGTGATGGGTGGAGATGCAGTATAAGTAGAATTTAAAAGTATTGTAATAATTCAGATTATTTGCCCTTAGCCAAGGGGATTTATGTTCCATACGTTCAGTGCACAATTTATGCAATTTTCAAGTTTGTACAACTAGTATGAGGATGTAAAAGGTATATTTTGGTCTGAAATAACTGGATAATTGCCCCCCAATTATACATGCAAAAGCATTGAGCCACATAATTGGCCTGCAAAAATTTGATTTGGCAATAATTATTTTTAGAAACAACATTACCTCTGAACAGTGTCAAAGGGTTTAAAGCTATTTTATCCTCAATGCGTTGGTTTGAAACCTGGCTAGAGGAAATAAATAGACTTCTGTTTTGGCAAAAACAGGCACCTCCTGAGCCAACATCATTATAATCCAACGCTTAGTCCGGAGACCATAATTTGGTAGACCCACCAACAATGAAAACAGATATCTATTGAACCATAAAGACCTCCCATATAAATATTGTTCATTTCTTTCATGGATTACTGAATGTACACACTGTGAAGAGATTCAACTATTTCTAAAATGAACAGTAAAATATTGAAAATATTAAAATAGAAGCATTTTCATCTATAGAATTACTTTCTCTAATTTCCACTAAGTTTATTGTTTTGTATTTTATTTTATCAGTATCAACGTGGTTAATTCCTCAGTCATCAAATGTGGAGTATTTGCTCCTAAAAAATTATTTCAGAAGTAATCTTAGCAAATGTCTCTTTTATATCTAATAATACATATCTGATTTAGAGACACTAATCCTAGAAGTTAATAAAGCAACTCTTGCTAAAAATACTTTTTTAAAAATTGAGGTACCTGATTTTCCAGAGATGTGGAAAAGGTATGAAAATCTTTAGCATTAATTCCAAACTATTTAACCCTTTTAAAATATAATTTTAAAAGCTTTTAGTTTAATTATTTTAAACACTTTATCTTTAATTTCTATATAAATAATATATAAATATAAATACTATATGTTATATATAGTATTTATAAAAATATATAAATACTATATGCACTACAAAAATTTTATTTCTTTATGCAGGAATGTAGGACAAAAGCATGGAGGCCAAGCATTGTATTCAAAAGAGATACTCTGCTTTTAAGAGAAGTCAGAGAAGACGACATTGGAAACTACACCTGTGAATTAAAGTATGGAGGCTTTGTTGTGAGAAGAACCACTGAATTAACTGTTACAGGTAAGCACAGTCTTCAATATTTCATTTTCCAGTAATAAAACTACCTTTAGAAGTTTCATTTTTGTGCTGCATGTTGATTTTTTAAAATCTATGCAATGAAAGAAGTACTTAACCAAATGCTAAGTGGATTCCTATAGGTGAAATTTATTCCTCCTTGCTTTTAAATCATTTTGCACTTCAATTCATTTGAAAGGTTAAAGAAAATATGCTTTCAGAATTATAGAAATGTTAGCTTTTGAAAGTACTTGAGATAATGAGTTTACGATTTCAGAAAATTATGCTTATATTTTGTAGTGGTATCATTTTCAGAAACTTTTCTACAGTGTTGAAAAGGAATGTATGAAATCTGTCTTTGTTTTCCTGTCTTTTTTCAAATTAGAAAAATGATTTTTATTTATCACTCTATAAATCTAACATGTGCTCTCATGGACTTTAACATAATTTCAAGTGCAATAACTAAATAATTATGTGAGATGCAATGCGTGGAGCCATTCCATATTTGATTACTAAGGTAGAAGGTCATGTGAACAAGTATCACAGATATTTGAATCACTACAATCTTCAGAATATCAGTTTCCTCATATGTAAAGTGGCAATGACAAAATTTTCTGTGTTTACTTCAAAGAGTGTTTGCAAGGATCAAATGAGGTAAGGTAATATGTATGGAATCGATTTGAAAAATACAGAATAATATCCAAACGTACATCATTTTTGTCATCTTTACATTGTGTGAAATACTGTGTTCATACCCTTTTTTACTTTATAGTGTACTTTTCTAAAAGCACTTCCAAGGGAAAAGGGAAGAACACAGTATTTGGAAGTTAAAGACATTGTTCTCATTTTATTGAGAGAGATTCTTCTTGGTGACTTTTTTGTACAGTTGTATTTATGAAACATTAAAAAGTGTAAAAAGGATACCAAATGCTTCAAAGAGATTTTTTTTGGTGTTGACTCACATAAGATATTTTTCCTGCATATGAAAAGTATTTTATAATAGCTCCCTTCATCTTATAATGATCTTTTCTTTTAAATCTTGAATTATGATATATTTTGACTTAAAAACTCAATCAGGTTTCATGAAATTTATTTGGTGAATAGCAACTATCCTAATCAAAGGAAATTTTCGTTAAGTAAGTCAGGCGCTCTTTGGTCATGTCTTTGATAAATATTAGGCCCAGTCAGTAACTGATACTGGCAGTAGTTACACTTGAATAATAACCACACATTCGCTCTTGCATTGTGTGCCCATGGCATGCACGTGTATAATTTACTCTAGTTTGGTGTTTAGTTCTGCTGTGTGTAATACATCTCTGTGTAGAAAATTAAAATGAACATTCAATTACTTTACCTCCCTATCTGTTTAATGGAACAGTGAAAAATATAGCTGTTTGTACTTGCGTTTTCTGTACGATAGATATTGATGTTTTATTACTTTTTCTCAAACTATACTGAGGTAGCTTTTCCAAACAGCAGGTATTGAGACAAAGGAACTTAAAAATATAATGCCAAAGCATATATTCTGAAAAGAAATAAAATGCACTTTTAGTGTTTATTCTTTGGAATGTATAACTAATACTTCATAAGCACATCTTTCCCCTTTCTAGAAATACTAGGATACTAAACCACTATTGAGTAAAAGGAAATTAAAAATGCCCTGGAGACTGAAAACGGTGTCCCAAATGGTAATGCAACTTAAATAAAGCTATTTTGTATAACCAATAGTAGAATTGTTTTCTCCTAGATGCTACCCAGAGGTACTATATTTTTCTGCCTTAATTTCTCCCCAAATATCTCCTTTTTTATATGAAAAGGAGGAATAATTATTTCTTGATATCCAAGAGGAAGTTAGTGAAAGTTTTAATGAAAGTTTTCTTTCAACTGATTATCGTGAATACCTCTAACTTAAATAGCCTTACCCGTGACATTGGCTTGGACAAATAAATAATAAAGCAAAACTTGACTGCATAGGAAATTTTGGGTGAGTGGGAGAGCCACATGCCCTAGAACTAAAATAGTATCATTGAAGTGCATTTTAAGTATTAACAAGTCTATTGACAAGATATATTTATTCATAACATTGCTATTAATGGTGTGACACTATAACAAACACATTTCCTTTGCCTGTGCCCAAATTAAAGAACAAATTCTCAGAACCCAAATTGTATCTCTCAGTAAAACAGCAAAACTGGGCAGTTCTCTAGATGATAATCACTGTTTTGTATCTTGTTTTTCTGCACATCACAACTTATTGTACTTAATGTAAATAATATGCAAAACATCATATCATTTAGTGGCTCTATCAGAGCTGATAATAAACAGATATTTTGAAGCGTGTCAGAATGTTTCTTTAAAATGAAAAAGAAAGAATCCTATATGTGAAATGGGCATCTCTGGATAAAGTGGATAAATATGCAGGCAATATTTTGAGCTTTTATGGGAGATCCTTTATTTATTAAGTGTCCACTTAGGTTCAGGAAAACAATAAGAAACCTACCCAGCACTTTCAGTGTACTTCAAACAGTTTAAAAAAATTAAAGATATTTCAGCATTGTCCCCATCCTTCACCCTCTTCTCTAAGCCTCGGTGGTGCCCCGGTTCTCGAACATCTCCGTGGACGAGCATTTGGGGTTATAAATACCGTAAACCCGGCAGGCAATGCTTCAGTTTTCGAACCCGCCTCCAAAGTCGAACATGCCCTGTGGCTCCCGCTGAGGGCAAGATCCCGAGGCCCAGCTGTTGGCTGCAGATCCCTCGGTTTCCGACCCTTTGTGAACTCCAACGGGCTCCGGGAACGGGTCACGTTTGGAAACCGAGGCCCCACTGCAGTCTATGGCTGACTCCTTCCTCGTGGTGTGCTCCCTCGGGAATCCTTTTCCCCCACGTTGTCACAGGGCTGATTCTTACTCTTTTTTCTTCTTTTTCATTTTATTCAGTTACCCTTCACATTCTTACTCTTTCTCTAAAACAGAAATTGCTCTGTCATTTGGGCACAGGCAAAGTAACGTGTTTGGTGTCGTGTCACATTGTACCTCTGTACTGAGGCCTGTAGTTCTTCACCACTTCACAGTCCTTTTAGTACTTATTGCAGGACTTACCGCTTTACATTGGAACTCTTGGTTGACAGTCATGTTTGTTCACAAGAACGTGAGCTACTCAGAGTCAAGGGCAGTATATTTTTTAAATAAATATTTTATTTTAGGACAGTTTTACATTTACAGAAAAAAATCATAAAAATAGAAGAGATCCCATATACCCCACAACCAACTTCCCCTGTTATTAACATCTAACAGTAGCATGGGACATATATTCTTAGAAGACCACAGAGGTAAAATCACAATGTATCATACTATCAACATGACATATCACTGCTGATCTTGACCATCACCTGAGGTAGTGTTTGTCAGGCTTTGCCACTGTAATGTTACAGTTTTTCCCCCCTGCTTTCCAAACTGTGCTCTTTAGAAGTAACTATGTGCAGTCCACACTTAAGGAGTGAAGAATTATGCCCTCATCCCATTGAAGGCAGAGTATCTGCATAAATTATTTGGAATCTTTCTGCATGGGGCATATGTCTGTTTTCCCATCTTTACTTATTCAATCATTTATTTATATCAGTATGGACTCATAGGTATTTTATACTTTGGTGTATAATGCAATATCACCTTATTTTGTTGCTCAAATTGTTCTAGCTTTGGCCCTTAGGAGCTCTTTCAGTTGACTCCTTTGTTCCTTTCACATGCCCCCATCATTGTGTGTGTCCGTGTGTGTGCTCATGCATGCATATCCTTATTTGGGGGTCCTATAATATGCTGCAGGATCATCTTTTCTATTTCCTGCTCCTATTCTAGAATCAGTTTTTTCTTGCAAAGAACCTACTTGTTTTTCTGTTTGTTTTTTGAGTTGGAGAATGGTACTAGAATCTAAGACCTGGGTATCGGGAGGACTCATTGCTGCTGGTGTAGAGTTGCTTCTAAAAGTTCTCAGTTCACAGAGCAAGGAAATATGTGTATACTAACCCAGATATATACATATATCTATAAATATTTATTTATGTAACCATGTGCATCTATATTATTTTTAAATATATCTTTATTGATTTCAGGGAGAGGGAGAGAGATAGAAACATCAATGATGAGAGAGTCATTGATCGGCTGCCTCCTGCATGCCTCCTGCTGGGGATCCAGCAACCTGGGCATGTTCCCCGACCAGGAATCCAACCACAGTCTCCTGGATCCTAGGTTGAAGCTCAACTGCTGAGTCACGCCAGTGGGGCCATGTGCATCTATATTAAACTAAACATGAGTCCATGCTGATTTCTCCAACTCTAATCCATCACCTTTGGGAACATGCTAGCCTCTTCCTGTCCAATAGTGAGAAACCTGGTTCCTACTATCTCCCAATCATTTACTTCATTATTCACTTTCAGTGTAAATGTATAATGAAATCAGAATTGTTAACCTGCAATCCTGTGAGAAACAACTTTATTAACTAGAGAATAGTGCTTATATATAGTTTCTTTTGCCTTTTGTCTTACAAACTCCACTCGTTTCCTATGTTAATTAATTTAGCGACTTTTCCCTCCATCCCCTCCAGTGAGGTGTCCCACATATTTGTAATATAGTTAGATTGTTCTATCACCTTCTGCATTCCACTCTGGGATCTTCCATTCTCCTAAATGATGGCTTTAAAAAATTGTATACATTAAGGTTGGTATTGGGGGGGAGAGTAATTTTTTTCTACCTTCTGAGCTCTTGGCTGGGACCCCCTGTATTATAAGACAGATTAATAAGAGAAAAAAAAGTTTATTAACATACATACCTCATATATACATGAAGAGACCCAGGAAAACTGAGTACTTCTTTGAGATGGCCTAAGCCACCACCTTAAATACCATCTTCCACTTAAGACAAAAGAAAGATTGGGGTACAGTTATGGGAGGTTACTGGGGAAAGCACAGTAAACAAGGATAAGCCTAAGTCTGTGTCTTCTGCATTGATCAGAGCTTCAGAGATTTAGAGTCATCTTCCTCACCCTGGTACAGAGAGACACCTTTACAAGTAGAGATTCCCTTATAAATGTGAATTTCCCTGTAAAACAGCAGCTCCTCCTTTGTTTTCAGAGCTTCTCCTATATATGCAGTTTCTCAAAATAATCAGCTCAAAATAATCCTTAGACCAAAACTCCATATTTTGAGGTGGCATACTCTGTTACCCTATACCCACCTTTGGAACTTCCCCAAGAAGCCTCACAGCTCAGAAGATGAGTTGCTCTTTTGCTTCACATCTCCATGGACCATTCTTAGTCCTGAGAATAGGTTAACTCAGGAGGTGGTGTTACAGGTAAGCTCCCAAGGTTAGGCTTATATGGTGTGAGCAATCGTGTGTTTACTAAGAGTCATTTATATGTAAATACAAGAAAAACAACAGTTAGTGCCTGGAGTGGACTATAAACACAGTTTCTGAATCCTGAGGAAAGCCATTTAAGATTCTTAGGCATTGGGTTCAAATAATCTTTTCTGTTTTTGTGGTAGAATATAGCTAATAAAATTTACCATTTTATGTGTACATTTCAGTGGCATTAAGTGCATTTACATTTTTGTGCCACCATCACCACCATCCATCTCTAGAACTTTTTCATCTTTCCACACTGAAACTCTATACCCATTAAACAGTAACTCCAAATTCCCTTCACCCACCAACCTCGGAAACAATCACTTAATTTTTCTCTAACTATGAGTTTGACTGTTCTAGTTACCTCATATAAGTGGAATATAAAATATTGTCCTTTTGTGTCTGACTTATTTCACTTAGCTGTCTTCAAAGTTCATCTGTGATAGCTCATGTCTTTCTATCAATGAATAATATTTCATTATATGCCTGTACCATAGATCATCTATTAATCTGTAGAATGGCTCATCTTGGGTGCTTCCAGTTTGGGAAGATTATGAATAAAGTTACTATATACATTCTATACAGGTTTTGTGTGGACATAAGTTTTCAAATCAGTTGAGTAAATACCTACAAATATAATTCCTAGAGTGTATGGTAAGATTATATTTAGTTTGGTAAAAGCTACCAAATTGTCTTCTAAAATAGCTACACCATTTTGCATTTTCATCAGGGATAAATGAAGAATTAAACTTGTTCTGCACCCGTTCATCAATCTGAACTCTGCCATTCAGATTTTATCATTCTAATGGGTCCTGTAGCAGCATTTCATTGTGTTTTAATTGCCAATTTCCTAATAATACATTATTTTGAGAATATTTTATATGCTTATTTGCCTTATGTATATCTTCTTCAGATATTTTACCCACTTTTTAATTGTTTTTTTTTTTTTTTAATCTTATTGCTCAGTTTTAAGAATGATTTGTGTATTTCTGATACAAGTCCTTTATCAGATACCTATATGTTTTGAAAATATTTTATTGCAGTCTGTAGATTTTCTTTTGGTGTTCTTAATACTGACTTTCATGGAGTAGAGGTTTAGGTTTTTATTTTAGAGTTTCCTCATTTTCTAATATATAGAGTTAATTTTATAAATTCCTTCTAAACACTGTTATGCTGCATCCTACAAATTTTGATAAGCTTCATTTTTATTTAGTAGAAAATAGTTTTAACTTCTCTTGAGAAATCTTCTTTGACCCATGTGTTATTTAAAAATGTGTTAATTTTTTAAAATTTGTTGGTTTCCAGCTATTTTTCTTTTATTGGCTTCTAGTTTATTTCCATTGTGATCTGAGCACATATTTCTTCAGATTTCAGTTTTTAAAAATTTGCTAAATTGGTTTGTTGTGACCTAGAATGTGACCTTTCTTGATGAATGTCCCATGAGAGCTTTAGAAGAATGTATATTTTGCTCGTGTTGGATGGAATATTCTATAAATGCCCATTAAATTAAGTTTACTTATAGTACTGTTCAAGTAATTCATATCCTTACTGATTTTCTGCTTATCTCGTCTTTCAGTTAATGAAAGGAGAGTGTTGAAATAAGTAATTATAGTAGCAGATTTGTTTATCCTTTCAGTTCTGTAAGTTTTTGCCTCACAATTTTTAGGCTCTGTTGTTAAGTGCATATGTGTTTATGTCTTCTTGGCGATTTGATCTCTGTCATTATGTAATGTCTCTCTTTATCCATGATTATTTTCCCTATCTGAAGTTGGCTTTGTCTCCGATTAATGTACCTAGCTTTCTTTTGATTCATGTTAGCATGGCGTGCCTTTTATAATCCCTTTATTTTTAACTTATCCTGTTCTTTAACATTATAGTTGGATCTTGATTTTTTTTTTAATCTACTATGACATTCTCAGTATTTTAACTGGTACATTTAGACCATTTATATTTAAAGTGATTATTGAGCCCTGGCCTATGTGGATCAGTGGTTATAGTGTCAGCTGGAGGACGGAAGGGTTGCGGGTTTGATTCCAGGTCAAGGGCACATACTTGGATTGCAGGTTCCATCCCCAGCCCTGGTTGGGGCACCTGTGGGAGGTAAACAATCCAGGTATCTCTCTCATGTCAATGTTTCTCTGTCTTTCTTTCTCTCCTCCCCCCCCCCCCCCCCGCAGCCCCCTCCTCTCTAAAAATCAATAGGAAAATATCCTTGGGTGAAGATTGACAAAAAAAATAATAATAAAGTACTTATTGAAATTGTTGGATTAATATATGCCATGTCTGCCAGTGTTTTAAATTCATTGAACTTATTCTTTCTTTCCCCTCTCTTTTTTGCTTTCTTTGGTTTTAATTGAATAATTTATATGGTTCCATTTGATCTCTTTCTTATTATCAACTTTACTTCTTTAAAAATATTTTTCTGGTTGCTCTGGATATTTCAACACATATTTTTAACTAATCTCAAATCACCTTCAAAATCACTATACCATTCGTGTGTAGTAGAGGTACCCTATTACAGAGTATTACCAGTTTTTTCCTCTTACCGCTTATGACATTGCCGTCAGTCATTTCACTTATCCAGATTTCATAATCATTCAATAAACTATTATTACTTAAAAAAATAGTTCTCTGTTAGATGAATTTGTAATAAGATAAATAAAAGATTTTATATTACTCTCATTTAATCCTTCTCTGACATTCTTATTTTCTGTATGTAGAATCAAATTTCTAACCAATGCATTTTCCTCTACCTGAACAACTTATTTTAACATTTTTTGCATTGAAGATCTGTTGGTGATAAATTCCTTCAGTTGTGTATTCTTAAATGAATTAATTGAATATGCTGAATATACTTTGGTTTAAATCAATGGCTCTTAAGTTGTGTTTACAATTTGACCAAACAATAGCTTTTTCACCTAAAAAGTAGAGAAAGTAGAACAGGAATAACTCCCTAAATCCAAATCTCATACTCTACTGTGTTTTTTTTAACACTACTGAGTATTACATCAACCATTTTATGTCCTACATTTTACTGCTCTTTGTATCAAGCTTTAATTCAAATAACCATCTTTTTTATGTTAAGTGTTAAGTCAAGTGCCTACACATGGTTGAAGTTTTAGATACATATAATAAGACTGAATTTTCCTAAGATGAAACAATGTTAGTTTTAACACATCTTCCAGTCTATCAAGATCTGCTTTATTCTCAATTCTGTATTCTACCATATTAGCTTCTCTTTCTGGACAAAAGTCAATAGATTTTTATTGGAAAAATGTCTCTGTTTTGATCAAAATCATTATTTAAAGAACTATATGTAAAAGGTCCTATATAAAGCTGTTTAACATTGTTATACACCTCTTTCTGTTTTTTCCAGAAATGCATTATTTTCCTCTCTTTAGGTACAGTTTTTACCCTCCTAAGAAATCCAGAACACAGCCACTACTTCTTCACTTGTGTGTGTGTTTTTCATTTAATAGTGAAACATAACACAGTATATAAAGCATAAACATTCAGCTACTTAGCTTGTTATCAAATGAAGCCACCTAGGCGAAGAAACATTACGGGCACCACAGCAGTCCTTCTGAATAACAAACCCCTTCTTTGCCACTACTGATTATGTTGCCACCATTGCACTTTTACAGTATTTATTTTCTTGTATTTTTTTTTGTAGAATCATACTAGATAACAATGCATGCCTAAACAATATGGCTAAAAATTTGCCTGTTTCTGAAACATACATTTGGACCCACCCATTGTGTGTATTCTATTGTGTCTGGCTTTTTTAACTCCAAATTTTCTCTTGTTTTCAAAATTTACCCATGTTATTTCATTTATATGCAACTTATTCATTACTATGATGTCATAGTATTGTATTTTGTGACTATTTCACAGTTGGTTTATACACAACTACTTATGTTAACAAAAAAATCATAAAATAGGTCATATGGCCATTAACCATCTTGTGAGCACATGCACAAACACACACATTTTTCATTGTACATATAAGGATTTTTACTTCAGAATGGATTTTCTTATTCAGAGTATGTATATTTTTTAATTCACTAGATATTGCTTAGGTTGCTTTGGGTCATGGTCCTACCCCAACCAAATGGATCAAGAGGAGGAGGGGAATAGTACTACAAAGAAAATTTGAGGTGTCAAAAGAAGGTGAAAATATTCTAGGGAATACTAACAGCAGATATTCACTACTTCTAATCATTATGCCATATCCTAGGATTCCTTATACTAAACTCTAACTCAAACCCTGACTATACCTTTAACCCTAAACCTCTGTCAAATTATTTGCAGGAATGTGGTCCAAAAGAGACCTACTAATTCCAAAATAAGTAAAACAGCTTGACTTTTTTTACAACATGAACTATTTAGACAAACACTATAAACATGAGTTATGGTACATATTTCAGGATATGTTAGGTATAAGAAAAATACACACTATATAGATTTTTCCAGAAGTATTGATTAAGTTATTTGGCATTCACTTTTACCTTTTTAATGCTTATTTTTCCTTCTAGCCAAAACATTTTTATAATTTTTAAAAGAAATATTCAAAACAAAGTAACAATCATATTTCCTTCATAAAATTTTGATATGCATCAGACCAATTAAAAAGCCATTTAATTTGTGGGACTAGAGTGAAGTAATGGTAAGAAAGTGGATTGTGAAAATGTTATTGCAGAAAAAAAAGATTTCCAGTAAATTGTAATAGTCAGCAATAACAGTGAGGAAGGAAAAACTGACTTGAAAGAAGCAGAATGAATGAGATGATTGCTACAAGGATGTGATGGTTTCAATAGCATTTTTATATTTGGTCTAACATTTTTAAGACTTAATATAGCAATATAGTTAAACTACTTTGCAATCAACCATAGGCAGAATTTATGCTCTTAAAAGGTACATCTTCTTCGTCTTTTTATGTATGAGGGAGCTGAGGCAACGAAAGGTTAAGTAGCTTTATCAAGGCCACAAAGCATCATGGTGACAAATCGAGGGATAAAATTTAATTTCCTGAACTTCAATTTATGATTTACTCCACTGGATAATTAATAGCAAGGCATTGTGCTTTTCATATTAGCTCAGCTGATCACTAGGACAGATTTATCTTTTAAGTTCAACTAAAACACATTTAACTAGGAGACCTTTAATTCTTTTGCCACTGATGTAATTAAATGATGTATTTGTGGTCTAGCCTGAGAGTGGATTGATTGCTTTTAATTTTTCTCTATTTCTTTAAAAATTGGTACCTTTTATCTCCCCATTTATAAACTATTTTTGTTAACTTATTTCAGAGACTCAAGTGTGCTTCATTGACTGTTACTTAACAAGAATTGATGAAACTGATAATAGGCCAATATTTTTCCAGACTTTACTGTGTGTATTTAGTAATGTGCTAGAATTAATGACCACAGTGACCCTCACATATATTATTTTTGATAAAAAGGCATATTGCACTCTTAGCTATTTTTACAAGTAAACATCTACCATATTCTGCAAGTCAAAGATTATTTAGATTAATTCAGATTTTTGAATTAAAAGATATTAAAACTGATCAATATAGTGAAACTGAGACTAATCAATTTAGCTGTTTAATCTTGATTTAGAGTTTAGTCCTTAGAGCACAAGACCTCTCTTAGGAGTGATTTCTGTTGGTAACTCCCCTGACACTAAGTGCCTTAATTTATTGTTTGATCTCTCAATATATTTAATAAGTTTTCCAAATGAATAAATCAAGCAAAAACTTATCAAGGTGTGATAACTTTTAATAAAAAGTGTGATGTGTCTACTCTTAAGCAGAAAATGTATACATTTTAGAATATATCAATAGCAAGTTTGAGATGTATCATTTCTGACCATGGGGAAACAAAGCATTATTCATTTAGATGATTTCCATCTATATAGCAATAATAAGCGTCAGTAATTAGAATAGTTAATACTTATTATTTACTATATGACAGAATCTTCTAAGTTGTTTTTTTAATTAAATTTATTGAGGTGACATTGGTTAATAAGATGATAAAGGTTTCAAATGTACAATTCTATGATACATGATCTGTATATTGCATTGTGTGCTCACCACCCAAAGACAAATCTTCCATGACCATATATTTAATGCCCTTTACCCTTTACTAGCCCCAACCCACTTCCCTCTGGTGTCTATGAGTTTTTGTTTATTTGTTTTTCTTGTTTGTTCATTTGTTTATTTTAGTTTTATATCTCACATATAAGTGAAATCATATGGTTCTTGACTTTTTCTGTCTGACTTACTTTGCTTAGCATGATGTACTCCAAATGACTCATCTATTCCAAATAATTTCAATTTACTTACCCTTTAAAACTTTCAAGTGCTTGCTAAGTATCTGGTATTTTAGATTTTATAAATTGCACTTGAAAATAATCTATTTTTTTCATTGTTCACTATATATTGATCCTTTAAATGTAAAAAACGATATCCATTTCTGAAAATGTGGTTGATTAGATACCTCAGTTTCCTGCCTTGAACATCTAGAAATGCTGGATTTAACAGAATAGACAGGCCTTTTAAATTATTATCTGAGCTTTCAAGAAAGTGTGAAAAACATTTCAGGGGCCAAAAGGAAAGAAGTAACTAAAAACTAGAGCAGTTAAGGAATTTGACTCTGAGGTCACCATGTGGGGGTGGGGCATGTGAGTGGCACAGAGGAGTGTGGGGATTGTCATTATCAGCAACCAAGGGCTTGGTTTTCATTCATTACATGGAGAGGTTAGACTAGGGCTTGGACCTCAAAGGTTGGGGATCTGGAAATGAAGTTCCCATATAAACCTAGTATTCTAAAATGGCTACCATAAAAGTGAAAAGGAAAAATGTGACCACTGGCACAGGAAGAAGACAAACCAGTTTGCCTGCCCAGGTATGAACTCTCCATTTATTAAAACAAACAAAAAGGTATCCTATTAATCTATAGACTTGGGGTTTGGTGGGTTGGATTTATACCACCTGCATGACCTGAAAGCCCTTATATCAAAAAATTAACATACTAATGGTGCCAGGCTTATATTTCCCGGAAGCAGATAAAGCAAAACTCCTAGAGAAACATAACCTCAACACATGCTGTACAGCATTTCCGCAGATGAAGCCCCACTGAAGATTGCAATATAAAAAGGACATAATTTTCCAAGCAAAAAGTGTCCTAGGACAAAATACAAAGTGGGTTAGGACCCCTGTTTTATAAGAGTTAAAGATTATTTTGATGGCACTAGATAAATGAAAGGCAGAACTCTTTATTACGTACAGCTCCAACTGAGAGAGGACTACCAGGCAGGGGCACACAGGGGGTTGTACCCTTGGAAAGGGTAACAGCAAGCTGAAACTGTAAGGAACAGCTAGCTTATGGATGATAAGTGGGGTGGTGGTAGCTAGGTGTAGAGGGCTCCCTGTTGATTGGCTAAGTCTGAATAATTTCACCACCTCAAGAGCATAGGAGATGTCTTCAGTGCCTGGTGCCTAGCTTCCAGGGAAGTTAAGGCTGGGGTATTGTGGCCCCTGAGTGTGAGAGCCCAAAAATCCGGAAGCCGTTGGGGTGCATTATCAGCTACTCAAGGAGGGAAACTTGCCTCCAGCTAAGGCCTCAACTGGATCTGGATTAAGACAGCATTTAAAACACCTGCCTGGGGTGCATTATCAGCTACTCAAGGAGGGAAACTTGCCTCCAGCTAAGGCCTCAACTGGATCTGGATTAAGACAGCATTTAAAACACCTGCCTGAGTCTAGCCAGGAGTGGCTCAGCGATTGAGTATCAACCTAGCATCCAGGAGATCACGGTTCAATTCCTGGTCAGGGCACATGCCTGGGTTGCGGGCTGGATCCCCAGCAGGGGGCGTGCAGGAGGCAGCTGATCAATCACTCTCTCATCATTGATGTTTCTCTCTCTGAAATCAATAAAGATATATTTTTTAAGATAAATAAATAAATAAATAAATAAATAAATAAATAAAAATAAACATGTTTAAAAAAATAAAAGAATGCTTCTATTTTTGGTGCTGTGTAAGAGCATACATATTAAAGACAGCACTTGGTGAGCAGTACTTCCAAACCAGACCTATATGTCTTTTGATTTTATTGAATATTCTATTTTAATTTTTGGTGTTATATTGTAGCCTGACAGTTCTTCAGCAAGAGCTAGCTTTAATTTCTTGCTGCTTTTGTCAGTGGTGGGTTTCAAGCATAATTAGAATCAGCCTACCAGTGCAATCCCATGAATTGCTTGCCTCTTAGAAATGGTACAGGCTTCCTGTCACCAGTCAGTGTTTTGCCTGGCTCAGGTGTTGGAACTGTGTTGCTTCTAGGCTTGCAGACCACTAACCAAACTCATACTTATCTCATTGTTGGAGAAACAGCTGCTTTTTCTTTGACTGTTAACTACATGGCAGGCACGGTGCTAAATGATTTATACGTATTATTATCTACATTTTACCAAGGAGGAAACTCAAAGTACACTGTGGACCTGAATTTATAATTTTAAATACAAGTCATTATCATTATTTCAAATGAAGTTTCATTCTTTTATTTGCACTTGACTGCTTCTGAGGCTCTTATGCTCATTCCAACATATTCAATTGTGAGAACAGAGAAACTATCTAATAAACACTCCTTGATTGAATGATTAGTTTAGTTAGAGAACTAGGCAAATGTCTGGAACTGTGCTGTCCGATACAGTAGACATTAACAACGTGTACCTTTTGAGCACTTGAAAAGTGACTAGACTGGATTGAAATGTGCTGTAAGTACAAAATATGCACTAGATCTCAAGCCTTGATATGACAAACTAATGCACAATATCTCATGTGTAAGTTTTATATTGATTATTATTGAAATGATATTTGTTTAAATAAACTGTATTACTAAATTAACTTTATCTGTTCCTTTTCACTTTTAAAAATGAAGCCACTAGAAAAATTTAATATGTGACTATGCCTTATATTTATGTTGGACAGTGCTGTTCTAGAAAGTTAATGGGATCTCAGACTCAAAAAGTGTAAGAGAAAGGCACATGACCTAGAGCCTTGGGTGTAGTTCGATTGGTATCTCTGCTGTGCCTGGGCTAAAGGACTTCTCCAGATCATCTGACTTTGCCAAGTGTTGTCTTAATGTTGGGACTGTGAATATGAACTCACAATGCTACAGGAGTTAGCTCAGACATGTGAAAACAAGTTAAACAGAAATATACAAACAGAGGTGTCCACTCTCATGATTTGGACTGATCTGTGAATCTTTGCCTTGGTTTGTTTTAATTAATGAAGTGCTGATACTTATAACCTTAACCCAGTCTTTCAAATGATGCTGGTTGTCATCAATACAAGTCATTGATTAATACTCATTGATCACTAAGTAAGGGTGCATATGTGTGGAGAAATCTCAGAAAATCTTACTTACATGCAATGTATTATCCAGTGAAGTCTAATGTCTGTAAGTGGTATAAATTATGAATACATGCATTTCTTGCATTTCTGCTTTTGGTTTGATTATGTATGTGTGTATAAAAATCTCTGACTTACTAACATCGCTTCTTTTTTAAAAACCTGGTTCCTTATTTTGGGTCACATTTCAAAAACCCACTTGCGTATGATTCCACTTATACGAGCTAACTATAATAAATTTATAAAGACAAAGTAGAATAGATGTTACAAGGACTGGGAGAGGGGGAATAGGGAATTATTATTTAATGAGTATAGAGTTTAAGCTTGGGATGATGAAAAATTATGAAAGTGCATTGTGGTGATGGCTGCACAACATTGTGAAGGTACAAAATGCCACCAAGTTGTGCACTTAAAAATGGTTACAATAGTAAATTTTATGTCATCTATAGTTTACCACCAAAAGTGTCCATACAGAAACATACTCATAGACAAAGAACAGAATGTGAGCTGTCGGAGGGGAGAAGGCTCGCAGGGCTGGGTGAAAAAGGTGACGGGCTTAAGCAAAACCTAAAACCAAACTTGGAGGTACAGACAATAGTATGGTGATTGCCAGAGGGAGAGGGGTAGGGGTAGGCAGAGGAGGGTAGGGGGACCAATGGGGATGGAAGCAGACTTGACTTGGAGCGGTGAACACACAGTACAATATAGAGGTGGTGTATTAGAGGATAGTACAGCTGAAACCTATATAATTTTCTTAACCAATTTCACCCCAATAAATTCAGTAAAAATAAATAAAAATTGAAAAATAAAACAAGTGGCTATTCTTAACAGTTTGGAGTACAGTTTTAAAAATTATCATATCAAAAAAATGAAAGCATCATTTCCCTACTTTGTGTTGGCTTTCCAGTTTGATAGGCATTGATTTCTTCCATAAAACTTATTAAGCTCAAGCCATTATGTTGGCACTTTATATTAACTGCTTTTAGTTTTGACATTAGCAAAATTGACTGAGAACTCAGTATTGCACCTATTTCAATAAAGAAACTCTACTGTGGAAGGGTTAGTAGGACAAGTGAAATAGACCACTACGGCCCAACATTCTCCATCCTGTCAGTCTCATCAAATAAAAGATTGAAGATGAATTCTGGGATCATGCATTTCTGGTGATGACACATCTAAAAGGGACACTTGCAAGTATTAAATATAACATAATGGGACCTAGAGTCTTGAAGAAAGATTCCAAGATATTTTATGGCAGTTAAGTCTCTGAGCACCATGAGTAAAAGTGGCTGTAACTTCAGTGCTAAATTGCATTAGTACCTCACTCCATGCAACACTTTAAAATATGAAAACTAAATTTAGTATATAATGTCAACACTAAAACCTGCTAAAATGTATGTGATATTGGATGAGATATATTTCTCATTGTTTCAGTAAATTAATTAAATGTTTTAGTGTGGTAATACCTGTATCTTCATATAGACATATGTCTATTATATATATATATACACACACATATACACACACATAGGTGTAATGTTTTCTAACAAGAATTCCAGGTGTAGGGCAGGCCCAGGATTGGTAATTCAGCAGCTAAAGTGGCATGATCAGGGGCACTTTTTTCTTGTGTCTTTCCACTCTTCCATTCTTAGCAAGAGACTTGACATTTTAGTCTGGCTTTCCAAGATGGCATCATTGAAGACTCCAATGTCTATAGACAAAAAAAGGATTGTCCAATATTGTATTCCCTAAGTAAGAGCAAGGATAGCTTTCTCAGAAGCTCCCAGACCAGACTACCACCTATCATCCCATAGTCCAAAATTGCTTGTGAATAAACCAATCACTAGAAAGGGGTACAAGACAACTGTCAGGATGAGTGGTGTAGACCATTCAAAATTCAACTCTGGGACTTAGAAGGATCTCAGGCCTCCTACCCCCACCACCCCATCCAAGAAGCACATGAGAACCCGGAGTGTAGCAAAAGATATCAGGGTATCAAACAAAAAGGCGTGGGGGGAATGGATTTTGGATAGGCAACTACATTGTGTGGCCAAGAATTGGCAGTTAAGATTCGGTAATGTTTGGGGTTTGGGATTTCTAAAGGATATCTGTTGGAGGGCCTGGAAAATGTTAAGAATTTGGGATTAACCTGCACACAGATGGTACTTGAACCTATAATAATGACTAGGATTACCTAAGGACAATGTATTGAAAAGAATGTGAAGTGTAAACAGAACAAAATGCTGTAAGGATAACAGAGATGTTAAGAAAAGGTGATTTCCCAGAGTCATACAATTAGAACCAGAGAGACTATTTTTTTGAGTGTGAAATACAATTAAAACCTAAAACCTAATTTTCCTACATCAGAGAAGTTCATCTTGGACCCTACATTTCTAATCTATAGGAATCCTTTTAACATTTACAAGTCCTTCCTTCCTTCCTTCCTTCCTTCCTTCCTTCCTTCCTTCCTTCCTTCCTTCCTTCCTTCCTTCCTTCCTTCCTTCCCTCCCCCCCCCTCTATTTCTTTCTTTTCTTTTCCTGTGATGTAAATATACCATGAGTACACTCAATTGGAATCCAATATATGTTTTCATATGTGTTCCTCTTCTTTTGTAACTAGCTCCTTAGTGGGTGGGTATGGCAGAGAAGACTCCTCTTTCCCTGGTATAGAACTATTTCTGGGAAGCAGCGGCTCAGCCCCAAATTCTATCTAGGTAGAACTATATGACTAGTTCTCACCAATGAATAGGATAGGAGGAGGGGCTCCTTCTGAGCTAAAGCAGAGAAGAAAAGTATATTCTTGCCTTTATCAATTGCTGGATGCTGAGAATGCCAAGATCCCAGTGGAGAAAAGGAGCCCAGATCTCTAAATTGCATCATGGGAGAAAACTGTTCATTGACCAGAAAGAGTCTCATTTTATGCTTTTGTGAATGAGAAATGGGTGTGAATTAAATTAAACCACTGAAATTATGGAGTTTAATTGTATGGCAGCTCGTCTTACCCTGAGTAGGCAAATTTTGCTAATGCAAAGTCATCTGAATAACTGTGTTCATAAAAGGTTTCAAACTCAAACTGCTAAGCTACACACCTCCCACTTTCCTGTGTCAGTAGGAGTGCCCCTCTCCGTGCTGTTTCTCCATTTGTTTTGCATACCCACCAGATGTTTGCATGTTCAAAGTTTACCTGTCGTTCAAGGGCCAGTTCAAAAACCCACCTCTTCCACTCAGCCTTCAGTGCTTTCTTCCTAGATCAGGACAGACCCTTCTTCCATAGAGGCCACATTGCTTCTTGAGAGTTTGTTTCCTATAAGGTTATTTGACTATTTGCATATATTGCCACTCTTTCACAATGGCTTCTAAGTTAATTGAGGTAAGAATTTATCTATTTTCTTTTGGTTTTATCAGTAATTCTGCATTACTTAGTATATGAGATCTTCATGGGAAGGTTTAATTTAGCTACGTTGTGGAGATTTATGAAGAAGTGTACTAATAAATATCTATAGTAGCTTCTGAGTGTAAGACACTCTTCTAGCAACTTACATCTCTCAAATCATTTAATCCTCACAACCATCGGATAATGCAAGTACGATTATTCTCCCATGTAATGGACAAGGAATTCGGATTTCTTGAGAGATAAGAACTTGGTCACATTGCTAATAAGATATACCACTCAGGAAGCCCATGTCTCCCAGCATCTAATCTGAGCTCTTTTCATGACTTCAGGCTATTCTTTCAACCCAGAGAAAGATGGGATAAAACTGCTTGAATAAGAGAGAGAGGGTGTGCATCAATTTTCTACCTTCCAAAAAAGTTGACTCCAACAAATGCATCTGAGAGAAGTTGTAGGACACAGAAGAAAGAACATAGAAAACCAGAGAGCCCAAGTTTTGAAATGGTAATAGCAGCAGCCAGTGGAACTTGACAAAAGAGAATTATAATTAACAGGAAAGGTTCTGGATGCAGGGAATAACAAAAAAACACAAAAAAACGGAGCCAGTCAGAACCGATGGGCTCACTGCTTTGTTTGCTTTCTATTTGTGTGAGAATGGAGAAAGGGGTGGAGATCAAGGTCAGCCTCAACACTCATCTTTGTAGACCCAGGTTTCTGGGCTTCATTTGGATATGAATGAGATTATGGCAGACCTGGAGGTATGAGAGTTTGGTGGAAAATGCCTGCTGTTTCAGTCCTTAAGGGTATCCCTGAGCTACACTGAAGGCATCTCCACTGGTACAGTTTAGCCTTCCAGAGTAAAAGACAATCATTGAATCCAACAGGCATTCAGCTCCTGGTAGTTGAAAGCCTGTTGAAAGGCCTTCCTTTTACCAGTTACCCTTGCATTTGCGTTTCCCTTTCACAGCTACCATTGTTTTTCTTAATAATTATCTCGTGGTTCAGTACATTCAATCTAATGAGCCAGGAATTGCGTAGTACATGGTTGAAAATTTTACTGAAAATACTGACATGTAAAGAATTGAAAGAAGTTTATCTAGAAAGAATAGTTTATGTACAAATGCTGATTGCACCGAGAGATTTTTATTGGTAATGAAATGTAATAATAAAAGCACCTAACATTTATTGAGAGCATTTTATGCCTCTGAACCAGGTACTTTCGATGCCACTGTAATAACCTGGTTATTATTTAACAGCATGTCATTTATACAGCTTTGCCAAAAAAGCCCTGCACTTAACACTCTTCAAGTCTGTTCCCTGCTGACTGATGGGGGAAGGGAGTAGACAAAGGCAGGTTAGATGCATGCCCAGTAAGGTCTGAGTGACCTGGGAAGGCGCTTGCCTGTCAATCACACCTGGAAACAGGTAATTGGCCAGGATGGGCGTGGCCACTATAAGCGTGGGAAACCAGAGATGGAAGCTCTCTTTCTCTCTCAACCGCCTGCCCTCTTGGGACTCCTGCTGCAGGGGGCACGCTCCCCTGTGCCCACGTGGCACACAGCCATGTTGGACCTTACACATGGACTAACAGACTAATTAATTTGGATGCTGAACTACACCAGGCTCAACATGGTAGGGAAGCTCTGGACACTGGCCTTGCTTTGGGCTTTGCTGAACTCCCAGCTGCCCTTCGTTCAGGACTGGCTTAAGGGGCAGGGGACTTTGGAACCCAAGAAATGTAACTCCACGCCAATAAAACCTTTTTCCACGTCCTATCCTCCTGTGTGAGTCTTAGAAAATTCATTTTCTGAAGATATCGCAAAAACCTCATTCCCACTCATGTCTGGGAACTCTGGCCCATTAATTCCTGTGGCATCACTTTCACAAATTTACCTCTTTTCATCTTCCAAGGAACCTAGTTAGTAGAAAATATGGTTTCTAGTTCATGGATGAACAAATTAAAATTAACAAAATTTAATGACTTTGCCCTTGTACTTTAAATCCTTAGAACTAAGTTTTGAACCCAGACCTCTGTAACATTAAAAGTCTTCTAAACCATTTTACTCTGAATCAGTTGCTCATATTTTCAAGACTAGTCAATAACAGCTCCACTACCCAATAGCTGTGTAGCATTGGTAAAATAATAGACAAATAGATCAATGGAACAGAATAGAGAGCCCAGAAGTAGAGCTAAATATAATCAAGTGATCTCTGACAAAGGAGCAAAGGCAATACAATGGAATAAAGATAGTATTTTCAACAAATAGTGCTGGAACCACTGGACATCCACATGCAAAAAAAAAAAAAAAAAGATCTAGATCCAGATATTATACCCCTCACAAAAATTAATTCAAAAAGTATAACAAACATAAATATAAAATGTAAAACTATAAATTCCTAGAATATAATATGGGGGAGTAAGAAACTTTCCTTTACCCTCCTAGGTTCTTTCAGGTAGTCTAAAAATTAAATCTACAGAGATAGAATGACAAGAGAAAATAACCAATGCAATTATATACATATGTATGGGAACCCACATTCTGATATAGTTAGGGACCCCACATACATGAGAGTTTCGGAAAAAGAAAGGTAAAATGAGGTATATATGACATTCTGATCTATGGATGAAGTAAGGTGCCTTGGGCCTTCAAAGGGTCATTGCAGGATAAAAAGAAGAGCAGTTGATTATTAATTAGTAGTTTGCCCTGCCCTATATGTAGGTTAAAAAATTATGTCTGATAATCTCTTATTATGGGCAAGGCCTTTACTGAAATTATTCTAAGTAGTGAAAAGCTGGGGGCAAAGTTTCTCTTGAGCCCGCAGAGTCTCCATTGCATTTAGCTCAAAATAGTCTGTTTACCACATAGGTGCATCTTGGGGTGATTCTTTTTGAAACCCTACAATAACATAGGAGAAAATCTAGATGACCATGGATGGGTGGTGATTTTTTAGATACAACACCAAAGACATGATCCATGAAAGAAAGAAAGAATAAGCTAGACTTCATTAAAATTAAAATAATTCTCCTCTGAGAAAGACAATATCAAGAGAATAAAAAGACTAGGAAGACAAGTGACAGACTGGGAGAAAATATTTATAAATGACATAGCTGATAATGGAATATTATCTAAAATATACAAAGAATTCTTAAAGCTCAACCATAAGAAAACAAGCAATCTGATGAAAAAATGGACCAAAGACCTTAACAGACACCTCACCAAAAAAGATATACAGATGGCAAATAAGCATATGAAAAGGTGTTCCACATCATATATCATCAGAAAAATGCAAATGCAAACTAAAACCACAGTGAGTTTGCTAAGTGAAATAAGTCATTCAGAGAAAAACAAATACCATATGACTTCACTTACATGTGGAATTTAAAGAACAAAACGAATGAAGAAACAAAATTGAAAAAGACTCAAGAAAACCACAGTGAGATACAACTATACACTTACTAGAATGGCCATCAGACGACATGGAGGCAAATTAAATGCATATTACTAAGTAAAAGAAGCCAATCTAAAGAGGCTACATTGCCAGGCTGGGTGTGGCTCAGCGGTTGAGCATCAAGCTAGGATCCAGGAGATTGCGGTTCAATTCCCGGTCAGGGCACAGGCCTGGGTTGCCGGCTCAATCCCCAGCAGGGGGCGTGCAGGAGGCAACCGACCAATGACTCTCTTATCATTGATGTTTCTCTCTCCCTCTCCCTTCCTCTCTCTGAAATCAATAAATATATATGCATATTTTCAAAATAAAGAAAGAAGCTATACTGTGTATGATTCCAACTATATGATGTTCTGGAAAAGGGCAAACTATGAAAATAGTGAAAAGATCAGTGGTTACCAGGAGTGGGGTGGGGCTGGGGAGATGACTGGACAGAGCACAGAATTTTTAGTGCAGTGAATATACTCTGAACGATACTATATTATACTATACGTATTATGATTCGTCCAAACCCATGGAATGTACAACACCAAGAGTGAGCTCTAATATAAACAATGGACTTTGGCTGATTATGATATGTTGGTGTAGGTTCAGTAGTTGTAACAAGTGTACTGCTCTGATGGGGGGCGTTTTAATGGGAGAAGCTGTGCATGCGTGAAGGCAAGGGGTCTATGTGAAATCTCTGCACCTATCCTTCAGTTTTTCTGTGAACCTAAAACTGCTCTTAAGAAAATAAAGCCTTTAATAAAAATTAAAAGGAAAGTAAAGAATTTGCATGTCATTGCCCTGGTATGGAGAGTAAAGGATCCCTAAAGTGTTAAGAAACATTTAGTCACGTTTCCCATTTGTATGGAACACGGGCATGTTAACATTCTGACTGACTTGCTCCTCATAGCAGCTGGGCCCCGCGAAGCCTGAGTTCGCCTGTCTGACATATGTGTTGATAGGTGTGAACTGTGTCAGAGATCAGCTGGTCAACAAAGAAGTAACGGAAAAGACTAAGGTCTGAAAACAAGGTTCTTTCCATCACCACGAAGTATGGAGAGCCCACAGGCAAAGAACAAGGGCAGAAGCAACCAGCCAGGAATTCGAATCTAGATGGAAGCCAAAGTTATTTTCAAGCCTGTGAGGGGGGTGTGGGTGTTGACGGTAGTGTCTGTTTGTCTCAGCAGTGGCTTTAAACAGCCCGTGCAGTTTGTAATAACTTTATGCTCTGGTAAGTGTGTGCTTTATAGATAAATCAGGCTGAATTTAAGGGATTGTATATGACACTGTGAAAATCGTACTGAAACTGGTCTTAAACATTTTATATACAAAAGGTTAAATTAAGTTCATCTAGAAGTTCCACTGTTTTCTACATAACTGTGACTTTCACTGCTGCTGCCTTGTAGCAGAGGAGTAAGGAGCCAACAGTGACCTCTCTTTTCAATCCAAACTGACTACAGAAATGATCACACAAATGACTACTGATATTTTTGTTGAAAAAAAATGTTTTCATTCTAGAACACAAAATGAGTAAAAACAATCTAAAACTGCTTAAGGGTTATACTAATTTCTTCTGCTTCTTTGAAAAAAGAAAGAACTAAGATACAATTTATACAACCCCAGGCCTGAAGAAATTGGAGTTTGTGTGCTAAGGTTAGGGCATCTTTCTGCTGCTGCCTTGTCTGCCTTAAAACCATTCTCCACGTTGTGAAAACCAAACGCTTAAAAACCACATTACCCAAAGGATAAAGTCCCGAATCCTTGGTTAGTTTATCAAGCCATCAATCATTAGCGCCCACCCAAATCCCCCTACCATTACCCATCTCTGTTTATCTGATTACACTTTAACTTTCAGCCAAACTGAACTTTCTTGAGTGTGTACCAAAGACTTTTCCTTCTGCCCAGATCACTATCTAACCTCACCATATTTACTTGATTAACTAACTCCAAATATCCTTCAGGTCTATTTTATAACCCCAAGGTGAAGTCTTTCCTTAGCTCTCAAAATAAGTGGCTCCCATTTGTGCTCTCATAGTATCAAGGCTCATCCATTTTAAACACTTTTTTAGTGATACATTTAAAGTTTCTCAAACTTTAATGTGCATTGGAATTACATGGGGATCTTGTTAAAATGCAGATTCGGAGTCAGGGTGATGCCAAACCTTGAGCACAGGCTACATAGCAAGGATTTAGTCTATCTGCTTCCCTAGACCTGAAGGCAGGATCCTCTGAGCCTGACACACATAGTAGGCCCTGACTTAACAGCTACTGGGTGAATTTAAAAAGCAATAGAATCTTCACAGTACAACAGTTTCATTTTAAAATACAAGCAGTGCTTATAAATAACCACTTGAGAAGAACCTTGTTAACTTCCTTCCCTCCTTCTGTAGCTTGTTACTTCCATCTGCTCTTTCTCTTTGCTTCAAAGTTCACTGGTATCTGCAACTTTTCCCCCAATCCCCTCCTTAAACTTCTATTCCTTTCACACCCTGGAGTTAACCCTGGAGGCATGTTCAATGGTAGCACTTCTGAAAATGAAAGGCAAAGGAAGCCAGTGGAGAGATGAGGGAAAATGAACCCCTATGCTCTGCATCATTTGAGGTACTTACTTCTTTCTCCAAATCTCACCTTCTTGGAGCCCATTAGACTGTTTATCAATGAATCCCAAGCACTTCCTGTACTCCACTTTAGTGTTGTAATTTTCAGAAAGCTATTGTCTAGATGTTACTTAGAAATTGAAATGAACGTTATATCAGTCATTTGTTTACACAAAGACTTGCTTTTAACATCTAAGTAGAGACTTGATCTGGTTTTAAGCCTATATTTTTAAATGCATACAACTTAGGGCTTGGGAGAGAAAGGACACATAGGCATTTTGTTCTAAATGTTTTTAATTACATGGAGTGTGAAAATAGAAAAATGAAAATAACATAAACTTCCTATGCCTTAAATACTACAAGTAAACAGAACCTTGGAGAACAAGTGCTGTGGAGCAGTCACTGCATTCAGGGTGTAAATTGGTAAAGACATATGATGAAATAATAATTTTCCTACTCAGTAGACAGGCCTTTTAGTACTATGGACACTGTTCCTCTTCTCCATTACGGTTAAATGTATTTCTGAGCAAACAAAACCATCAAATAGAACATTGCTTCTGGGAGAAAATGTCTCCTCAGAAACCCCAGACACCCGTGGTTTTAGGAAACCACAGGGTGAGTTTTCTATTAGCAAATACAAATCTTTGTTAGGCTTCAAGTTTCTTTATTGTCCAAAGGCACAAAGGCACAATATAAGAAAAAGGGATAATTAGTCTGCATTTCTATGTAAAATATATAGTATGACTTATATAGTCTCTTCTATATGTAAAATGTATATTTTCATCCATATATATGCATTTTATATATACATATATATATATTTATATATACATACATATATGGGAGTGTGTATTTTCATTTCTTGACAGCATCAGTGTGAAAGAGATCAGAAGAAAAACTCTTGGCAAATGTATAGATTTGTTTATTTACTGGATGTTAGGTATACATACATTTCATAGGAAAAATACCATCCCACAAACCCAAGGAGAACAGAACAGTTGCACTAGGGTGTGAATTCTAGAAAATTAAAAGAAATATCTGCATGATCCAAGGTTTTAATTATGCAACAGAGTGCTGTTAATAACTTCTCTGGAAGCCACAGACACAGCAGTAACACTTAATTATGATGCAGTCTTGCAATATAACGCAGTGCGGTGTTCCTGCTGCCTTCAGGATCGCACGGGCAGCGGTGCCTAGCATAATGCACTGTCCTGAAGCCTCAGAATGCTGTTGTCAGCAATTTTGCATTGGAGGATTCCGATTTTTACAGTGTGTGAAGTCTGACTTGAATGTGCTTCACCACAGTAACTCTTACTTTAAAATATTCACATTTTCCTTTTTTAAACTGAAGACTATGTTAATAAAAGGCATGTAAAATATTGAAAATAAATAGCTATACTGAGCTAAGAACTGGAGTCTCAAGTTTCTTCAAGATATGCTAATGAATATCTTTCCCAGTAGGTTTCCTTTTGCTGCAACACGCGTGCTGAAAAGTATCTCAGGTTTCCTCAAGGTTCTCGGTGGTGAACACACTACCCCATAATTACCAGCACACCTTTATTCAATTATTCACTTGCAATCAAGAAAACATACCGTTCCTTTTCTCTTGATAATTTGGCTCACACCTTCTAAGTATATGTCTAAAGCATTAATAAAATTATAATTCACACATTTGAAGATTAAATAGAAGAAAATATCTTAAACCCTCAAATTCTCTGTGATTTTCTTTATTTTCCCAATAGTATTACTCTTTTGCTACTCTTCATCTTTGTTTATATTGTTGAAACTATTACAGATGTCCCCCATTGCCTGCCTCCACCCAGTCCCTGCCAGCCTTCCCCAGGCCTCACCCCTCTGTTGTCTGTGTTCTTGGGCTGTGCATTTATGTTCTTTGGCTAATCTCTTCCAGTACCTCTCCACACCCCTACCCTCTGAACTTAGTCAGTCTGTTTCATGCATCCATGCCTCTGGTTCTGTTTTGTTCATCAGTTTATTAAGTTCTTTACATTCTACGTATGAGTGAGCTCATGCGGTATTTGTTTTTCTCTGACTGGCTTATTTCACTTAGCGTAATACTCTCCAGGTCCCTCCATGCTGTCCCAAAGGGTAAGAGATCCTTTTTTACAGCTGCATAGTACTCCATGGTGTAAATTTCCCACAGCTTTTTATCCACTCATCTACTGATGGGCGCTTGGGCTGTTTCCAGGTCTTGGCTATTATAAATAGTGCTGCTATGAACATAGGGGTGCATAAATTCTTTCTGATTGGTGTTTTGTGATTCTGAGGATCCTAAAAGTGGGATCACTGGGTCAAAAGGCAGTTGGTCCCATTTTTAATTTTTTGAGGAAATTCCATACTGCTTTCCATAATGGCTGCCCCAGTCTGCATTCCCACCAGCAGTGCACCAGGGTCCCCTTTCTCCACACCCTCACCAGCACTTGTTGTTTGTTGATTTGTTGATGGAGCCATTCTGACAGGGGTGAGGCGATACCTCATTGTAATTTTAATTTGCATCTCTCTGATGACTAGCGACGTTGATTACTTTCTCATATGTCAGTTGGCCATCTGTATGTCGTCTTTAGAGAAGATCCTTTGCCTATTTGTAATTGGGTTATTTGTCTTCCTGCTGTTGGGTTGTATAAGTTCTTTATATATTTTGGAAATTAACCCCTTATCAGTTGTATCATTGGCAAATATGTTCTCTCATATAGTGGGCTCCCTTTTCATTTTGTTGATGGTATCTTTTGCCGTGCAGTAGCTTTTTAGTTTGATGTGGTCCTTTTATGTTGAAAGAGTAGAAGAAGGTTTGGTAGATTAAAAAAAGTAAAGTAAAAGTTAAGTTATCCTAATAAAGAATATTATGCTTAATACTACACAGTAAATTATCATTAGTGAGAATTAGAAGAAGTCCCCTTAAATGTGCATATAATATTATTTTCTAGAGGTTTAGAATATTTTAATTCAATTTTTAATTCACCAACAATCTCTGTCACTCTTTAAAAATTATAGAAAAATTTTACAACCCAGTTTTTTCTTATATCAAATGAGAACTTAACTGCTGTTTTCTTTCTTTTTTTCTTTTTTTGAGTCACTGTGGGCTATTACAGTAATTGTTAGCCGTAGGATAACAACAAAAAATAATTCTAGTAAACCACAAACTAATTTAGGGACCTTACAAGTGAAAGCTATGGAGCGCTTATTGACTAAGACAGTCTTGAGTAAACTTTAGACAGATATCTTTATGACTATAAGTCTCTGACCTCCCTGTTCTTAGAGCATTCACTTTAGAAAACTTTAGATGCTAAATTCTTTCCTGCCCCTTTGAGATATAAATTGTTTCCCAGGCTCTTGCCAGCTTTATCTCCAAGGAATGTAAAATTCAAAGACCTGGGAGCCTTCCCTTTGAAATGTAATCAAGAGAGCGAAGGACCCTGTCTCCCAGACTCTGTGGGAAAGTAGGAACCTAACTTTGATAGATAAGTGACAAATTAGCAAACACAGATGGCCTAATCACACTGACCAACTGTCTACCCTAATGTCCTTTAGTACTTTACCACTTATCCAGATGTTTAAAACTTCTCTTACCTTTTGTTTTGGTGGAGTTGGTCTGTTTGTCTCCCCTATTACAACAGTTTCTCATAAATACTCCCTTGCCTGTTTAATTCTGTCTGGTGCACTTTTTTTATGACATTATTTAGAACTCAAGTTTACTATAGAGAAAAGGAGTCTGGATCAATGTAAAGAAATTTTAAAGGGTTTTAATGAATAATCTAAGCCATAGCAATGCCTAATCTACCTGCAATCATGTTTTACGTTTTAAAGACATATCACATTTTTGACTACTTTTATCATTCATGATGGAAATATTCCTAAAATGTTATTACAGTAATATGCCTTCTATTTTTGTTCAAAATGAAGAAAGCTGTTTTTCAAAATGCAAATAGTTTTGTGCATGTGTGTATGACTAAATGCAAATGCACCTGTAGAAAATTCAAACACTGAAAACCATAGATTGAAGTAGTGTTTTTCAAAGTCATTATTGCCCCTTTAAGGAGCCTTTTAAAATATATTTTTTTCCTACTCACCCACCCATGAGATTTTAATATCATGGATATATGGTATAACTGTTTGTGTACTGTGGCCCTTAGCAGTGTCATAAAACATTTTAATGGATGAGACTTGTTTGCCCCACAAGAACCAATTTTTGCACTCATGAGGGTGATATTGCCCATTGAAAATGCACAGATTAAAGCACGAAGAAAAGTCACCTAAAATTCCACATCTCAGAGGTAACTACTATTTGCAGTTAAACAAATATCCTTTTGTATATCTAGCTGGCTATATTTTATATGTGTTTATCTGTTCTTGTGCTTTAATAAGGTAATATAGAAATATTTCCATATTAATATAAACATTATCCTTTTAAGTATGCACCATAATTTATTTAATCAATCTTCTGTGATATACTCTCCTTCTATTTTATATTTGTAATAATGCTGATGAATATCATGCAGTGTGTTATTTGTGCATTTCATGTAATAGTTTCAGAAATAATTTTTCATACTTCAATTTCTGGATCAAAAAGGAATACCCATTTAATTTATTGGTTTCTTTTTAATTTCCAAACCATCTTCCAAAAAGGCTTCACAAATTTATATTACTTTATTTTCTGCATTAGAAAGCCTATTTACAAGACTGGATGTTATCACTTTTTAAAATCTTTGCCAAACTTATATAAACAAAGTGAATCCTCAATATTGTTTTATTTTTTGTTGTTTAATAACTAATTAAGTTTAGTTTTTAATAAGAATGATGACTATTTATGTTTTTTAAAAATATTTTCCTGATCTTGTAGTTTTTAGACATTCTTTCTGCTCTTGCATTCCTTATTAAACACATTACCCAGAATATTATCATCATGTACAATAATCTACTGTATTTTACATTGGTGTTTGTGGGAACTCTCTAGGTCTCTGTGCCTTCTTATTTTACAAATTGTTTTGCCTCCTTATAAATTTACTCTGTGTATAAATGAAGTTTATGATAACTATAGATGCATTTATGTGTGTCAGATTATTATTCATATGTTATGATTTTTAAATATATTTCATAACAATTTTATGTAGAGATATTTAGAAAAAATAGCATTTAAAATAATTTCAGATCCTTCATTATCATAGTTAAGGTAATGCTCTTTCATGTTTAAGGAAAGCTCTAACATTCTAATATATTTTTTCATACTGAAGTTTATGAATAATTTCTCAACTCCCTTTTCTCCTTAATAACTTTTTCTCTTTTCACTTTGAACTGATATATTATTTGATTTCTTTCATCTTTGTCTTCTTTTTAAAAATATCATTAGATTGAGAAAATATAGCATTTTTCAAAGAAGAGATGCTACTTTAAAAACAGAGATTTTACCTGAAACACCAATCAGAAAGAATATATGCCCCCTTATATTCATTACAGCATTATTTACAATAGCCAAAATCTGGAAAGAGCCCAAGTGCCCATCAGTGGATGAGTGGGTAAACAAGCTGCAGTACATTTACACAGTAGATACTATGCAGCTGTAAAAAAGAAGGATCTGTCGTCCTCTGAGACAGCATGGAGGGACCTGGAGAGTGTTATGCTAAGCAAAATAACCTGTCAGGAAGAGACAAATATCATATGATCTCACTCATATGTGGAATCTAATGAACAAAATAAACTGACGAACAAAATAGAACCAGATACATGGATAAATGGAACAGGCTGGCAGGTGCTAAGGGGAGGGGATGGAGATGATGGGATAAAGAAGGTAAAGGGATTGGCCAAAGAACGTATATGCACACCCAGTGGACAAGGACAGTAGTGTGGTGAAGGCCAGGGGAGGGGGAGACAGGGGTAGGTGGAGGTGGGCAAAGGGGGGGGGGGAGGAGGACATCAGCAGTAATGTCAACATTAAATTTTTTAACAATTAAATAAAAAAATAAATAGATGATAGGTAGATAGATCGATATAGATGATATAGATAGATGATAGGTGATAGATATAGATAGATAGATTAGATGATAGACGATAGATAGATGATATAGATAGATAGGTGATAGATGATAGATAGATGATAGATGATAGATAGATAGATGATAGATGATAGATAGATAGATAGATAGATAGATAGATAGATAGATAGATGATAGATAGATGATAGATAGATAGATAGATGATAGATAATAGATATAGATAAATATAGATAGATGATAGATAAAATGAGTGGAAGCATTCCACCCTCTTCTGTGTTTTGGAAGAGATTTTGTAGAATTGGTGACAATGCTGCTTTAAATGTTTGATACAATTCTCCAGTGAAATTATCTGGACAGGAAGATTTATTTTTTGAGAGTGTTTAATTATAAATTTAGCTTCCTTAATAGTTACAGGGCTATTCAAATTATTAATTTTATGTTAGGTTATTGGTGGCACTTCGTTTTTTGAGGAATTGGTCCATTTTATCTAAACTACCATATTAGTATATGTGGGATTGTTCACAGTATTCCTTTATTATGTTTTGGATTTTCCCAGGGTCTGCATCAAGAGTGATTATTTTATTTCAATATTAATCATTTGCATTTTCTCTTTTATACGTTAGCCTTTTTAGAGATTTGACAATTATATTGAGCTTTGCGCTGAGCAGGCTCATTGTTTGGTTGATTTTCTTTCTTGCTCTTATGTTTCAGTTCCTTTGATTTCTGCCCTCGTCTTTATTGCTTCTTTCATTCAGCTTGATTTGGATTCATTTTGAGCTTCATTTTCTAGATTCTTGAGGTGGGAGATTAGATTATTGATTTGAGATTTCTCTTATTTTTAGTGTTTTCAGATTTCCTCTTAGCTCTGGGTTGGCTGTATCCCAAAGTTTGACATGTTGTTTTTTCATTTTTATTTACATCAAAGGATTTTTTATATTCATCACGACTTTTTATTTGAACCATGGATTATTTAGTATTGTTTTGTATAGTTTCCAAATGTTAAGAGATACTTCTGTTATCTTCCCATTATTAATTGCTAGGTTGAGTCCACTGTGTTCAGGGAACACATCTTGTATGATTTTAATTATTTTAAATTTGTCGAGGTTTACTTTATGGTCCAAGATATGGTCAATCTTGGTATATGTTTCCATGGAACTGTAAGTTCCCTTGGAACTTAAGAAGAATGGGTTCTCTGATATCTTTGGGTTCATTACTATATAATTGAAGATTAGATACTATTGATTTGTAGTGTTCTACCCAGTCGGTAGATTTATATCTCTAGGTCCTGATGAATCTAACCCTGTATACAGCTGGTGCTTAGTAAGAGTTGTTGGATTACATAGGCCTGCTCTATCACTACCCTCATTCCTTTCATCTGCTAAAATTTCCAGGAGAAAGGTAAGCAACTAACAGTGGCACCCTGCCATGGGATTTGACGAGGCATGCTACAGTGATGATGCTGCATAACAAACAACCCCAAAGCTCAAAGTTTGCAATACCAATCATTTATTTAATGATCAAGGGTCTACATGTTTGGCTGTGTTTCAGCTGATCTTACCTGCTCTTGCCTGAGCTCTACTTAGTTATGCTGGATTCCAGGTTTGGGGTTAGATTCAAGTCTATCCCATATGTGTTAATTTGGGGATCCATGCAGAAGGAGAAAGAGCTACCTGAAACATGTTCTTCCCATGGCAAAGAGTGGAAGCTCCAGGAGAATTGACAGAAACGTGTAATACCACTTAAAGGCTTGGCTTGTAATAGGCACAGTGTAACTTTGATTCATGTTCCATTGTCCAAAGGAAGTCATAGAAATGTCTAAAGCAAATGTGTTGAAGGTAAATACTCTGCCTACTCCAGTAGGAGACACCTCAAAATCACATGGCAAAAGCTGTGGGTGGAAAATTCTATTACAATAAGGGAGTGAATAATTAATTTGAAGCAATTATCCAATTTACCTCTGACTTTTGAAATATTTTCTAGTTTCTACACTACATAAGAGTCAGGAAAATGAAAATTTACCCTCCCCTTGAAAAGGTGTGGAATCCTTATATGACCTACAGTCAATAAGGAGATGTCTCCCTTGGCATAAAATTACATCTCATATGTTGTGTTTCGCAGAATTTGAAGAAATAGCTTTAGTAAAACTAATAAGGAAATACTTCAGAATATAATTCCTACTACATGAATAGACAGGTGACGGCCTGGGGTGCAGTGGGGGCTGGGTGGAGGGCGACAAAGGGGGATAAATGGGGGACATCTGTAAGACTCTCAACAATAAAATAATTTTTTAAAAAATCCAGCCTATATTTTCTGATTTTTTTTGGTTTTGAACTATAAGTAAGCATTAGTTGGGAGGAGTTTTGGGGGATCCTTCGTAAACTTGCACAACTAAGCTAAATGCAAAGACTTCAAAGAGTTCAGTTGTATCAATTTGATGTGTGTGTGTGTGTGTGTGTGTGTGTGTGTGTGTGGTGAAGCATTTGCACTGCCATTTATTTGTGTAAATCTTCAACATTGTTATGTATTAGAAATTCATAAACTACATGGTACCTCTCAGATAGTGATCACAGAATCTTATAGGACAATAAATGTCCAGGACTTTTTAGGTCACAATTTGAATTTTATTTGAAAAGACACCATAGTCATTAAAAATACAACAAAGAGAACCCTGGGGACAGAATTCTTAATTTAAATCCAGAACAGGCACGTAGCAACTGATACTTCATGTACTCACAGAGTGACAGAGAACTTTTCTTATCTGCAGAGAATAAAGAAAACGGTTGCTCAGAGTCTATTCAGGATACTTACTGGTTGCAATTGAGACAGTGGTTTTAATGATATTGACACTTGTTTCCCAAAAATTGATTCAGAACCACCAACACATTAACACAGACTATTGAGCACAAAAGGAGCCAGTGATGACTTGCAATCACTCTTTGTCAGATTGATTTGAATTAAAACTAATAATGAAGAAGACAAGAGCCACCTCATTATCAGTTTTCTTAGGTCAAGATCAAGCAAAATTAAGAACCATATTTTAAAAAAATTTGTTTACAGGCATTCTTATGAATGGCATTTGAAACAGAATTATCAGAACATAATAAAAGCAACTGAATTAGAATTCAATTAGAGCCTTTCCAATATTTGTCAAGTAAAAAGGAACAAATTTCACTAAAACATCAATGAAGAAAATTTAGAACATGTTTATTGCAGTTTGAATTTTGTCAGTTGCAGGAAAAGAACATAGCTGAAATACTGGCAGTAAATAAATTAAAAGTAATTATTTTTTTTTTGGAATGTTCCTTTCCATAATGACTTCTAATTCTTTGTAGTATAGCAATAAACAAAATATAAGAAAGTCAGCCTTGGATGTGAGTGTCTGCAGCAACTCTAGTAACGTCTGTGTCATGGCTCTTTCTCATCTTCCTTCATTGTTGATTTCACCCCCCTTTTCTTTTCCCTTCTGTGATTATCTACTTTTACTACTTTAACATGACTCTACATGTCCTTTGCTTGCTGCTCTTCCAAAGAACCTATCCCATTTGCACTGCTCCCTACTGGAAGTGTTCACTGGAACATCTTCATGTTGCCTGAATATTTCTGCTCCCTTATTTCCCATCCTCTGTCTGCTCTCTCCTTCCTTAAAGTTAAACAACAAAGATCAACTCATCTCTTGACTTACCAATTAGTTAATTCTGCCACTTATGTCAAAGTCTCCATTATCTTTGATTCTTGCCTGTTTTTTAACTGAAAATCTCAATTTTAACCAGACCAAACTGGGAAAGAGAATTTGACATCTATGACTGGTTTCCAGAGTGCTAACATTTTATTATTAATTATGTTAGTAATGTTCAGCCTTATCTGCTTCATATTTCGGTTATTGGTGGGGTACACTACATGCACCCACCTGCTACTGGTGGAAGTGGAGCTCTTGGGGTACTGTGGGAATAAGAATTTCAGGAGGCCCCCCACGGGAGGGTGAGGTATCATGGAAAGCTTTATTTCTATGGAATTAAAACCCTAGATTCCCAAGGTCCCATCTCCCTCCCTCTTGCCATGGAAGAAGTCCCATTTTGTCTTCAGCAGACCTAGGATTAAAGCCATTGCCCAGAGTTTCCACTCCATATTTGCACAGTCCAGTTCAGCTTCTGGCTAGGTTAGCTTGTGTTCCCAGCTGCAGTCCATTGCACATGGCATGGCCATGAGGCTTCTAGGGCCCCATGGCAGGCTAGCTCCCGTCACCAAGCAAAGCAAGAAACAGGAGCACAAGAGGCAAGAGAGAGAATTCCTTTGTCTGGCGATTTTAACCTAAGATTTTGCAAACTTGCCATGGCTCCACCTCTAGCCAATGATATTTGTTCCTAGGTTAGACTGACAGGTAAGCACTTTCCCTACATAACCCCAATTTCACTGCACATACATCCATCTTCCCCTTTGTTGGACCCTTCCCCGGTGATTTGCAGGAAATGGAAGGGCGGCTCCCTGAGGAGTGTGAAGTTTCAGATTCCTGGTGCAGCCCATATGGCTATGCTTATAATGGCTGGCCTCCCCTTTGCTCCTTTCCTATTATTAATATTAGCTAGCTAGTTATGACATTAACATTTCCACTAACCCCACCTGCTTCAAATTTGTCCTGCCCAATGCCTAGGCCAAAAACGGTAAGTACATGACACTTGGTCCTTGACAGACATTTTATTTGACCTTGACATTCTCTCCTGATGTTCCTAGACATGGCTTCACAATTCATTAGTGTCTCAGAAAGTCAAAATCAGTACAGTATCATTGGCACAGTATGAAATCTACCTGCAATCTTGGTCTGTGTTGTTGTAAAACAGTCTTGTCTGCAGATACTTCCTATCTGAATGCAATACACAAATTTCCATCAGATAAATATACCTGAAGTACACCTCTCATTGTGTCAGTTTACCATTCCACGTGAATGTGATCATTGTCTATATATGCTGGGATGTGGAAATGTCTGGGGAGCCCTGATTAATGAATTGAATGATTATTGTTTCATGATTTGTGTCTCTGAACTCATTGGTACTAGTTTTGATGCTGGTCCCTTAGATAAGTAATCCTACCTGTTTACTTTTACCTACAAAGTTTTCAATTCTTCTAGTTAGGTGATGACACCCATTGTTTTACTTTAGTGTGAGAATGGAAAGACTCTTTCCCTCATTTAGTTTCTGTAATTTCAATAGGATTTCATTGGGAAAGAAAGGTAAAAAAAAAAAAAAGATGTCCTTAGTCCAGTGTTTTATATCTATTAATGTCTTTATTTTGAAATAATTTTAAACTTAGAAGTTCTGAATGTAGGATATAGAGTTCTTGTGTACCTTCTCCAAATTTTAACAACTTAAATAACCATAGTATTCCATTGGTCTGTGTGTCTGTTTTTCTGCCAATACCATGCTGTTTTGATTACTGTAGCTCTGTAATATAATTTGAAGTTAGGTAGTGTGATAACTATGGCTTTGTTCTTTTCCTTTTTTAAAGGGAGAATAATTTATTTTTTTTTTTTAATGTTTGGGAGAGAGAGAGGAAGGGGAGAGAGAGAAACATTGATTTGTTGTTCCACTTATTTATGCATTTGTTAGTTTCTTCTTGTATATGCCCTGGCAGGAGATCAAACTCACAACCTGAGCATATCAGGATAATACTCTAACCAACTGAGCTACCAGGCCAGGGCTGACTTCATTCTTTTCTTTTCTCAGGATTTCTTTGGCTATTTGGGGTCTTTGTGACTCTATACAAATGTAAAGATTTTTTTGCTCTGTTCGTTTAAAAAATGGCGTTGAGATTTTGGTGAGGATTTCATTAAATCTGTATATTGCTTTGGGTAATATGACCATTTTAATGATTTTGATTCTTCCAATCCATGAACACAGTATATCTTTCTATTTCATTGTGTCTTTTTCAATGTCTTTTAATGATGGTTTTTAGTTTTCAGTATATAGGTCCTTCACATCCTTTGTTAAGTTTATTCTTAGGTATTTTATTATTTTTGTGGCAATTGCAAAAGGAATTGTTTTTTATTTCCTTTTCTGAAATTTCATTGTTAGTATATAGGAAAGCAAAACAGAATTGAGAGCCCAGAAATAAAACCACATGTTTACAGTAAATAATTTTTGACAAAGGAGCCAAAACAAACAATGGAGAAAAGAAAGCCTCTTCAATAAATGGTTCTAGGAAAATTGGAAAGCCACATGCAAAAGAAAAAAACTAGATTACAGTTTGTCCCCTTGAACAAAAATTCATTCAAAATGGATTAAAGACCTAAATATAAGATCTAAAACAATAAATTACATAGAAGAAAACTTAGGTACTAAACTTATGGACCTTGGTTGAAGAGAACATTTTATGGATTTGGCCCCCGAAGGCAAGGGAAGTAAAGGCAAAAATAAATGAACTGGACTATATCAAACTAAAAAGCTTCTGCACAGCAAAAAACAAACAAAAACACAAACTGCCAACAAAACAAAAAATCAACCAACCGAATAGGCAATGACATTTGCAAACAGCTCTGACAAGGGGTTAATACACAAAATATATAAATAACTCATATAACTCAACACCAAACAAACAACCCAATCTAAAAGTAGGCAGAGGACCTGAACAGATAACACTCCCAAGAAGACTTACAAATGGCCAACAGATATATGAAAAGATGTTCAACTTCACTAGCTACTAAGGAAATGCAAGTTAAAACTACAATGAGATACCACCTCACACGTGTTAGAGGCCTATTTTCAACAAGACAGGTAGTAACAAGTGTTGGAGAGGTTGTGGGGAAAAGGAGCCCTCATTCACTGCTGTCGGGAATGTAGACTAATACAGCCACTATGGAAAACACTATGGATGTTTCTCAAAAATATTAAGAATAGAGCTACCATATGACCCAGCAACCCCTCTTCTGGGTATCTACCTGAAAAACTTGAAAACATTTATTCACAGGGATACATGCACCCTTATGTTCAATGCAGCGTTATTTATGGTGACCAAGACATGGAGACACCAAAGTGTCCTGCGATAGAGGACTGGATAAAGAAGATATGGTCCGTATATACTATGGACTACTACTCTGCCATAAGGAAAGATGAAATACTGCCATTTGCGACAACATGGATGGACCTTGAGAATATCATGCTAAGTGAAATAACTCAGTCAGAAAAAGCTGAGAACCATGTGATTTCACTCATATGTGGGATGTAAAACTGAAACTCATAGACACAGACAACAGTGTGGTGGTTAACAGAGGGAAGGGGGTTGGAGGGCAGTAAAGGGTAAAGGGGGCCAAATATATGGTGACAGATGATTTCACTTTGGGTGGTGGGCACACAATGCAATATACAGATTAGGTATCATAGAAATGTACACTTGAATACTATATGATCTCATTAAGCAATGTCACCCCAATAAATTTAATAAAAAGTAAATAACCATAGTAGAACTATCAAAATCAGGAAATTAACATTGATTCAATACCATTAACTAATCTACAGATTAGTCCTGCTTTGTTAAATGTAATGTTCAACTGTTAGTATATTGACTATATTTATTTAAATTTTGTTTATACTTAATTTGAAACAATATTGTACTTAGAAATAGTGAATAATCTTAAGTAATATTAATAAGTAAAATTATGAAGATACTATAATATTTTTTTCATTATATTTTTATTTTTAAAATTTTTCTTGAATGTTAACATTTGCTTATATAATTATTTCCTTTTTATTGAATTTATTAGGGTGACACGGGTTAACAAAGTTACACAGGTTTCAGATGCACAGTTCTACAACTCATCACCTGTACACTGTATTGTGTGCTCACCAACCTAAGTCTCTTTCCATCACCATTTATCCCCTCAAAGCCCCCTTCACCTCCCCCCTCCACCTTCCCCCCAGCAACCACCACGTTTTTGTTCCTGTCCGTGAATTTTTTAATCTTTTTTTCATTAATATTTATTTTAATTGACTATTTGGATTGCAAAGAGCAAACCCCACCCTTATATGATCAAACATCCATGGGTCTTTGTCCTTTGCAACCTAAAGCCTTAGAATCCTTAGTATAATCTTATAGGAATATGTAAAAAGAAACTGAAGTGTAATGTGTCTCATTCAGTGTGGAACTGGGGCCTAGAAAATTGTTAGGAGCTGAAGCGCTCTCTCTCTCTCTCTCTCTCTCTCAGTCTCAGTGGTCACAAGTTGTCATATTCAATACTCAAAAGAACTTTTCATCTCTCTTTATAACTATTCTCTTCTTTTCTCTTGTTCAAACCTTTTTCTCCCCTTATGAATGGGCACGCGATGGCCACCATAGTCAACATAGATAATCTTTCAGCATTATTATTAACCATAGTCTGGAAACTTCCCTTTGTGACTCTTTGTTCAAATCCAAAGGGGAATTTGCTGAATCCAACTTGTTTGGAGGTGCGGGGGGCAGGACATATGTTGCATCACTGGCTTTCGCAGAGATGCTTTCCACGGCCTTTATGACAGGTCCTTAACTCTTACTAAACCAGACTAAATGTATCATTTATTCTTTGCTGCATAACAACCAATCCTCCTAATACAATAATCATTCATTTGCTTACAGCTCTGTAAGGTCATCAATTAGGGCTGGGCTCAGCTAGGACGGTTTATCTCTGTTTTGCATGAGGTCAGCTGGGCTTTTCTGCTATATTTGGGACTTCAGCTGGAGTGACTGAGCTTCTCTCCTTATGTGCTTCCTCATCTTCAAGAGGGCTAGCCCAGCTTAATTCATATGTTGACAGAAGGGGCCCCAGAATCAGCAAGACAGTGCAAGCCCCAATATAAAAGTACTTTTCATGTTTGTCCTCGTGTCACTTTTGCTGATATCTTATTGACCAAAGCAAGTTACATAGCCAAGCCCAGATTCAAGGGATGGAGAAGTAGATTTAAACAATTATAATGATCTCAACAAGAAAGTCATGAAATAGTTTGAGGGAAGTATGCATTAAAAAGTGCACAAGAGCCCTGGCTTGGTAGCTCAGTTGGTTAGAGAATTGCCCGATATGCCAAGGTTGCAGGTTAGTCCCCAATCAGGGCACATACAAGAATCAACCAATGAGTGCATATATAAGTGGAACAACAAATCTCTCTCTCTCTCTCTCTCTCTCCCCTCTCTCTCTCTTTCCCCTCTCTCATTCCCTTTCTGTCTCTCTCTAAAATCAATAAAAATGTGTGTAACCTATCTTCAGTCAATCCTTTGATAATCTAATTAATACTAGATAGCAATGACTGGAAATCATTTTCCCGAGGGCTATTCTGTAGTGCAGACAAATTAAAGTTGTGGTACACTTCCTAGTGTGAAAGAACCCACATTGAAAACACCATTATAATTAACACTCATTGGGGTCTGTATTGGAAAAAGGGGGAAACGGTTATTTTAGCTTTCCTTTCTTTATAGTTGTCCTTGTGGGTAGAAGCTAAAGTACTTGTATTAGTTTGCTTGAGTATTGCACTGATGCTACCCACATGAAGTTTTTTTAGTGTCAAACAGAAACAGTCAATTCCCAATAGCTAATGTTTCCCTGTGTAAAAATAGACAACCCGTGTATACCTAGTCATGTGAATCTCTGTTTTCTGGAATATTCCTAATATATAAATATTAGAATTGGACACATCCTTGAAACAGAGTTCACTATGAGGCCAAGAGGATGTCATACTTGTTTCTGTGCACTAAGAGATATGCCTTGGCCCTGAAAGGCATTAACAGACTTTCAAAAGATAAACACTCCAGAATCCACTCTGTTTGGATTCACTCAAGGGGGAGAGATGGGATCCTACTACTTAGCAGAAAATCAATTGCTGACTTTCTGGATCTGCATTAAGTTTATTTACCAGTAGGACATCATTATCTCTTCTGGAACCCCACTGGCCTAGCCGTTAGCTCCCTTTTCATCAATAGGGTCAGGCCTTTGCTGCTTCTGAATTAGGACTTTCATACATTATACATAAATGCTGCATTTATTTTTAAAAATGGACTTGCATCTAGAAATGTGTTGGTATTCCTTAGAGATAGCTGTTGTTAAAGAATATGTACAATGAAGTAGACTAGACTTGACCTTTATCTGACCCATTATATGGCTGTATTTAGATTCTAGTTGCTATAAAATTATTGCAATGGTTTCAAGTCTCTGAAAAAGCTATTTAAGTTTATTTGAGTTGATACTCTAGTTATTTTCTGTCCTAATTTGGACATATGAGCCCTGAAAAGCATGTGTTCTAAAAGTTTAGATTTATAAGCTATAAAGGGACAATGATTATTTGATTTAAAAAGAGAAAGTGATGCTTTACCATGATATAATTCCTATAATCAAGTTGCTGTTTCCAAGTATCATTTATTAATTCCAAAATCAATTTGAACACCACTTAAATATCTTTTAATAATTCCAGTACTCTAACACTATAGAAAATTGTTTCAACCAAATGAATATTGAACTAGAAATAACTATCACTTGAGTAGTACAGCTTTAAGTTTGAGATGGTACAATGAAAAACAGTGCAGTTGTCTGAAATTTATGGTACACTATCAAATGATTCTCAAGATGTCTTGCTTTGGATATCTTTTTAATTAGAAAATTCACTTTGAAAGTTTTGACCCCCCAAAACAAAAGCATATCTTGAAAAACAAAAACAAAAACATAATTGAAGAATTGTGAAATGTTAAAAGCCTCCCTGGAAAGAGTGAACTTCATTTTTTACATCTGTGATTTTTAAAAAAACAACAATAGATAAACAAAACCTCTGATGGGCAAGTTTTTATAATTTATTTTTAACAAGCCATGTTATATATTCTGACTCCCAAATTAAGATGTATCAGACAATGCTTAGATTTTCCTGCTTAAAAACTAATAAAATCATTTTTTAGGGGCAATCTCACTAATATGTTCTGTATTAATTACTCAAGAAATTTGGAAAAACTATGTAATCTCTACCACATTTTTTCCTTTTTTAAAAATATGTTTTTATTGATTTTACAGAGAGAGGGAGGGAGAGGGAAAGAGAAAGAGAAACATAGATGAGAGAAACATTGATCTCCTGCATCCTGAACACCCCCCACTGGGGACTGAGCCTGCCACCTGGGCATGTGCCCTGACTGGGAATCAAACCAGCGACCTTTTGGTGCACGGGACAATGCTTAACCAACTGAGCCACACTGGCCAGGGATCTACCACATTTTCAATATAAAACATTTTATCATATATTTAAACAGTTGGAAATAATGTAAGCTCCTCTATATCATATATAAAAATACATTCTTGTTGAAACTTTCAAGCTGGATATTTAAATCATTTAGCTTATGGAAAATGTCCTAAAATAAGATAGTCTGATAGAGTGACAAAGCTTTTCCCAATGTTTGCTCTTCAGGAGAAATAAGGGTCTATCCCTTTTAAAATTTCTCAATGGGCTCTCTCAAAGGACCAGTACAATCTCTAATAATTCCTTGGTTTGATGCCCTGGAGGGTTTTACTCCCTGGAGCAATATGTTTTAATAAGATTTGCCTCATTGAGATATGGCTTTAAAAGAATCCCAACTTCCAGCCTGATTGAGATATAATTAATATATATCATTTATTTTTTCTGAAATCTTTTAAACAAAATCTTCATTGATTTTTTCATTTTGGTAATTTTTTTTGTATTTGTTTGAACCCAAATAGAATACCAACAAGTATTTCTTGAATAAATAAAAGTGTCTCTTAAGATTTAAATTCTACTTAAAGTTTTAAAAGAGAACATTTTTTCAAACTCAGATTATAATATACACTTCAGTGAGTTTTTCAAAAGGAGAAAAGTCAGAGTGATAATTTCTAATTATATGAAAGGCTTTACTCTTGAGCATAAAAATAAATATATAAGTACTATGGTATTTAGGGGAAAATATTTAAAATTACCCTACACAAGATATCTGGATAAGGGTTAATACAAATAAAATAGAACAAAATATTAATTTCATATACATAATGTGAGTTCAGACGTGAGGCCCTTACATTTTCATATTACCTGGCATTTGTCTTTTTAATTAAGAAAAAAATCATGTTTTTCTACTGCATAGCCATAGGGATCTTCACTCAATTTCCTATTTAATAGTAATTTCATTCCTACTTTTAATTTAATTAAAAATGTGAAAATTATGAGAGAAAAAGTAAAAAAAAAAATCCTGAGTCATCACTCTTTGTTTCACTAATTATTCGCATCATTGGTAAACGTCTATCTAGAACAAAACACTGATACCACTCACTGGGTGATAACCAGCCTTCGTAAAATTATAGATCTGACATGAAATAAAATGTTACTTATTCCCCTTAAAGCCAGGGAACACTGAAAATTCGAATTAATTAATTCACTTTGAGGAAATTAATAGAAAACAATCAAAGCACTTCTTTCCTTTTTGACAAAAATTTTAAAAATTCTGAAACTTTCCTATGTGTAAATGTTCATATGAACCCCCATCAAAGGAGAAGAAAACACTTTCCTGTAACCCTGAAGTTAAAACACATTACAGTATCTTCTACTCTAAGTTGAATTTTAATAAAAGGTTTTGTTGCGCATTTTTTAAATGGCCTGACATCTTACTATGCAGAAATCCAAGCTTTAGGAAGTAAAAGACAAAATGTGTATTTGAATTATAATCCTTGCCCAAGTCAAGGCAAGTTGAGTGGGGCCGGAGCACAGGAAGATGGGGTGCTAGTGGTCATGGCTAACGTATCGTATTGTCAGCTTACATTGATGCCCCTCAGTTGGGTGGCATGTGATTGGATATGGGCTAAGACTTTGGTTAAAGGACAGTTGTTTACTTGGAAGTATTCCACTAGGAATTTGCCTGTCACAGAATAGAAAAATATAGAAATGGATCATTCATTTACTTTTAAATATATATATATTGACCTACTACTAAATGCTGTAAACTATGCTAGATGCAGGGCACAATAGCAATGATGACCAAAGCCATGACAGTCATAGCCAGCAGAGACTGGCTAGGGGCTTCTCTCTTAGAGTCCCCCAGTGTTTCCAGTGCTTTAATAAGCACCCACCTTTCATTGGCCTTTTAATGACCTGTTTGGATTAACAAATGGAAATGGAAGAACATTAACAGAACTCATATTTTTATTATTATTTAAATAGGGTAAAGTGTTTTTCTAATAACACTTGAAAATGTATTAAAAACTATTTTATAGAAGAATTTTGAGCCCAAACCATTCCATTAAAATAAAATTTTATTATGCAATTGATACTAGCTTTTACCTGCCTCTGTTCTGAAAAGTTCAGCCATATACCATAAATATTTTATTGCAATAAGTTAGGTAACACATTTGTATAATTAATTCCAGATTCTAGAGTATGACTCACTGCCAAATTGATACAAGAATGTGTGCGAAAGGAGTTGTACTACTCGAGTAGTCAAATTACACAAATGCACACACACAGTGCTCAGTTGGATCATTGGACCATGTATATAAATGAATGAATGATCATGGCTGTGTTCCAACGAAACATGATGGGACAGATTGGACTCTGGACCACAGTCTGTCCACCACTGATTTATATAACATAAAAGTTGAAAGGACGAAGATAAGACGTCAACTTGGGGAGATGGGAAAGTGTTACATTGAAACAGTAACATTTGGGGCACACTTGAAGGCTGGGAGAATTTTGTGAGCAGAGACTGTAATTTCTAATAGACTGTGCTAAGCTTAAGTAGCAGAATTGTTTTGAACACCAAGCATCCTGTTATAGCAGAAATATAGACTGTGTAGAGGAGTAACTCTAGATGAGGTATGAATATAGATTTGCACTTTTTCAAGAGTTTTCAGTGCCAGGGTGAGTGAGGAATTTGTATCTAATTTGATAAACAATGGTAATTCATTAAATATTTTCTATTGCAGAGGATTTTTATAGAAATCACACATGACAGTCAGTCTAAGAAACACTTTTGTTCTTCAAAAGATATCATTAAGATGATGGAAAAATAAGTCACAGGCTTGGAAAAAGTATGTGCAAATTATATATCAGGTAAAGGACTTTCATCTAAAACACAGAAAATATATACAGCTCAATAATAGTAAGAAAACTTCATTTTATAAATAGGCAAAATATGTGAATAGACACTTCACCAAAGAAGATATAAAAAATGGCCAATAAGCACATGAAAAACTGTTTAACACCATTAGTAGTTAGGGAAATATAAATTAAAACCACATTGAAATACTACATCACTAGAGCGGTTAAGATCCAAAGGAATGACAATACTGAATATTGGCAGAGAGGCAGAGAAACTAAAGCCCTCACACATTGCCCGTGTGAATGGAAATTGGTATAGCCACTTTGGAAATTTCTTGGGCAGTTTTTTAAATTAAAACATACATTTATTATAAAGCCCAGAAACTCCACACCCAGATATCTGCTCAAGAGAAATGGAAACATATGTTCTTACAGGCACTTGTACTTAAATGTTCAGACTAAAATTTTTCAGAGCAGCTCCAAACGGGAAACTCTCCAAATGTCCATCAACTAGTGAGTGGATAAATAAATATGGTAGATGCGTGCTATGGTATGCTGCTCTGTTAGAAAAGATTGAACATGTTGACACATGCAATAACATAGATGAATCTCCAAGGCATTATGTTGAGTGAAAGAATCTAGGCAAAAAGGAATACATATTATATAATTTCACTTCTATGAAGTTTCCAGAAAAGGCAAAACTAGAGACACAGAGACCAGATCAATGGGTGTCTAGGGCTAGGGGTAGGAGGAAGGATTGGCTACAATTGGGAATGAGGAACATTTTTGAAGTGATGGAAAGGTTTTAAAACTGGGTTGTAGTGATGGCTGCGCAAATGTATAAATTTACTAAAACTCATTGAATTGAACACTTAAAATAGGTGAATTTTATCACATGTGAATCGTACCTCAGGAAGCTGTTTTCAAGCTACAGCACAGCCCTAGCTGCTTTTGCTCAGTGGTTAGAGCATCGGCCCTCGGACTGAAGGGTCTCAGGTTCAGTCGGGGTATTTGTGGGAGGCAATCAATCAATGTCTCTCTCACATTGACGTTTCTCTCTCTTTTCCTCTCTCCCTCTCTCTCTTTCCCTCTCTTTCTCTCTCCCTCTCCCCCCCCCTTCTACTCTCTCTGAAAAGCAACGGAAAAAATACCCTCAGGTGAGGATTTAAAAAACCCCCCAAAAACTATAGTACATTGTTACAGGAGGATGTATTTTAATTTAAAAGATGATTTCTGTTAAAAAAGGAAATTGTTAATAGAATTTTATCACACAGATTTTTAAAATGTCTAAGATATAAAACAGACACATGAGAGAATTAGGACATATAACGATCATTTTTGCAGGCATGCATGTTGCAAAATTGTATGGTTCTGTTTATGAGCCACAAAATTTTATATTGAAACTATATTCATAGTCAGTTTTGAAGGGAAAAACAGCTCCATGAAATAAAATATTGCTTGGGGAGTTCTTTCACACTGCTTGTCACCAGCATTCTTACTAGCTTATAAGTTATAATTGCTCTGTGATAAAGGCATGTGCTTTTCCTCCTCTCTTATAAAAATTTTAATGAGAACTTGAAGTGAACTCTCACTGAAACTATTTTCATTCTAAAATCTTACTATTTTAATCTTATGATCCTCCTGAGACCCAGCACTGTGGTCTGTGACAGCATGAATACTTCATAATTATTCCTCCTGTTTGTAGAAAACACCGTGAGCATCCATCATTCCCTCTCCCCCCTGCTGCCTCTAGGGAGCCACAGCCTCCAGCAAGGTCAGTAATTGCAGTTTTCGTTGACAGTTCCAGGCCAGCTGAAGCAGCCCCAGCTGGTGGAGACCAGCCACAATGGGTATTGACTGCCTCCCCTTCAGTTTCTCTCCTCCTGGGTAGTTTGGCCTCAAACTCTTCCTTAGACATGTGATAGATGGATCTGAATAAGCTCACAAGAGATTTCCCAGAACAGAGAAAAATGAATCGTTTCTCTACAGCCATGTGTATAATGTGTGTCTGTTGGTATTTGGGGAACAATTGCTCTGACAGTCCTGGGGTAAACTGAAGGTCTGCCCCTTGAGTATGAAGAGAAGGTTGTATTAGAGCTCGATATTTAATGTTGTTTGTCATCTGAATCTGCTGTAGACAAACTGTGTGAAATAAAGTATACTAAACCATGTAGATTAAGATGGCATTTTGGAAATAGATGGGCTTCATTTTGGTAATGTTAAAAATTTTAAATACAGCTTCAGCCTATGCTTAGATAAATATTTTAGAGGCAGATCAAATGAATAAACATTTTGTACTTTATTTCTTAACTAACGCATAGAGAGATTTCCTTAAGAAATACTAAAGGAATGCCACATGCTTTATGAAAAGGAACACATTATCAATAGGAGGAGAGATAAGCAAATAGCGTCCATAATACATACAATAACGGATGATGTAGTATTAGGAAAAAGAAGAGAAACTTTCATGTGAAGTATTGGTGAACTCCAGAAAAAGAAATGCCTTTGGAAAGTAATATGCTATTTTAACTTGCTGACATCTTCCTTTTTGCTTTACTCATCTGAGTACATGGGCAGGTACTGCAGAAGCAAACCCTGTGGCGGCCCAGATACCAGTCCAATACCTGTAGGTTTCAAATAGATCAGGGCTTTTGATTGGGTTTCCTTTGTTCTTTTTGGTCTTTTGTTTCTGGGCTTACTTAAGGCTTTAAAAGTGGATTTACTTGAGAATAACTTAATTATCCACTCTGGATGAAATCTTAACTGAATTTAATGAAAGACTGAAGTTAAATACTAAAGGTCATTTTAATCATGGCCCCCAAACTGTTTGACACACCTTCCATCAAGATGTGGAGTCTGTGCAGGCTCGTGGTCGCTCCAAGAAGGCTGTAGTGACGCTCTATAACATCTAAGGCTAGGTTTAAAAAGCCGTTTAGTTTCTACCTGGCTCTCTTGGGCTGCTTACTCTGGCAGACACCAGTCACCATGTATAAAATTCCCCGGAGATCACCATGTTGGGAGGCTACATGCATGTATTCCAGTTGACAGCACCAGCCAACAGCACACGTCAATGCCTGCCCTGGGAGAAAGCCATCCTGGATGTCCAGCCCTGTCTGGCCTTCCAGTAACTGCAGCCCTACCTGATACTTGACCACAGTCCCATAAGAGATGCCAACTGAGAATTGCTTACCCACTCCTTCCCAAATTTTTGTCCCACCAAATTTTGAGAATTTATTTAACACCTTTGTAATGGTAAAACTGCTATCATGCTAATTTTGATATTAATTATATAACTGTTGTGAAATCTAATTATTAATGCCTGTATACAAATAATGGTTCGATTTCTGTTATGGACACGTTCAACTTCATTCACATGATATTCTATGTAATGGTGTCCCATTGAGTTGCCCAATGTGGTGTCACTGGGAAGGGAAGGCATAAAGAATTATTTCAGCAGCAAGTGTTATTCTACCAGTAGTTTCTCAGGGATTATTGCATAAGAGTGCCAAGATATACTACCAAATTTTACACTTGTTCAACCTTCTTTACACTACTCTGTTGTGTACAAAAGGGAAAAAATTAGTTGTAATGTAAAAGTAATCAGGAATATATTGTTTTGAAATTTAGAAAATCAAAATTTCATATAGCACTGTATGCAGTAATTTATAAATGTGTATGATGCTCTTCTGCCACTTGAACACTTTAGTGTGTCTTATGAAAATATGCCAAGTTGAATAACTATAAACTAACAGGTCCATCCTTGGCGATACTTTGAAATCACCGTGTAAGTTTTAGAAACCAAATGATATCTGGATCCCATCCCCAGGGAATCTAATTTAATGGGCCTGTGGTACAGCATGGACATTGAGATTTTTCATGGTTGCCAAGCTATTCTAAGGAGCAGCCACAACTAGGAACCACTGATACAAGTTTCTTCATCTAATTCAGTATTTCTCATTCTTGGCTGCTTATTAAAATTATCTGTGGAGCTTCTAAAAGGGTCAGTGACTTGGTTCCAATTCCAAAGATTCTGGTTTAATTGCTCTGGGGTGGAACCTGTTTATTTTTGGTTCTTATTAAAATGTTCCCTATGTAATTGTAATTTTATATCTACCAATATGCTCATCCTGGGCTTGTGGATAACTTTTTTCCCTATAGTATACACATGTTTCTCAGTCACAGTTAGCACATCATTACGAATGGGATACAGCTAAGATTGCCAGATTCAGCAAAGAAAAATACCTGGATATTATCCTGGATAAATTTAGATGGCAGATAAATGACAAACACTTTTTTTTAGTATGTCTACTGCAATATTTGAGACATACTTATAATAAAAAAGATGTGTTTTTCATCTATAATTCACATTTATTGGGGCATGTGCATTTTTTTCTTGCAACCCTGGGCACAGTAGAATTTAGGCAGGAGACAGAACCAGACCTCAACAATGCCTTAGACGCAGTGTGACTACACTGGTGTTTAATTAATCTTCAAGGACAGAGTTAAGATACTCTCATTGTCCCCTACCATTCTGTTCCGTAATGCTATTTCTTGTTGGGCTTATCAGTAGCCTCACTGTTACTGAGCAAAAGCAATGGACAGGTGTGAGAGAGAGAGGGAAGAACTGAAACCTCCTTTCCCATGAGTGATAAATCTGTTGCAAGCAGAGAATGGATAAGGTGAGATGAAGAGACTGACTTAAGAACAAACAGGCAGCCCTGGCCAGTGTGGCTCAGTTGGTTGGAGTGGCCTCTCGTAAATCAAAAAGTTGCTGGTTCAATTCCTGTACCTAGGTTGCAGGTTTGGTCCCCAGTTGGGGGGTTCAGTCCCCAGTTGAAGTGCCTACAGGAAGCGACTGGTTGATGTCTCTCTCTCCCCCTCCCTCCCTTTCTCTCCCTCTAAAGTCAATAAACGTATTTTTTTAAAAAGAACAAACAGAACCTGCGGGTTTCAGTTGCTATTCCTTAGACAGTTTCTCAAATATTTTCATTTAATTATAGAAGGGAAGAAAACATTAGTGCTGAAGTTCAGGTCACTGGCAGAACTTTATAGCCTTAGCAGCCATTGTCAAACTTAGAGATTCTCTGTCTGATTTGTTTGTTTATTTTTTATTTATTTGCTGCTTATTGACATTGGCATAAAATACTATATTAGTTTCAGGTGTACAACATAGTTTTTCGACATTTGTAGACATCGTGAAATTTGCATACATTTGTCCCATTTATAATGACAGCAGTTCCCTCGGAGTGACACAGCAATAGCTGGCCAATGTAATCTCACATTTGGCAAGGGCTTGCATTTCCCAGGCTCACTTTCTCATTTGTCCTTGACAACAATGCTGTGAAGTAGGCAGGGACGTTATTATGATATGCATTCTATAAAGAAGAATAAGACCCAGAGCCTCATATTAGAGCAGTATTACTCAAAATGTTGTCTGTGGACTAGCAGCCTCGGCATCATGAAGGAACGTGTTAGATACACAAATTCTGAGGGCCCCCTTCAGGCTTACTGACTCAGAAGCTCCAGGATGGGCCAAGTGATTTGTGTTTAACAAGCCCGCTGTTGCACACTCAGGTTTGAGAATCCCTGCCCTAGACTATGTGATTAATAAGTGGGCTAGTAAAAAAAACAGAAGAATTTCAATCCAGGTCTTCTGAGGACAGTGATAGTGGGATTTACATTAGTTTACATGGTGAACAGATGAAAAATGAATTTGAAAATAAAAAAAGAATATATTAATTTCGGGAGGGCTGGATCTAAGGCCAAAAGATTGAACACACATATTTTCATTAGTATGTTTATTTAGAAAGTTATTTCCAAATCCATTAACTAGTTTATTGAAAGATTCATAATAGCTTCTCATTTACTTCAGGGTAAAGTTTAAATTTTACCTGAATAAAAGTTCCCTCAAGATCTGATCTCTGCCTGTACTTCCTGCCCTGGCCAGGATCCTACTGGGTTTTAAATTCTGTGAGATCAGGGATGGTGTCACACGACCCAAGCACAACATAAGTGTGCAGTAAATATTTCAAAATGAATTAATGAAACAGCAGAGTGAAAGAATGAAACCCACATGTGATGGTCTCGCCTTACCAGAGGTGTCCTATATGTAGGTCAGTTGCTTTGCCACCATAAAAATGCTCAGTCTCTCTTTAGCAGGATCTCATCCAATGGGAAGAAAAATGGTTGACTGCATGAATTTACCCAAAGGCATGTGTGATAGTGCATTAGTTCTCTATAAGCATTTAAGAGGGAATTCTTGCATTGTTTAAAATAGGGAGAACCTGGAAATAAGCTGTTGAACACTTTTATAACATGGTAAAATTTTTATAATATATTAAGTAAAAATGGGATCTACATAAAGATGTTTAAGGTTGTTTCCTTGTCTATAAATGGGAGCAGTAACAATTCTACATATCTCATAGGGCTGTTTTGAAGATTAAGTGAACTTACTTTTTAAAAGCCCTCAGAAAACCCCTGGCACAATCAGATATAATCATGATTATTATTGTTGTTAACATATCTGGATGGAGAAATTACAGGCAATCTTTTGACTGATTGTTTTCTCCAAGATATGAAACTTTTACAAAATATATGTGCTGTTTTTTTGTCAGATAAAAATCTGTTATAAAGGAAAACTACTCGATTCAAAGAAATGCCTAACCCTATGAAGGCTTTTAAAGTAGACCTTTTTGAATAGTTTTCTACTTCCTTCCTCACTTTTCAAAACTCTTGTGGTCTCCTCTGTCTATGTCCTCTCCTGTGTGCCTACTTGGCTGGCTTAACAACCAAGTTCCTACTAAATCTTTTCCTTAGAATGAGATTAGTTATTAACTCTCTTAAGGATTTTCATTTTCATAAGGATGCTCTAGGAAGAAAATATCTCAAGGAACCATATATTCCCTGGAAGGCACCTTAGAGTTTATCTAGTTCAGTCCTCTCATTGTTCACGTGAAGAATCTAAATTTGCAAGAGGTGAATCTGTATCCATACAATAAAATACTTGAATAGCTTGGACTGGAACTCTAATGTCTCTAGTCCCTCGGCCTTTCACTTGCACAGGATAATTTTGAGCGCACTGTCCAATGAAGAATGTTTAAAATCTCATCACAGAGACTGTCACCAGTTTGATTCCTTTTATCTATTAATTTTAATATCTTGTTATCTTTTGCAAAATTTCAACTTCTTATATTGAATAACTAGTGAAAACGTGGAACTTTGTATTTATAAAAGAATTAATTTTTTCAGGAAGCTGATTTGCAACTAATGGAAAAGATTATTTTTTCCTTAAAGCAGAAAAAAGTAATGTGCAAACTTGCAAGTGAAGGGAAAAATCCAAACTAATCTCTTACCTGAGTATCCACATTGTCATTGGGTGGGTGAGATACCTTTGTAATTCTCAGATATTTATATATCCTTCTTTATTCTACCAGCAAAGGTATAACACTGATCACAGTGTGTTTTAGGGAAAACAGTGCTCATCACATAAGGGCTGTAATTTTTCCATTTCTTTACTCTGGTATTTTGGCTCATTGTGGTGACCTTTAATTCATTTTCTCTTGTCTGGTCTGCTTTGCAGACACTGTGAAACCACTATATGGTGTCTATTGAGCTACCATCAATTTATCACAGGGTGACTTTTAAAATCAAGATTAATAATAGGCTATTTTATAGCCAGAATGCTTGATTAAGATGGGCACATCTGTGGTTCCCCTCATATCCAGAAATAATTTAGCCAAGTTTCAATATCTCAGACAACTTTTTCTCTCATATAATTTTTCTAATGTGAGCTGCTCAGATTAGATGGACTTTCCCAAGCATCTTCCAGGGCTTCCCAGAAGTGTTTTACAAAATCGCCTTTCTTGGCTACTGGATACCTCTAGATAGCAGCATCTTTGTAAGCCACATAGCATTGGCACCTCCTCAAAAAATGTGGGGGGAGGAAGTGAAAAATAAGAAAAAGCCTGTCTGAGAAGATAACAGCATCTGTCATCAACATTGTGCACATCTCAGCCATGCCCTTGTGGTGGGAGGGAAAGGGTTCTCTTTTCTCTCAGGCCAAATTTTCTCTTCCTGTCTGCCTGAGTCCACTAATGTCCTTGCTGGGAGGATCCTGGTTTATTAGATCTAAAGCATTTTATATTCATATTCTGCTTAACAGTGTGATGGTATACCTTAGCAGTTTAGCGAAATGACGAAGCTGCTAGTTTAATTAGCCAAAGAGTGTGCTGCATCATTCATTTGATTTTGCTACGTAAACTAAGAGACCTAGTTGGCACTGATGAAGCTGAGTTTTACAGGTTAGTGCGCCATCCATATTAAGGAAATCCAGGACAGCTATGCACATGTATATTATAGCTAGAGGCTGAATATATTTTATACAATATTTCATTTGCTGTTAGAAGGCAAAATACGAAGTTTCATACAGCTACCATAGAAATCAATTTTTAAGTTCTTTTTTATTGCTGCCTTTGCATTCCCAGATGTGCCTTTCGCTAGCATCTCCACTCTAAACACAATTGTCTCTGAAGTACACACGCACACACACATATATAAAATAAAGTGGATGGCAATTTCTGAATTCCACCTGGAAAATACAGTGCTAATTCTGCTGTAACATAATTGAAGTTACAGGAATTGTTATGGGGCCACACATCCTCTGCTCTCTACTCTCGAGATCTTAGCAGAAACCCTGCCTGGTATCACTGCCTTGTTAAAGAGGGTTAGGTCATTTGATATTAATTGGAACATACATGCCATCTCTCAATCTCTCAATGATGTGATTTTTTTTTTTAATTTAGTGAAAACATGGAGTGATTTCATCCTGTAAACAGTAATATAGTTAATGCTATGGAGATCACAGAATGAAGAATATTAAGCTAATTTTCACTGCAAGAAAATTGTTGACTCTGTAGCTCTGTGGGGGAAAAATCTTGTTTAGTTTATTGGAATTAGTACCCATTTTACCTTTCACAAGATGTTACACTTGCCTTTGAGTGGTGGGCACACAATACAATATACAGATGCTGTATCATAGTATTGTACACTTGAAACATAATTTTATTAACCAATGCCACGCCAATAAATTTAATTTTTTTAATTTAATTTTTATTGTTGACACTATTACAGATGTCCCCATTTCCCCCCCCACCTTTGCCCACCACCACCCAGCCCCTGCCCCCTTTCCCTCTGGCCATCACCACACTGTTGTCTGGGTCTATGGGTTATGCATATATGTTGTTTAGCTAATCCCTTCAACTTCTTTCATCCAGTGCCCTCCCTCCTCCCCTCTGATAGCTGTCAATCTGTTCCATGTATCCATGCCTGTTTCTATTTCGTTCATTAGATTCCACATATAGTGAGCTCACATGGTATTTGTCTTTCTTTGACTGGCTTATTTCACTTAGCATAATAAGCTGCAGGTTCATCCATGCTGTCACAAAAAGTAAGATTTCTTTCTTTTTTTATGGCCAAGTAATATTCCATTATATATATATATATTGAATATTATATATGGAATATATATATGGAATATATATATATGGAATATTATATATGGAATATTATATATATATATATAACCACCTTTTTATCTACTCACCTTTTGATGAGCACTTGGGTTTCTTCCAAATCTTGGATATTATAAATAATGCTGCAATGATTACAGAGATGTAAATATTCTTTTTAATTAGTGATTTGGGTTTCTTCTCATATATTCATAGAATGGAATCACTGGGTCAAAATGCAATTCCATTTTTAATTTTTTGAGAATCCTCCATACCGTTTTCCACAGTGGCTGCACCAGGCTGGATTTTCACCAACAGTGCACTAGGGGTCTCTTTTCTCCACACCCTTGTCAGTGCTTGCTGTTTGTTGATTTATTGATGATAGCCATTCTGACAGGTGTGAGATGATATTTAATTGTGGTTTCAATTTGCATTCCTCTGATGGTTAGTGGTGTTGAGCATTTCTTCATATATCTCTTGGCCATCTGTGTGTCCTCTTTGGGGAAGTGTCTATTCATGTCCTTTGCCCATTTTTTAATTGGATTGTTGTTTTTTTTTCTTTTTTTGTGTTGAGTTGTATGAGTTCTTTATAAATTTTGAATATTAACCCCTTATCAGATGTATCATTGGCAAATATGTTCTCCCATTTATAGGGTTGTCTTTTCATTTAGTTGATGGTTTCTCTTGCTGTGCAAAAAAGTTTTAGTTTGACATAGTGCCATTTATTTATTTATTCTTTTGTTTCCCTTGCCCGAGCAGATATATCAGAATATACTAAAAATATAAATATTATTAAGAGAAATGTCTGAGATTTTACTGCCATGTTTTCTTCTAGGAATTTTATAGTTTGAGTCTTACATTTAAGTCTTTAATCCATTTTGTGTTTATTATTGTAAATGGTGTAAGAAGGTGGTTTAGTTTAACTTTTGTATATAACTGTCCAATTTACACAGCACCATTTATTGAATAGATTGCCCTTGCATCCTGGACTTTTGTCTTTTTCCTTTACCTAGTTAGAGAAGTTGTCAGCCATTATTTCTTCAAATAGATTCTTGATTCCTTCCTCTTTCTGTCTCTTCTGCTTCTGGTACCTCTGTGATGCAGATGTTGTTATGCTTCATGTTTTCCCAAAGGTCCCATTAACTCTCCTCATTTGTTAAATATATTTTTTTTTACTTTTGCTACTCTTATTGGGTGTTTTCTGCTACCTTGTCTTCCAAATCACTGATTGATCCTCTGCTTCATCTGTCCTTTTTATTTCATCTAGTGTATTCTTCATTTCTGATATGGTATTCTTCATTTGTAACTGGTTCTTTTTATGGTTTCTATGTCACTTTTATGCTTTCTATCCCTTTGACAAAGTTCTCACTATGTTCCTTGTTCATTCTTATACCCATTGTTTTGAATTCTGTATCTGGTAGCTTGCTGGCCTAATTTTGGTTGCCTCTGTGTATTAGGTAGATCTTCTATGCCTTGGTATGGTGGCCTTATGTAGTAGATGTCTTGTGGGGATCAGTGGCACAGTCTTCCTGATTGCCTGAGCGAGGTGCTCCAGGAATGTCCCTTGTGTGGATATGTGAGCCTTCCTGTTGAAGTTGAGCCTTGATTGCTGTGGGCTTATTCATGTGTGGAGTTGCCCTTCTAGCTGGTTATGAGGAGCAACCCTCTGTGCAGTATATGGGATGCTGTGGGGCTGACTCTACAAAGAGGAGTTCACCCCAACAATGTCTGTTTTCTACCAAGATCTTCCTTTCTGTGTGCTGCTTGTGGTGCTAATTGAGTCATGTTCTGACATGATCTGATCCACACTGGATGTGTTGTTTCTGAGTTCATTTGGGAGGGGATCCAGTGCTGGTCAATGTCAGGTGTCAGGCATGGATAGTTTAAAGAGATGTATAATATGTAGTTCATGTGTACATTTAATAACTTGGTCACCTAGACTTGAATAAAAATCAAAAAGCATTAATTCTAATCAGTGTTCCATGAGTTATGCATGAGTGCACACTCAAAATGGGACTTCCCAAGAAAGTATTCCAGTAGATAAGGTTGACATCTTGCAAATTTGTGCTCAGTGACTGGGAATGGAACATTCTTCATGAGAATGCATGAAAACACAGACACAGACACACACACACACACACGATAAACCAGAGGACAAATGTATAGCAGGTCTGAGAGCTGCTGGGGGATGCGGTGTTTGTGAGATACAGGGAATTAAAGAAACACCAGTAGAAACTCCTATAAGGAACCCTTTGAAGCAGAAATGAAATGACACTTCCTGGCAAAGGCATTGGAATGAACATAAACCAACTGTCTGAGTCACACACTGCAAATTCCAGATGCAGCTTTGACTCAAAAGGCACCTTTCTGGTATACAAGCAAAAGAAATGTTGGGAAAAATGTGTCTTTTCTGTCACATCCTGTGGCAACTTCAATCAGCCATAATGTCATAATTAGCCACAAAAACAAGGGTAGAAATTTAAGTTGTCGCTGACTAACATCCCCAGGTACTTCCAGGCACATTTCATTAACTGAATGCTAAAAAGTTGAAACCGAGCTTGGTGATAGAAACCAGTGAGGCCATACATTTAACAGTGCAATGGATTTTCATCCAAATATTTATTGTATAGCTACTGTATGCCAGGCACTTTGTTATATGCAAACATGCCATAGCCCGGTCATTTTGTCCCATCAATCAACAGGTTCAATTTCGTGAGTAGCTTGTGGAGGACACTACAGCAATGCAATGCAGTAGGGAGCCAAAGAGACTCAAATGAGATTGGCTCAACCCAAAGGAGGTTGGGAGGGTGGGGGCATAGTAAAGGGTAAAGGGTGTCAAACATATGGTGACAGAAGACTTGACTTTGGGTGGTAGGCACACAATTCAATATAGAGATAAAGTATCATAGAACTGTATACTTGAAACCTATATAATTTCATTAACCAATGTCACCCCAATAAATTTAAATGGAAACAAAAGAATAAAAGAAATGGAAAAAGGGAGGTCTAGAGGGAAGAAGTATTTTGTGATGAGTAATTAGAGCAAGCATTCTGGGCAGCCTGGCACATGCCCAGTTTAGAGCTGGAAAGAGTCACGAGCAGGAAGTGGTGTCCTACACGACCCTTCCCTTCCCTGATGCCCCTGGTCTGCAGCAATTCTTGCTCTTATTTCCTGTAGCACTTGAACTCTGTACCACATAATTTCATGAAGTTCTGCATTGCTTGCTAATTGTGCCAAGCTCTTGATTCCTTAAATAGGTCATTATCTCCTTGAGGGCAAAAAAGCTTTCCACAACACTGTTCGGTATTTTCCAGTATCTCACTCTCTGCTGTGACTCATCTATTTGAGTAACCAGATTTGGTCTTTAAGATGCAGCTTTCCCCCCTAGAAAAGAACCCACTTATGTTTCACTCTCCTGAGGCCACTACATTAGAGAAGCTGGGATGTAAAAGTGGGGGTACATAAAAGGTCACAATTTCAACCGTCCTAAGGTGATATTAGTGACAGAAGTTACAGTGGCTTTGGGGGGGCCATTTTACAAGGAAGAGAAATGGTGCAATATGCTATCCTGTGTGCCTGAAAAAGAATAGACAGTTTTCCCACTAACGAGTAGATGAGTTACAGTATGTAAGTAGAGGAGAGATTTTCTGATGGGGTTACAAATTAGACAGGCAGTCCACCAAAGGGGGGGTAATGAAAGACGGGGGTACCCACTGCCAATAATCTGCAACATGCAACTACACTGAAGGCTTGGTCTGCATATATTGGGTGCATCAGGGTGCACTGGAGCAACCAAGGGACATGTGAATATTTGTAATGGGCTTTTCCCACTAATGGAAATTTGAATGAATAAGTATCATGATGGGTGTATAGCTTTCTAGTATGAAAAACCAGTGTTCTCTTTTCTCTTAGAGTCCTCAGTTCATCAATTTAGTTCACCCCATTCCAACAAAGTGAGCATAAAGTGAGTGCTTTCTATGACCTAGGGGGTGTGCTGAGCACTGGGAATTCACGCTGGAGATTCCTGCTTCCAGGAGTTCTCTGCAAGGGTCATAGATACCCAGAAATGAATCTAAAGCAGTCGATCAAGTACTTCAGTAGGAGAGCACCAAAAATTGGCGCATGAATTCCAAATTTAATCCTACCTCTTCTATGTGCATACAGACCTTGAGTGAATCAATTTTCTTGTTTTGTTTAAACTTAAAAAATATATATATCATTATTGATTTCACAGAGAGGAAGGGAGAGGGAGAGAGAGAGAGAGAGAGAAAAACATCAATGATGAGAGTCACCAATCAGCTGCCTCCTGCCCACCCCCTGCTGGGGATCGAGCCCGCAACCCAGGCCTGTGCCCTGACCGGGAATCCAACCGAAATCTCCTGGATCCCAGGTTGATGCTCAATTGATGAACCACACCCTGCCTGGAGAGCGAATCAGTTTTTTAAAGTTCAGTTACTTATCTGAAAGAATACATCTGCTCCTTTTATTGCATATAATAATTATGGAATACCGTGCAAAGTAACATATTTGAAATATTGTTAAAAATTTTAAACCAGTATAAAATATGTTTTGAAAAAATTCTATTTTTGGTCTTATTTCTACCTTTAGATGTTTTCAGCCAGACATACATCTGTTTAAAAATACTCTATTTTTGTAGGATATATTTTATTTGTGGTTTATGGGGAATCAACTTCTCATGAGGAAGATGCATTAACACAAATAAGTACAGAGTTCATCCCAAAATGTCAACGGTTTTACTAGTAAATAGTCATTCTATATCCAAAATGTGGTTTTTAAATGTTATACTGAGAAAAAGTTCCCTTTTTCTTCATTGCTTTTATTTCCTGTGTACACATCATTTTTTACTTTTAAATTGTTTACCAAGACAAAATCTGATTCCACCATTATAATGAAGTAGAAAAAGTCAAGCGGGTTTGATTTTCCAGTTTCTGCCAAGTGTCTCTAAAAGGGGAATTTGCCAAACGTTACCAGCTCTGACTCTATTTAACGTATTGTCCTTAACTGACAGTGACATTCTATAAACAACTTTATGCTTTCATGATTTCCTGTGATTCCCTGAAAATGAAAATAAGAACTTTTCCATTTTTAAATGCAGGCAAAAGTTATTTATTTTTTTAATCCTCACCTGCTTTTCAGAGAGTGGAAGAGAGAGAGAGAATCATTTTTCCATTGCTCTTCAGAGAGTGGAAGGGAGAGAGAGAATCATTGATGTGGGGCTGGGGATCGAACCTGCAACCAAGGCGTGCGCCCCTGGCTGGAATCCAACCCAAGACTCTTCAGTCCACTGCCGACACTAACCACTGAGAGAAACTGTCCAGGGCACAAAAGTTATTTTAATTCTTTGGATTTATAGAAGTTACCACCTAAAGGATAGTTTGTAAATTACCTTTTTAACCTAATAATGTTCAAGTTTTTCCTTTCATATCTTAATGGATTCAGAATATGGTCGTTTCTCATATGTGCAGAAAAAGTTCAAGTACGAGGAACATAAAATTACTGACTTGAAACACTAGTGGGGGAAAATCCCATCCCCTTTGAAAAAGCAATTTGCCATGATTTTCAATACCTCTAATTACCAAATGAGGCCACTGGGGTATTACTGTATTGGTAATTTAATTCTTGCCTCTTTGCCCCTGAAGGGTGTAGACAACTCTCTGCCCCCAGAATTACTAACGTTTATTGACAAAGATTATGTGCTAAGCCCTCTGCTGGGCACAGCTGCCTTTGACCAACAGCGAGAAACTTATAAAGTTACTGCTCGAAGCCGTCTGTCCTTTGGACTCAGGCAGAGGCGAAGCCCTCAGATGAGCCTCAGTGCGTTAGACGGAGCAGCTCACTTTATCGGGGAGAAGCAGAGAGTTCTATCAAAAACCCAAAGCAAAACAAAATTATGTGCACAGACAAGATCAGCTCCTCCAGACCCTGCGCCGACTCACCGCGGCCTGTTCCTCAGGCAGCGGGCAGCCCCTCCGCTCTGATAAGATACTTCCCTCGGCTCCCCGTCCCCCCGGGTGTCAGGGCTCCATGGGGCTGCTTTCCCTCAGGTTCAATGGTCTTTAAAACAGTAAGGTACTAAGAATTAATAAAATCGTGATGATTGCAAAGGACTTCTTCCTTTTTGTTTTTGGCTTGCACCTCCTTCCCCACCTGGGTGCACTGGATGGGTGCACTCGAAGTTAAAGGGGAGCGCCCGTGTTTTCTTATGCATTTGGGACTCAGGCGCATCTTTTACTGGTGGGATGTGGGGGTGTATTCACAAGCCTCTGTAGCAGACCAGGGTGCACATTCACACATCGTGGCCCCTGTCCCCACATTAGAAGCACTTGTGGGACTGGGATCTTCTCATCTGGTCATGGAGGAGCAGCTCACATGGGACCAACCTTCCCACAAAAGGAAAACAAACAGAAACTCTGGATAAAATATAAAATCTACCTGGAATCAGTGGCTAGTTACTAACATCAGGCAACAATAAAGGAGACTCTACACTTGGAAGCAGGAAAGGGCAGGGTTACGCCTCCTGTTTTAAGGCTTTCGGCTGAGGACAGGTTACAGTCGATCCCAGGGCAGGCGGCTAAAGCGGACAGAAAACGAGCAGCTGCTCTGGCTCCAAGAGAGAACAGAGCTTAGGAACAGCGCGGCTGGAAGTAAGGGAGAAACACCAGAACAGGACATTCAGAAGGGGCGCCCCAAATTCTGCATAGAAACTCTGCCCAAGCCTCTGGCTGAACCTCAAACTATGCACAAGACAAAGTGCATGCAACCAGCTAAGGCAAAAATAGCTGCAAAAGGCTTCAGCTGCTGCTCACTGGGGGGGGCAGAGCTTGGACCTGCCGTCCAGCCAAGTGAAATGCCGACTGAGATAAAAGGAACGTAACCAAGTTGAAGGAACGTAACGGCCCGAGTGTGTACGTCCTATTATCTGCAATGTCCAGGACACTGGACTGGAAGAAACAGAAAAGCACGACATCCCCCGGCCCGCGCTCAAGGGACAAATCATTCAACAAACTGACCAGACGTTGCACTTGGCCGAGTGTTTAATCGGCGCTCTCGGTTACAGAGTGAAGCTCACTCAGGAACCTGAATTTTCACGCATGCTGGTGGCTGCTGTTCTCTGGCCTCCCGGGCTCCCTCGGGGCCTTTTGCAGCTTCTTGGGCAAACAGCTGTGTGTTTTCCTGAGGATGAGCGATTTTGACCAAATCCTCCAGAATTTCCTTCTCAGCCAGCTTTGCCTTCTTCCGAGATGCTCCTAAGATGTCCTTGGTCTCAGCGGCTTGGGCTCGTGGCGAGCTGGGTGATTCCTTGAACAAGGGCGTCTGCGCTCCCAGGCGACCCCCCATCGCCCCGTGGAATGGACATTCACGGAGCCCCGGCTTCTGTGCTTTCTTGTGAAAGTCCTCAAGCAGAGAGTCGAACCTGGTGATGTTCCTGTAAAGCACCATCACACACAGAGTTTGTAACTTCAGGGGACTGGCTTCCTCTGGGGGTGCCCCGCAGGCCTCACGGGCCTGGGTCAGTCTAACCTGCCGTGCGAGTCCCTGGTGTCCTTCGAGCTGGGCAGCAAAGCGCCTGGCTGCCTCTTCTTTCTTCCTTAAAATGTATCTTCTCCTCAACATGAAAGCCATCAGAGCAGCACAGAGCAGGATAACCGTGGAAAACCTCTGTGGAGTTTCACTCACACGCCTGACAAACACCCCCACAGCACCGAACATTCGCCCCAGGACCAGCTGGAGAGACATTTTTACTCCAACCACCAGGCTCTCCTTGGCCCCAAGGGGCACCGTAGCTCAGTCCGATTGCCAGGACTGACCACACAGAACCTTGGAGAATGTTCTGATTCTAAGTGTCAGAATCCATCCAAGCAGCTGCCTGGCAACAAGGACAGAATATTGGTGGGGCCGGAGGAAAGGGAGGCCAGCTAGGTTCAGGAAAACAGTGCCCCCTAATTTTCCTCTGTTCACTGCACACATAGAAAATGACATTAGCTGTACAGCACATTTGCAGAAGTGGGAAGGGTTGGCTGCAGCCAGAGGGGGCCAGCAGTGAGCTCGGGCCACACTAGGCTCCACATGGCCTTACGGCAACCTGGGGTCCAATCAGCCCCCTGCCAAATGCCTTCGCTCACCAGCAAGTCAGGGCTTAAAGGTGAGGCACACTGAAGTAGAGGACTTAGGTGTCCCCTTCCCTGGGTGGGGCTCATTGTCCCATTTAAAGTTTCCTTCTTTAAAGCCTGGTCCTGTTTACCAAGGCCACAGGGATCATTTTCCTCCCCTTAAGGCTCTCTCTCTCCTTGTCTGCGTTTAGTGCAAGCAGTCAGGCACAAGTAACGGAGAGCCTCATCAAAGGCAGTAACCAAAGGCCTGGTTTTCTATGAATTTAGGAGAATTCAACTGGAACTGGCAAAATATCCTAAAATTTCAAGGATTTTTTTTTTGTTTTAAATATGTTTTTATTGATTTCAGAGAGAGGAAAGGAGAGGGAGAGAGAGAGAAACATCAATGATGAGAGTCATTGATCCGCTGCCTCCCGCATGCCCCCTGCTGGGGACCAAGCCCCATCCCAGGTATGTGCCCTGACCGGGAATCGAACCACGATCTCCTGGTTCATAGGTCTATGCTCAACCACTGAAGCCACCCTGGCTGGGCTTTTGGTTTGTAATTGTACAATCATTACATGCCTTTTTTTCTAGTAATGCCTGTTTCACTTTGGTTTTTTTTACCCTCTGTACTGCAGAACCTTTTAAGAATATAATAGGTACAAAATCAATATTTCTTAAATACAGACATTACCAAAATATTATTATTTGGACAAATAAAAATCCTTACTATTCATTATACCAAGTAATTTTTCCTGATTTTTACCAACTCCTTTCCTCTAGCAATATTGCACATATCTTGAAATCCTTTCACTTGTCTGCATCCTGTGCTTGAGGGTAGATTTGCGAAAGGACATGTTATTTTATCAGATACTCTATTCCCAGCATAGAGAAGTTGATGGAAAGGTTCTTCTTTGTTAGATACGATGCGGACTGCTTGTTCTGTTAAAGGTTGTTGCTAAGAATAACAAGCCCATTGTTTTCTATCCTCTGGCATTTTGAACACATGGTTAATGGCTAATATGTGTATATGCGTGTGTACATTTTTACTTTCTCAGAGACATGCACAATTCAGTCTTCAAAAATGCAGTTGAATGTGAAATTTGTAACTAGAGCCAGATCGCCAAAGTTGGAATTCCAGCTCCCAAACTATTCCAGCTATGCAACATGGAGTAAAGTGACTAATTAACAGTATTTACATTGTAGGGTTATTTTAACGATTAAATGAGTTAATACCAGATGAAATGTTACCTAGTAGCAATAGAAGAATGGGGGAGGAGTAGGATTGGTAGGAGTAGTGATATTTGTAAGGAAGTATCTCACCAGCTTGAATGACTTTGTACCTTTCTATATGCTTCACGAGAAGGTTTCTTTTAGTCACCTTTTAATCCTCAGGACTTCGAACAGGGTAGTTGCTCAATAAAAAGTTGCTTCTATTGTTTTATGTTTAGGTGTTTATGTGTATCTTACCAGTGGCTGTTTGTACTGCACTTCAGGTCTGGAAAATCATTACATTTTAAATTTAATTTGAGTGTCAATTTGTCATCAAGACAAATCCTTTGAATATATTCCTACTTGAGACAAGTATGCAGGATGATAATTAGCACTCCAATGCAGTTGATATATAATTTAGAACTTGAGGTACTCCTGCTTTTTAGCATCTATGTATGAATTAGTGTATAAAGATATGAGTAATTGTTTTAATGAAAATTTCACCTCTGCACCACTCTACACTCACTTCATTGTGAATGCAATTAGGTTTGCCATAGCCTTCTCCCTGTGAGCCTGTAGATAACGCATGGAAAGAATTATTTCTTTTCCTATAACCCTTCTGCTTAAATATGATAGGAAAGCACCAATGAATTTAATATCATTAATGTTCTCTCTGAACTGAAACACTTTAAATCATAAAGTGTCACATAATGTATTTTTTATTAAAATGTTGATATTATTTTGAAATGTGTTTTAGGGCATATTTTATATGAGTTCTTACAACATATGGATATATTCTTCATTTGGCCTTTCAATTAGCATGATGATAAAGATAAAATGTTTATTTCTGCTATGGATGTTAAGTCCCTATCACTACGTACATGTTTTCTGTAAAACACATTCTGAAGTGCTGTTTTGCACAGTTTCTTTTAAATGTTTCCTTCAGTATACATTTGATGTTGGACACCTACATGTCATAGATTTTTCATTGGGAAAATTAGGATGACTACATATTTGTTTCATTAGAATAAAAGATAATTAAAGGATTAAAAGAATGATTATTTTAGAGTTGCTACTCTAAAATATTGAAGCACTTTAGTACTCATAAGGGCATCTGTGTCTTGCATAATGTGGTAACCAAGAAAGAGTAAAACATAAAAGCAGACACTAAGGTCATTACCTGATCTGGATGGATTAGCCTTCCACGTGAATGAAAGTCAGAGACTGAGCAAGATTTCTCAAGGCGCCCACAAGTTCTGTGGTTCTATGATTATTAAGCTATTGAGCATAACAGGATACAAGAAAGCCATGGTGTTGAAATTCAACATGGAAGGAAAGGTTAGCTCACAAATAAGAGCAAAAACGTTATGTAGGTCAGGAATTTCAATAGTTAGTGGTAATAGCTAAAGATATTTTGTGAATGGCATCTCATATAAGGTAACCCTATGCATTTTTCTACCTGCATTTCTATTATAAATAAATGCTTCTATTAACACATAATGTTACATTATTGTTGTGTGCTTAAGTGAGTTTGATGTGGGTTAGTCTTACCCATCTGTTCTCTGTAGGGCCTAGCAGAGTACCTGATACCTTATGTACCAATACTCATTAGGTTAATGAACTAATAAATTCAAAGTTTCATACCACATCAGTAAGAAACAAGCCCAGAATGATCATTTTATTCAAAGCATTGGATATCTTCTTGTTAACTGATTTTTCACAGTCCATTGTAAGTTCTGAGATGTCAAGGGCTGTATTAAGCCACATCCTGAACTGAACCCTATACCTGCAACATAACAGACATTCAAACACACTTGTTGAAGAACGAAACTAATAATTATAATAATAGTTTTCATTTATATAGCACCTATTATATGCCACACATTACTCTCAGCACTTTCAATATATTGACTCATTTACTTTTTACCAATGCCTGTGCTTTTAATTAATGCACAATATGGGCTGTCTACATGGTATAGATCAGCTACACTTTCACTGGATCTATGACTACATTTGTAAAATGAAAATAGGGCTGATTCCCTACAATGTTTTGTGAAGAGTAAATGAGGCAATGCTTGAAGCATGATTGGCCTAGTGTCTGGCGTGACAGACATACTCAAGATATTTTTGCTCTTATGTCTATTATTGCTGCTTTTACTATCTCTTCCAATAGTGGATGCAAGTCAGGTTGTAAAATTCAGAGGGCCAGAAAAGAGAAGTCCGACGCTCTTTGTATAATCAGCTCTGTGGTATATTTGTTTTTGGTCCCTCATCTCTACATCCTCATAAACAAACTCCACCTTCAAAGTATTCCTTCGTCAGATGGCATTTAACTAGCCCTTGGTATATATAGACCCTGCAAATTTAACCAGAGTGAAAACAACAAAAACAATAATAGCTAATATCTCTATAGTGACTCTCTCTGCCTAAGGCAGTATCTTGTGCCCAAACTCGTCACTCTATCTTTCTTTGCATTATTTTGCTGCATTCTACCTGTCATTATATATTTAAATTGTTAATTTGTTTATTTCCTGCTTCCACACAATACTATAGACTATAAGATCTGACGGCAGAATATTTTCCCCCCTTACTTAATGTATTCCCAATGTCAGCCTTTAGCATATAGTGTCTTGTAAATGAACAAAGAAATATTCAGCACCATAAATGTTGCAAAATGTTTAAGAGACTAAAATTTTACAACCTTATCAGAGGATTATTTGACACACTGATCATTTAAAATGCATATAACTGCCCTGCTAGCGTGGCTCAGTGGTTGAGCATGGACCTAGGATCCCAGAGATCGCAGTTTGATTCCCGGTCAGGGCAGAGGCCCGGGTTGCGGGCTCCATCCCCAGCAGGGGGCGTGCAGGAGGCCGCCGATCAATGACTCTCATCACTGATGTTTCTCTCTCTCTCCGTCTCCCTTCCTCTCTCTGAAATCAATAAAAACATGTTTAAAAAAAAAAAGAAAAGAAGCTATGAAACTAATGTATATAGAATAACTTTCTCCCTCCCCCAGTCTCATATTTTGCTCTCTTCTTCTATGAACGCTTCCACTTTTACCCTGTTATTTTCCTCATATCGAGTTTCAGGCACTCATAGGTTCCCACTATACTCCATTCATCCCAACTCTCTACTCTAGTGACGACAGTCCCATTTCTCTAAGTTCTTTAGGTTTTATCTCACTCACCTCATACGTCCCTCTAGTTTGTCTTCAAGCCATCCACTTTGCAGAAATCAGTCTTTCTTTGCCTTCCCAGTCTCTCTTGATCACTAACAAATATTCAGTGACCTCTTCTTGTCCAAATTCAGTTGCTCGTTTCTGTCCCACTTATTTCGGACCTTGAAACTCCATTTAGTACCATTAGTCCCAACATTTACTTTTGGGGGAATAGTAAACTACAGAGTTTACTCAAAAGTTAATTGAAGCCTGACTGGGTGTGTACATGTATGCCTATGTATGGATACATAAATATAGATATGAACTAGAATCTGGATCTGCAACATCATTTAGGACCAAAGGAAGATGTCAGTCTGGGCTAGTCTACTCTTCTTCTAATATCCTTCTATGCCTGTTGTCATTAAAAAGAAAAAAATGTTTGAAAAGAAAAAATAAAATTTTTCTCTTGTCACTTAATATAATATTTGTGTCAGCACTTTTGCTTTTGATGCATATAATTCCAAGCAAAATAATATGTATAATTAAAATTTCAAGGTTTTAGGACTGCTTATTTTTTTCAGGGGGGTGTACGAAATGTTTGTACTAAAGCAACCCATATTTTATGTATAGTAGTAAACACAAAGAAGCAAACTAAAAAATAAGCTGCATTCTCATGTTGATGCAAAACCTATTAATAGTTTTATGTGTATTGTCTCCCTTCTTTCCTTCTTTCTTCTAATGAAATCTTACTACCTTACTACTAGATTTTTAACATAACACAGTAGCTAGTGCTGTTAACAAAATAGTTTGCTATTAAATATACTTTCATAGCACCATTTTATGACTGAATAAAAATACCATTTTAAATCTTTAAAAAAATTTTACTTGTCCCATTGGCTTTTTCAGTTATATTTTCTTTGTTGCAAAAGCAAATGTCCTCAAAACAAATTATACTTAGTGACTCAATCTATTGTATATATGATTGGTTTTCAAATTTTTAGACATTGAATTATTGGCTATTTGATGATATGTAATAAACTAAAATATTCAGGAGTCAGCTAGAAATATATATATTTTTTACATTCTCTGTTTCATTGGGCTAACATAAATATATCTTTAGAAATTAGACAAAATGATAGTCATTTGTAAATTAATGATAACCTTTGCAGCTTGCAGCTTAGTATAAAACATGTATTGACAAATAGGACGCACATACCAAGGCTTTTTCCCCTATTTATTTATTTTTTTTTGGGGGGGGGGTTATTTTTAAATTTCTCTTTTTTTATTGTTGAGAGTATTACAGATGTCCCCCATTTCCTCCCTTTACCCCTTTTTACCCATCTCCCGTCCCACCCCAGGCCCTCACCTGTCCATTGTCTGTGTCCATATATGCTTATAAGTTCTTTGGGTGATTTCTCCCCACCTTCCCTCTGAGATCTGTCTGTCTGTTCCATGCTTCCATGTCTGTGGTCCTATCTTGTTTGTCAAACTATTCTGTTCCTTAGATTCCACATATGAGTGAGATCATGTGGTATTTGTCTTCCTCTGCCTGGCTTATTTCACTCAGCATAATCCTCTCCAGGTCCATCCATGCTGTAGCAAAGGGGACAAGGTCCTTCCTTTTTACAGCTGCATAGTATTCCATGGTGTAAATGTCCCACAGCTTTTTTACCCACTTACCTACTGATGGGCACTCGGACTGTTTCCAGATCTTAGCTATTGTAAACTGTGCTACTATGTACATAGGGGTGCATATATCCTTTCTGATTGGTGTTTTGAGATTCTTAGGATATATTCCCAGAAGTGGGATCACTGGGCCAAATGGCAGTTCCATTTTTAATTTTTTTGAGGAACCTCCATACTGTTTTCCACAGTGGCTGCACCAGTCTGCATTCCCACCAGCAGTGCACCAGGGTTCCCTTTATTCGACACCCTCGCCAGCACATGTCATTTGTTGATGGAGCCATTCTGACAGGTGTGAAGTGATACCTCATTGTGATTTAATTTGCATTTCTGATAATTAGTGACACTGAGCATTTTTTCATATGTCCCTTGGCCATCTGTATGTCCTCTTTGGAGAAGTGTCTATTCAGGTCCTTTGCCCATTTTTTAATTGGATTGTTTGTCTTCCTCTTGTTGAGTCATATGAGTTCTTTGTATATTTTGGAAATTAGCCCATTATCAGATCTATCCTTGACAAATATGCTCTCCCATACCTTGAGGGTCCCTTTGCATTTTGAGGATTTTTTCTTTTGCTGTGCAAAAGCTTTTGCATTAATTGCATCAGTATGATAAATTAAGCACTGAACTTCCTTCAAAAATTATTCACACAGTCCAGGGGTGGGGAACCTTCTTTCTGCCAAGGGCCATTTGAATATTTATAACCTCATACATGGGCCATACAAAATTATCAACTTAAAAATTAGCTATGAAAAATGCTCTAGACTTACTGAATTTTGAGTCCCGCCTGCGGTTGCCTTGGCAGGGCCAGACCAAATGGTTTCGTAGGCCCTATAGGGCCCACAGGCCGGACGTTCCCCACCCCTGACATAGTCCAGAAAAACTTCAGTCATTTCAAAAAAGCAGTAACATATAATAATTCAAGGCACTAGCAACCCATGCATCTCCTCTAACAGAAAGATTGTTCCAAGAATTTTGGCAAAGACCCACATTTAAATCCAAGCACTAAAGACATTCTGAGCGCAAAGAGCCAGTAATAGGTGCCAGACTGGAGAGTACACCCAAGGCCCTCGAAGCCCTGCACAGCCTGCTTCCAAGAAGGAGACTAGGAGGTACCTGGGGGCCTTTGGGGAGATGTGATGTTTGTAAAGGGAGGCCATTCCAGTCCGCACCCCACCCGTCATGTGGGAAAGGAAACAGTGGGTTTAATTCTGCGTTTAGCAGTTCACTGGCCTCAGCTCCCGCTCCCTGCTTCTTGGAAGTCAACCACCACTGACGAAGTGCAACTGCCCTGGTGTGAAAGGCCCCACCTACCTGGTGAGGTCCTTGGAGATGAGATACCGCATGGAGAGAGGCCAAGGGGCACCAATGTGTAAGAAGAGGCCACCTTGGAGTGAACCCCAGCACAGCTGCTTCAGCTGAAAATGCAGTTCAGATAGTAATGACTCAGGCAAGCCCTTCTTAGATTCTTGACCCACAAAATTGTGAGAGAGAAAAAAAAAAGAGGTTTTTAAGTCAGTAAATCTTGAGGCAGTTTTCCACACCACAAGAAATAATTGAATCAAAACATATTTATGGATTATTATACTATGTTGTGTCCTCTGACATTGTCTGGCACATTGACTCATGAAAGTCATGGGCACCCTGGCGAGAGGCTCTGTGGGCTGGAGCATCGCCTCTTACTCCAAAAGGTTGCGGGTTAGATTCCCGACCGGGGCGCATGCGGGAGGCAGCCAATGGATGTTTCTCCCCCACATCGATGTTTCTCTCTCTCCCTTGCTCTCTCTCTAAAATCAAGAGAAACATACACTTGGGTGAAGGTTAAATAAATAAATAAAAGGAAACTGTGGGCTCCTGGGACCCAGAGGTTACCAAGAGGAGAAGGAAGGGGAAAATATCTGCGTATGTATATAATTTTACCTTAGCAAATTTAACCAATAACTTGTCTAACATTCATTTTCTATATTTAAAATAATTCAAATGTTCCTACTATACAAGTAATAGAAGATTGATATGGCAAAATAAGTAATAAACATAAACAAAACTTAGAACAAAAATGTTCCTTCCACTCATCATTAATAACTGTTAAATGTGGAATTTAACCTTTAAGGCATTTTTCTTTGCAATATAATTAACTATGTTTGATTACACTTATGTGATTAGCAGAGGAGTATCACATAATAATTGAAGATCAAGGCTCTGGAGCTAAACTGTTTGAGTCCCAGCATATCGTTCACCACCACCCCTACTAGCTGTGTGACCTTGGCCAAATTTTTTAATATCTCTGTGCCTTATTATACATATGAGTATGATACTTGTATCTACCAGTCATAGGGTTGTTATGGGGATACTTAATTACTTAAACTTACTTTCTAAAGAACGTAAAATGTGTCTGGCACAAAGTATGCATGAAATTAGTATTTTTTCAATGCAATAATTACATTTATAAAGAAAAAGCAAGTCATAGGATATATGGCATTTTGAAACATGCTTCCGTCACTCAAGAATATAAAATAACCATTACTCAATAAATACATATTTGTGACATTTTTAAAAGCTACATAGAAAATTATCATATGGATAGAGTATAATTCCCTATTTTTAGATGTTTATATAATTTCACTTTTCCAATAATGCATTTTAACTTTTATTATGGAAATTTTCAAGCATGCAAAGGTATAGCAATCAGATTGTACTATGAAACCTCATGCACCCATCATCCAGGTACAATAATTATTGACAAATGGCTGTTATTGGTCATGTATTTCAAATACTCATTTTAAACCATTGATTCTGATAAAACTAAAATATTAGCTATGTCTGAAAGTGTAGGAGATTCAATGTCTTAAGCAAACAATATTAGGTATTTGTGTTTACATTAGAAAGACACTTGTTGTCCTCAGGATACTAGTTTTCATATGATGCCAAACTTAAAATGGTTAGTTCCTCTTAGTCAACTCCAGTGAACACCCTTTCTTATATCTTGTTTCATATGATGTATCAAAGAAGAAAATGGAATAATTTAGGCGATGCCAGTGGGATGAAACACTATATTCCTAAATATAGTGATATTTTCAGAGCTATTTTAGGCAGTGTAACAGAAATGCTCTTGTTCTCCACTGACATGTTTTGGAAGCTCGTATGTTTAGAGTATGAAATTTCATCCCAAAAATGATAAAAAGCCTCTTGAACACAGTGGAGAGTGACTGAACTGAATTATCATGGGCAAAGGCTTCGGTGAATTTAGGGAAGTATGTATGTTCTTCCACATGGATTAATTTCATAGTCTATCCTAGAAAATATGATATGCAGGTAGCCACTGTGAAAAATATCATGTCTGAGTTCCATGTGCTACCACTTTAGGGCCAAAGCCATAAACTCTAAGGTGCTACTTTCCGGGAAGATATGTTTCTTGGAAGTTATAGTGGTATGTTCAGTACCACACAGAAAAGTTAAACTTATAGGAGAGAAATAAGCTCCTCTAATCATAAGTATAAAACTATAATTAATGGACATTAAAATAGAAATAGGTCTTATTTCTTCTTATGATACTGAATATGGGCATTTACTATTGTTGTGGTTTAAGCAGAGAATGTGACTAATCCATTCATTAAAAATATTATCGATCAGCTACTTTGTAACATGCACTGTTCTAGATGAAGATAAAAGAGATGCATGTCTCTCTTTTTGCATCTTACTTTTTATGGAGAAAAACAAATATACAATAAATAAGTAAACAAATAAGCATATCAGTAAATCTGCTTTCTACTCTAAAGACTTTTGAAAATTAACCCTGTCATTTATTTCCTGAGATTTATGTCAGTTCTTGTCATCTGACACTAGGGTCATTCAGCATGACATGGCATATCTATTTCCTCATCTGAAAATACATAAAAGAGAAAACAATAACCTCTCTGTAATTCTTGGGCATTGTCTGGATGAGCAAATGACTGTGTAAGTAGGTACTCTGAGAGTTCTCAAATGCTACAAAAATATGGGGTTCTAATTTTATTATGTCAGGTATTGCATTTTTTTGAACAACGAGATATATCTAGGGGTGGGATGAAACTTTTCTCTAATAATGAATATGTGGCCAGAAGGTTTCAGATATTATGGACACTTAAGCTTTTCATTTATTCAAGAGGTCAGGTGAAAAAGTGCTAAGGAGACACATGGGAGGAGGGGGAAGCTTACAGAAAAGAAACATCACTTGAAATTGTACAAAAGAGGGTATCTATTATGACAGTTCAGGATTTCCAAGGCTGTTCTCCTCAGACTTTAATGTACATGTAAGCCCCTTGGGGATCTTATTAAATTGCAAATTTCAATTCAGCAAGTCTGGAATTGGGGCTGAAATTCTACATTTCCAACAAGCTCCTAGGTGATGCTGACAATGTTGATCCATTGACCACAGTTTGAGTAATGAGGGGCTAGAACATACATAGTAATTAGGCCTGTTATTTTGTAGATGCCAGTGTCATTAATATTCTACCTGTCTTAATATTCATGAATCTGTTCTGAATATTTTTCTATTCTTATAACCCTTATTGCCTTTCCTATGTAGCTCACATATGTGCTGCGCCTTTGCTTTTCGCTTACATGCAGTGAAGCACATTTTATGTATACATATTCAGCTTTACCTCTCTAACTTTAAACAATTGTTCCTTAGAGTTTTGATGTCACTACTCATATTATAAAAACCATAAATTGCCTCTCCCAACCTTCTTTCTTCCGTATATTTCCTTTTACTCTTCTCTTTTTGAATTGGCCTGTGAACACTCTATCTTGCTGGATCAAATAATTAAATAAAAAAGATCCATAAATACATTGAATGAATTAGATGTGCACATGTATTTGTTGTTCACGAGGAGAAAGAGAATAGAAAAGATGAAATGGATGCTGCTTATGCATATACTCACAGAAACATATTGCTCAAGATGGTGCAAGCCATTTGCAGCTGCCCTAGTCCTGTGCTGAGGAGTATGAACAGGCTGAGCTGGGTACTACTAAAACCATTTTCTGCCTGCTGTTACCCTTATCTCCAGATAAAATAATCCGACATATGGTGGTTTAGCAACAGAATGCTAGAGAAAACCCCAACATGATGTCAGAAAGATCAAATCTAATCTATCTAGACTAATGGTTTTCTACAGCCTATGGCACTGAAGTCATTTAGAAGAGCAAGGGATGGAGTGAAGTCAGCATCATGGTTGAATAAATGTCCCTTGCTCATGCCCTACATTCAACAACAACGATTTGGCATCCATCCACAGTCAAAAGTGGTTTTGTGGGAACCGTGGGATCCAGCAACATAGACCAATGCAATTGGGAGGAGTCTTGCCCACCCATGTGTTAAGTAATAGGCAGACAGACCTTGATCCTGGCTTTGGGCCCTGCAGTGACTCATGAAATGGCTCCAGCTTCTCTCAGTCATGGTCTGAGAGCCCCTAGAAACATTACCTTAGACAATCACCTGTGGAAGAGAGAGTATTTGTGGAAGTCCAGGTTTCTAGAGAAGTTCCAGCATACCACTAGAGAAAAAAAAAAAAGAAAAAAATATATATGTGTGTGTGTATATATATATATGTATTGTGTGTGTGTGTTTATATATGTGTTTAGACACATTGGAAAGTGCAAGAGGAACACTTTGGCTTCACCTTCATCACCACCACCACCACCACCACCACCACCCCCCAGAGTGGCACAGCTTAGCCAGGAAAGATCTTCTCAGCATATGGTTTCTACTGTGGGAGAAAGTGAGAGCATGAGAGTGAGGGCCTGGCTTCCTCAGCTGCGTAGGACATTGCCAAAGACGCATGCTTCTCTCTCTCCCCATCCACAGTGTTGAATCAAGAACTGCTTGATGGGGTGGGGGGAGAGGTGAGGAAAGCAGCAGATAACATTATTGGAGGGCATTAATGGAATGAGGATCATACTGTGCTGCAGACTCCATCAGGAAGGTTTCCCATGAGCTGCTAGGAAAGCCTTGCCCATAAATCCCCCCTACTGGCCCACAGGTACCCCCAGAACTCCACATTCCTCACCCCCACACACACACACCACCCTGTGGCCAGCTTCCTGTGTGCAATCTTAGGTGGCATCAGCAAGAACAAGTTTTGGCTCACAGCTAGTGAACACATGTAGAAAGCTGGCCCAAACCTGAGGGCCAGGGAGAGACCACAGACTTCAGTTTTAGCATTATCTCTGGGAAAACAAAAAGGAGTCTGTCAGCACCTGGCCTGGTGTCTTGCAGGATCAAGAGAAGACATACGCTTAAGAATTCTGCTGTAAGAGGGGGCAAGAAGCATGGAGCAAGTATATTCATAGAATGTTTGAGAAAGCCTCAGAATCCCTAGCAGGGCTGGGGTATTTCTCTAAAAGGTATTTCTCTCCCAAAGGCAGTTAATGAAGACTGGAGGAGGTCACTGCTACTTCAAATGGGAAGACAGCAATGCAAGACTTCAAGAACCATGAAAAATCAAAGAGAATGATGCCACCAAAAGATCGCAATAATCTTCCAGTACCCGGTTACAAAGATATGGAGATCCAAGATTTACCTGGCAAATAATTCAAACTAAGAGTTTTAAGGAAACTCAATGAACAACAAGAAAACATAGAAAGACAATTCAACAAAATTAGGAAAAAATAAAACAAAATGAGAAATTTAACAGAGGTATCATTTTTTAAAGAAAAGAACCAAACAAAAACTCTGGAGCTGAAGAATACAGTGAATGAAATGAGAAACACAATAATGCCATAAACAGCAGAATGGATCGAACAGAAGAAACAATCTGTGAGTTAGACAGGAACTTTAAAATTATCCAGTCAGAGAAGAACAAAGTGAAAAAGAATGCAGAAAGTCTATGTAATCTATAGCATGCCATCAGAAGAAAGAATTTGCTAATTGTTGAAGAGCAAGAAGATTATGTAAAGAAAGGTTATATAAGGAACGCTTATGTAAAGAAATAATGGCTGAAAATTTCCCAAATCTAGAGATTTGGATATACAAGTTCATGAAGTGCATAAGTCACTAAACAGACTCAACATAAAGAGATCCTCTCCAACACACATTATAATAAAACTTTCAAAACTCAAAGACAAACAAAATCTTAAAAGCAGAAAGAAAAAAGATCTTGTAACTTAAAAGGAACCCACATAAGACTATCAATGTATTTCTCAGCAGGATTCTTTTAGTCCAGAAGATTATGTTTGAAGTGCTGAAAGAAAAAAATCACCAACCAAAAATGCTCTATCCAGTAACGTTATCCTTCAGAAATGAAGGTGATATGAAGACTTTCCCAGACCCCGCCCCACCCCCAAAAGCTAAGAGAATTCATCACCACCACATCCATTTTATAAGAAATGCTAAAAAATCGCTTCTTAGCCTTTTTGGTTAAGATCAGCTGAAGAAATGCTGAAAAGAGTTATTTAAAACTGAAATGAAAGGATCCTAATTAGTAACATGAGCTCACATGTCATATATAACACTGGTAAACATAATTCAGAAAACTGTAATACTATAATATAGTTGTGAGTTAAGTACTTAACTCTAGTATAAAGGTTAAAGAACAAAAGTATTAAAAATATCTATAGCTACAATAATTTTGAATGAATACACAATATAAAAAGAGGCAAATTTAGACATTAAAACATAAAATATACTGCTGTAGTTATAGGACATTTTATGTAAGCTTCACTGTAACCACAAAACAACAATAAATTCAAAAAAGATAAAGAGAAGGTAATCAAAGCATGCTACTACAGAAAATCACCAATTCACAAAGGAAGGCAGTAGGAAACATGGAAAGGAACAAGTGAACTACAAAGCAGCCAAAAAACAACTAATAAAATGGTATTAGTAAGTCCCTGCCTACCAATAATTACTGTAAATCTAAATGAAATAAATTCTCCAATCAAAAGAGTAGTTGGAAAAATAAAAAACAAAAACAAACTATATGCTGCCTGCAAGAGATTAGCTTCTGCTTTAAGGACATACATAGGCTCAAAGTAAAAGGATGGAGAAATATTCCCTGTAAATGGAAACCAAAAACAATCAGGGGTAGCTATACTTATATCAGACAAAATAGACTTTAAGCCAAAAAATGTAACAAGAGACAAAGAAGGTCATTATAAAATGATAAAGTGTTCAATTTATCAATAAGATATACTGATCACACACACACACACACACACACACATATATATCACCCAACATTGGAGCACTTAAATATATTAAGCAAATAGAACAAAAGATAGATGATCCAGACAGAAAATCAATAAGGAAATGTTGCACTGGAACTATACTTCAGAACAATTGGACCCAAGAGACATATACAGAACATCTAATTCAACAACATCAAAATACACATTCTTCTCAAGCACCCACAGAACAATCTCTAGAATAGAACATATCATAGGTCATAAAAAATGTTTTAGTAAATTTAAGAAGATTGAATACATACCAGGTGTATTTTCTAATCACAGTGGTGTGAAACTAGAAATTAATAACAGGAGGCAAGCTGGAAAACTCACAAATATGCAAAAATGAAACAGCATGCTCCTGAACAACCAATGGGTCAAAGAAGAAATCAAAAGTGATATTAGAAAATATCCTGAGACAATCAATCATAATTGAAGAGGTATCTGATTCCCATGTTCATGTCCATTGAAACATTATTCATGTTAGCCAAGATATGGAACCTGAAATTCTATCTATGAATGAATGGATAAAGAAGATATATATATACGGAATATAGAGATAGAAACATTGATGAGAGAGAAATGTCATCGATCGGTTGCCCCCTGCACGCCCCCCACGGGGATCGAGCCTGCAACCCGGGCATGTGCCTTGACTAGGAATCGAACCAGCAACCCCTTGGTCCATGTGTCAGTGCTCAACCACTGAGCCACACCATCTGGGCTGCAATATTATTTAACCATGAGAAAGAAGGAAATCCTGCCATTTGAGATGACATGGATGGGTCTCATGGGCATTATGCTAAGTAAAATAAGTCAGACAGAGAAAGACAAATATTGTGTGATATCACTTTATTTGGAATCCAAAAAAGCCAAACTCATAAAAACAGCTGGTAGAATGGTGGTTGCTAGGGGCTAGGGGGTGGAGGAAATTGGACAACATTGGTCATAGGCTACAAACTTTAAGTTATAAAATGAATAAGTTCTGGGGATCTAATGTACAACATTCTGATTACAGTACTGTATTATATGCTCGGGAGTCAGTAAGAGGATGGATATCAAGTGTTCTCACCACATACACAAAATATCAACTGTGTGAATTGATAGAGGTGCAAACTGACCTTACTGTGGTAATCACTTGGCAACATAGGCATATATCTAGTCAACATGTATACACCTTAAGCTTATACGATGATCCATGTCAGTTATAGCTCAATAGAAGCTGGGAGGGGGATGTCCTTGTGCAAATTAGAAAAAGGAGGTCCTTTTCTGGGTAGATGGATCCCCCTGAGATATGGGCTGGATTCCCACACCCATCGTCCTTTGCCAGCCCCCTTGTGCAGAGCGTGGCCTACACACCTGGCACTGAATGCTGTGTAAGCCCTTTTATCTATCCGGCGTCTTCTTTTTCTTGTGCTGCTTTACCTATTGTTCTTCAGCTTCCATGTTTGAAACCATATATATTTTTCTTTCACCCTTAATATTCCCAAGGGCTTCCGAGTTCATTCACAAGAACGTATACATAGAAGCCAAATCCTTTCCCAAGCCTGCATCTGTATTGCACAGTCCAACAGAGAAATGCCTTATCCAGCCCCAGAGCCCAATCCATGCATCAGAGCGTAGGCCTTACTGATAGATACATGCGCAAATCGCAAAACCAGACTCGAGAGGAGGAGGAATGAAGTTGTTACCACATCTAATATTTGCTTGGATAACTCTAGCATGCTAACCAAGAAAAAAGGGGAGATTTTGGAAAGTCTAAACTTAATTAAAAAATTATTAGTTTTCCATTAACTCATCTTTTAGGGATTTTATAAAACTACAGCTTTGGTCTTTTTTGACCCAATGTTAAGTACTACATTCATTTTATTTCCTTTATGAGTAATTTGTTACAAATATGTAAGTTTTGTTTTAATTTCTAACTCACCCTTATCATTATAATTATACTTATAGGGGCTTTATATTCTATTATTTAAAAATCCTCTAAGTTTTTGATTCTGATGTCTGCTACTAAAATTTCATAATTAAAATAGCACATGAAATTGTGGTTGTACCTACTAGAATAGGTTTAAAACTATGCAACAGAAGTAGATGATTTCACTAGACCTTTGGTTTCTCATATAAAAGTTTCTTCTTTAAAGATCTATACAGCAAACACTAGGACATTAAACTGGATAATGCTATTCTTCTCAATGTCACTGTCATTCATTTATCAGCTTAATTGTTACTTTATTTAGAGAGACCTCCTCTGACCCTTAGAGTGAAAGTAGTTGAAATATCACCTCATTTAGTTCTCTGTGTAGCACTTATTAAACTCTGATGCTGTATGGTGGATTCATGCTCGTTTAATTGTCTTTCTGCCTATCCAAACTTCAGTAGGGCAGGGGACTTCTATTATTTGTTGGCTGGTGTGTTCCAAATGTGTAGAACAGTTCCAGGCATGTTACATCGGTACTCAATAAAAATGATTGGAAAATGGAGTGAATACATGGTGCATATATTAAAATAAAAAGTAGATATTTTTAAAGAAATATTAAAAAGGATAATTTGAAAAATATTGGAATTAGCCAACACATACATCAAATAATGTATCTAGTATCATTTTGTATTTCAAAATGCAAAATAAGTAAGACGTTGTTCTTTATTCTTGTCTTTCTTTTCTAACATTTTTCTTTTATTACTCTACAACCTACCTATATTCCCATAGTAAAAGGGAGTTTCTTTACCTTGCATCCTTCCTACAAATAGCAAATTTTTACATACACACATGTACACATATTTATATGTATGTATATTTTAAGCTATAGTTGTTTTTACATGTGTATCTCACCATTTGCAGCCTTTTTTGTGTGTTCATTATTTTCATTGTTTATAAATAAATATGTGGTAGTTATGTCTCCATTATTAGGTTGTAGACTCCTTGCGGGCAACAAGCATCTTATAATGAAGAATTTAAAGAAGTCAAAACCATTACATTAGAAACATGATGCCTTCAAACACATTGTTGAATGCTCACCTCAGTGTTCTAATTAAATTCTAATTCTGGTGCACATATCTGCTTATCTGAATGCCTTTAGCAATTTGAAATTACTTACTGAGTACTCTAATTCATCCCGTATTGAATGGAAGAATATCAAAACTCTCTGCTACTTAAATGTGCTATCGCAAGCTATAAATAGAGCACGTTCTCTGCCAATTGTGAATTGATTGTGATAATGCTATTTTGATAAAAATTATTCCTCACTTAATTGAAACATGGAGTAGCTGATTTATTTCTACAATAGCTATGTTAAAAAGCTCTACATTTAATAACAAACTTTTGCTTCAGCATATGTCACAAAAGATTTTTTTTTTTAAATAAGAAAGCCCTTGCATTTGATTAGCTTTAAATGATGCCTCTTGGTGAATTCAAATAATTCAACAAAAGAGGCTAATTGTATAGAACAAGTAAATATTATACATACGCTGCTCATTTGCCTACAATTACACAGGTAATGTCTTATTTAGTTTCTTAATCTCTCATTATAAGACAATTGCATCTCATCTAGCAGTGTTTAATTGCATTGTTTCCATTGCTAGAATACTAGCACATTCCTTTTTTAAGATGTTGAATGACAAATTTAGATTATAGTCACTTATTATTCGTTCTCTAAGGAAAACCACTCAAGAGTTTCAGATGAAATAAAAAAAAAAAAAAAATCTCATTTCCTACTAATGGCCAAGTGGGAGCTAAGTCTGTATCATGTCTATAATCTTCTCCCTCACTTTTGGTCATAATCATTATCTTAATAAGTATAGTTGGCTAATAACTTTATTATTTTTCTAAAAGTGTCACATCCCAAACCTTTGTTACAGTTTTTCTGTTTCTATTTCTAACCTTACACATCTGCATTGGTGAATGTGGAATGACAAATATGCAGTTACACTGAGTTTAGTTCTGTTTTTTACCCTAGTTCTTACTTGGACCTTAATTTAACATAAGTTCTACCACAAGACAGGAATATTAGACAAAGTGATCACATACCTTCTGACGTCCTTTAAGAGAAGCTGAAGTCTTGTTCACAACTGGCATTTACATGTCTTTTATTCCTAATGTATTTTCTAAATGATTCACCTGCTCCTAGCATTTTGCACAGTGTCATGATTTTTATTGCTGCCATAACAAATTACCACAAACTCAGTGGCTTAAACAGCACAAATTTATTTATAATCTTACAGTTCTGTGGATCAAAATTCAGACACAAGTCTCAGCGGGCTAAAATCAAGGTGCTGGCAGGGCTTCATTCTTTTTCTGGAAGCTTTAAAGGAGAATGTTTCCTTGCCTTTTCTACCTTTAAGAGGCTGCCCGCATTCCTTAGCTCACGGCCCTTTCTTCCACCTTGAAAGCCAGCAATGGTCGGTCAAGTCTTTCTCAGTCACACCATCTGAGCCTCCTTCCACTGTCTCATTTCTCAGTGCCTGCAGTGACAAAAGTTTCTTCACCTTTAAGGACTCACATGATTAGGCTTAGAAGAATCACTTCAGCATCTTTTTTTTTTTTTTTAATATGTCTTTATTGATTTCAGAGAGAGGGAGAGAAAGAGAGAAACATCAATAATGAGAGAGTCATTGATCGGCTGCCTCCTGCACTCCCCCTGCTGGGAATCCAACCGTGATCTCCTGGATCCTAGGTCAGTGCTCAACCTCTGCACTACACCGGCCGGGCAACTTCAGCATCTTAAAGTCTAATAAACCCCAATCACATCTGCAAAGTGCATTTGGCCTCCTAGGATAACATATTCACAGGCTCCAGGTGCGCGCGCAGGGGCCTCTTTGCGGGGCCGCTCTTCTGTGTCCTGCACGTGCTTTTACTGCTCAGTGTATGTACAGCAGCTGGGTGCTTCCTATGGGTGGGAGGCTGCACTTCATCAAATATGACTGTGGGCTCATGAAATCAGATGTCATGATCATTACTTATTACTGCTGGGGAAAAGCTGGAACACAGCCAAACTTTATTTCTAGCCCCGACTTTCTCTTGTTCTTCTTTCCTCACTTTTTTCAAAAAGAATGGCTGATAGAGCTGCTGTTCTTTATGTTTGCTTTGGCAGTGTTGCAGTTTATCACTGAACGAACCACCAGTTCTGTTGATTCTGTGGAGAAAGAATGAGAGTCCAGCTGAATTTGTATCAATTTAGGTTCCCCCTTTGGAGGCAGGTTTCCCAAATACACCCGAGGATTACGGGAGGATCTGTTTTGTCCGGTGAGAAAGGAGCCCAGATCTCTAGGCAACTCTTATTAACTAATGTCAAAAATGCCACTGGCCTAGGTTAGGGAGCTTTTAGAAATTTATATCACACTTGATTTATTTTATATTCATAGTAATTAGGAATATTAATTAGTCAATTCATATTTAATATCCACTTGTTGCTTGGATAGATAATTAAAATGTAAATATGATTTATCCTCGTACTCTTTAACAAATGACACCATTAGAGTTATATCTTTAAGAGATATTTCTACCTAATTTTGCAATATTTAACTCCCTCCCTCTGTTAAATGCTCTGTGTTTGGTTAAATAAATCATGATGAAAGGCAGGTAGTTTCTTTTTTAATATTACAATAATCCCCCCAGAGGAAAGAGGTGTCTGTCAATGCTTGTTGAATTACCTTAGCAAACAATATGTGTGTGCACTGATAGGTTAAAACAACAAAATTTTAAGAAGACGACAAACGACTTCCTTAGATTTTAGACAGTATATGTTAAAAAGTGTGTTATTAGGTTTAATCTGTCTTTCTCATATAGTTTTGCCTTTTGTCAAAAAAGACAGTACCAGTTTGGTTGATGTACTGTTGAAAGTAAGCATGTAGATTTACCTGGATTTTCTAATGCTGTTATGGTGACGATTCCTATACAAGGTAGTTACCTAAGTCTGTTTCTCTCAATATCTAACTACTGCCTTAGGGAGAGTATCACTGTATTGTGTCTCTTCGGTGAAATCCCTTTAGATGGGCTTAAATAGCCATATGGCTCTAAACTTACTAAATGTAGAAAATTTAACTTAGCTTTACCTCTTTCATTCTTAGGAAACAATCTACATTTTGTTGATTAACTTTCATTTAAATGCTTATTTTCTACTGTCTTTATTTGAACTATGCTTCATTAAGCCTTGATTTCCATTAAGTTTTGCTTGTGTCTTGTTGCTTATGTTCCTGTGTCTCAGTTCACTAATGAAATGTGGAAATTTAGAAGTGTTTAAAGACCTACTTAAAAGTACATTCTAGGTTTCTAAAAGAAAAATTCAGGTCTTTGGGGGCTATGCTACACTGCAAACTGTAAACACTGTTCTTGCCCCAAACTATAGTCATTGAGTCTTTCGATACCTAGTTTCCATACGTTAAATATACCTATCTGATAATGAAGTCAATTGCAAGTGCCTCATTATATCTCCTTGTATCCTGTTTCAGTGGTTGTTCCTTGTAACCTGATCGTGACATTTCCAAGTTCAGTTTGAAAATATAACTCAATTTTACCAGCATTTCTAGGACATGAATATTAAATGGCATTATGTATATGTTTAGGTTAAATAAGAGGTGTATGCTCAGGCACAGATAAAACTAAATTTTTTGTTATTTCAAAATATATATTGGTTCAGATCATGCCATAGATTTAGGCAAAGAAAGTAGAAATGAAGACGCAGAAGACAAAAGGATTTGTCAGACTCATGAACCTATCTCCTAATTCCGTATCTAAGCTAATGGAACATTTCATTAAATAACCTTTGGAGACCAGGTTTCCAGTCCCAATCAAAGTTGCCGTCTCCACCATCCATGCCCAGTTCTCTTTTACTGACCACAAAATAGGGATTGTAGTTCTTTAGAGATAAGGCATGGCAGACCAATAACCCAGTGATCACTGTCTCTATTTCCCCCCACTTTTGCTCTCTTTACAAACTTATGTTCTTCTTAGTTTTGGTTTATAGCCCTGGGCCTGGTTCAAAATCACCAGTCATTGCCTGGATTCAACCATAGCTTGGATTCCAGCCCTTGTGTCCAACCCGCTTAACTGAATCATTTTGAGTGAAAGATACACTATTGTACTCAATCCCCATCTTTCTTCTCCCATCTCCCTCTATCTCTATATGCATCTCCATCTCTGTCTCTGTCCCTATCTGCCTGAACAGCCTGGCCCTTGATTTCAGGCCTGTTCCCTATGGCAAGTCGAGAATTTTTCCTGCAGTCCCTAACTAGGCAGATGTGCAGACTTCCTATTACTGAACATACAGCAAGCTTTGCAGTTGATCTCACCCTAGCTATGACCAAGCATAACCTTTACATGACTTTTATTTGAAATTATATTTTAATATACCATATTTGATGTGGATAACAATTTTACGTATTTATTGTTGATATAAATAAATTTTCATTCAAAGTTCTTAATTTACATGCATCTGTATGTAGAATATGAAAATTAGCTGAATTTAAAAGTATATTTTCTCATTAAAATCTTCATAGTTTGATAAAATTGAATCACATAATTTAGCAGTTAACTCTCTTATTCATTTTAGTGCAAATCTCTTCATTTTATTAATTCATGAAACTTTTATTGAGACTATACGAAATGGCATTTTCACTAATATGACCATGGAAAGAAAGATGCACTAGTATAACATCCTGACCCTTCAGAAGCTTACAATTTAATGGGTAAACAGACTGGACATGAACAACTCTCCTAACTTCTCAGTCATTGGAAATGCAAATAATATTCCATTTAAAAATAAAATCAGTTTCCATAAGGCTTGGGCAATATTTATACTTTTCAACAGCAGACCTGCCAATATTCTAGGTATGCAATGCTAGGCTCACAGGGCATGAGACAATGTTGAAAATGTGAGCCATTTTCATGAGCTTCCCACATTTAAAAATAAATTATGTATCTGGATTATAAATTCCATAATTTCATTAATTAGTTTCTTCACAGGATTTTACATTTGCATTGAAAGACTAAAGTGTATGTTGCCTTAACATTTCTTACAAACAATAGGCATTTTATCGCTTACTGTTTTATAATTATATGATTCTCATACTTGGAATCCCTTATGTCCCTTACCTGCCACGCTAGTATAGTTTCCTTTTATAATTTTTAAAATTTCTTACTGACTTTGGAGAGAAAGGGAGGAAGAGAAAGAGAGAGAGGAGAGGGAGAGAGACATCAATTTGTTGTTCCACTTATTTATCATTCCTTGGTTGATTTTTGTATGTGCCCCTGACTGGGAATCAAACCTGCCACCTTGGCATATTGGGACGATGCTCTAACCAACTGAGCTACCTGGTCAGGGCTAGTATATTTTTCTATTTTTAATTTTTGTGAGCTCTGCATGTGTTGAATAATACCTTTCCTCAAATATAAAAGCATTCACTTTCTGCTTAGTCTTTTTCTATTTTCCCTCTGTGACCTGATCTCTATTTGGATATAGGTTCTAATGAAAGGCTAAAGTAATTTCCCAATTTCTGTGTTTTGAAAAGAACTCCACCTTGAATTATTACTATATCTTTATTTTTTATAGTTCTAATTTTCAATGTTCATCGATCAGCTTAGGTTTTTAAATTTCCCTTTCATAAGTTACTCTTAAATGCCATCCTTTTTATTTAAGTATAGTTGGTATACAATATTATATTAGTTATATTCGTTTCAGGGTACAGTATAGTGATTTGACATTTCTGTGCCTCACAATGCGACCACTACACTAAGTCTAGTAACCGTCCGTCACTGTACAAACTTATCAAAATGTTATTGACTCTATTTCCCTTCACATTTTTAATCCCTCCTCCCCTCTCCTTGGGCAACCGTCCCTTTGATCTCTGTTTCTATTAGCCTGTTTTTGTTTTGTTTTGTTTGTTCATTTGTTTGTTTGTTTTTAGATGTAACATATAAATGAAATCATATGGTATTTGTCTTCCTCTGTTTGACTTATTTCATTTAGCATATTTGTAGGTTCGTCCATGTTGTCACAAATGGCAAAATTTCATTCTTTTTTATTGCTGTGTAATATTCTTATATATAGAAATATATGGCACATATATGTACATGGTGTATATATATGGCATGTGCATGATGTATTTATGGTATATGCATGGTGTATACATATATGGTGTTTATATATGGTATGTATTATATGCACCACATGTTCTTTATCCATTCATCTATCAATGGACATCTAAGTTGCTTCCGTATCTTACCTATTGCAAATAATGTTGCAGTGAACACAAGGTATATATATCTTTTGAATTGGTGTTTGCTTTTTCTTCAGGTAGATACCCATAAGTGGAATTGCTGGGGCGCGTGGTAGATCTAATTTTAGTTTTATGAAGAACCTTCATACTGTTTTCCCTAGTGGCTGTACCAACTTGCAGTCCCACAAACAGTGCGCAAGGGCTACCTTTTCTCCACACTCTCTTCAGCATGTTATCATAAATACAAGCTCGTATCTCATCAGTTATTTCAAGCACGTTTTCCTGTCTTACTGTTATAGAGCAGAGTTGAGCCCATTTTTGAAGCAGCTTTGTCTTTTTATGTTTAGAGTATAACATTGTCTTTCGGGGCAGTAACATATTTCTATAGTTTTGGCAATAGCACTTAAGTGAATAGAAAAATAATGAAGAAAATATGTTAGGTAGGCATGGACAAATACATAATAGCACTCACATTTCACAAACCTTCTTTTGGATTGCAGCTTTTGCTCTTTGTCTATTTTTGTCCTGGTTAATATTTTAACTAACAGGTGTGTAGACATTTCTAGTTTAGCCCATGTCATAGGCGTACAACAATTTCCAGTATCTTTAAAACACTATTTAACTTAATTTTACTCATTAAGAGTTGCTTCTTCTTAAATTTAATGAGAAGACTGGGGGAAGAGTAGATATTGGCAGTAATTAATATTTTTCTGTGTAGCAGCTACATAGCAATTAATTACATTTCAGGAACCCACTTTCACAATTATTTTGTTAAAATAGTTTACTATATCATTTTCAGCATTGTCAGTTTTCTAACATTGCTACAGCTATTAATTTATTCACAAACGGAATTCATTTTCAGTGTCTGTGCAGCTTTTTGCTTTTCTTCAAATTGCTTATGTTCTTTCCCAAATGAAAAATAGATAACTGTCTCTTTGACTAATTTTCTTTCAAATAAAAACCGTATCACTCTTTACTGACTCTGGGCAAAGTGTAATAACTTAAGAAGATACATTATGCCATTGATTCCACTGTATTTTAAAACTATTTTCATATTTGCGCTATCTTACCTGCTAATTGGTTTACCTTAAATTTGGTAATCCTCCATAGATTAATAGTTGCCAGAACAAAATGTTTGAGTGATCAAGAATAGAGTTGACACCCGCCAGAATCTTCTGATGGGGGCCTGTTCTCAGAAGTCACCAGCAGATTCCTTCCTTGCTGCCTGGCAGCCTATAAAGTCGCCCTTGCCAATGACCATGCCGACGGGCTCAGTCAGCAGCGGTCATTTATATCAATAAGGCTTGAGCTCCTCTACTGTTTCTTCTTTGCCTCCCATGATTTTCTGTGAGCCCCCATCTCCTTTGCTGCAGAGACGGGGCTCCTTCAGTCCCTGCCTGTGGCCCCCCAGCCCGAGCCCTCCGCCCCCGCCCGGCCCCGCGATCCCCTTGGCCCGCTGCGCGCAGCCGCGCTCGCCTCATTCCTGCCTCCTTTCTTTCTGTCGCCCTCTCGCTCGCCCCTTATTTTCCCTTCTTGTTTCCTTCTCTCAGTCTGCACTGATTCCTTGCAGTATTCCATTATTGAAGCCTAGCCCCCTTCTTTTGTCATTCTTACCGAATCCATTTCTCTTCTTTACTAATTGTGGCTTTGTTCTCCTTTTTCATTATATGTTTAGTTTCTGTCATTTAAAAAACTAGTCCAGGTGGAATAGTCCTTAAAATGAGGGGTCATATAGCAATACTTCATTAAAGAATTCATTGTCGTAAACTGTTCGTATTGATTACCACTACAGGATCCCATCCCACACATTTTGGAAGAAGCATTATGTTATTTTTATTTATCTATTCACATAAAGCCATCTTATAAGTTTCGCTCTGGATGTGCCCAGGTTGCATATTTTGGCATTAAGAATATCATTAAATTCCAGATATTCTCCTGTGAAAAACTTTAATGTTAAGAAGAAAAAGTATAAGATTATTGAACATACATTAAATATGTTATAAACAATTGGGAAACAGTGGTAATTTCAATAAGAATTCAAAAATTAGTAAGAATCAAACCACAAAGGTTCTTTATTAACCAAATCATCAGTAACTTGGGGATGCAAAAACATGAGTGCATTAATTTCATTATTTTGTAAAGTGTTATTCAAAATAAGAATTACTAATGATAATATCCGAGGTCCTGAAATACTATGTTTCAAAAATTGTCACTGCTAATTAAATTTTATATGTGATATAATGCATAACTATATAAATAAAAAGGCCTCTACTCGTGAATCTGAGAGGATTTGGAAATGGTTTGTGTGTTGACCAGTCTGATGTTTAATAAAGGAATGGACATTTATATCAACAAATTGTGCTTAGTAGTGAAAGCCAATCCAGTCATCGATTCACAGTAAACATTTAAATGCCATGGCATACTCTGCTTATTATGAGTTTTAATAAGGTTTTGTTTCCATACGCTTTAAAAATTATTCAGGAAGTTATAGTATAGCATGTATTTCAGCCTTGTGAATTTGTTGAGGATAACGTTTATGTTTATTAATTTTGGATCCCCTTCTAGAACTGTTATTTACTTTTTCCGCTATTGCACACACATCAGATGGAATCTGTTTCAGGACACACAGCTTTAGGCTATAGGTCAAATATAAATATACAATATAAATGAAAATATATAGATCAGCCCACACTATCGCCAGCACCACCATGCAGCTATTCATGTAAAAAATCATAAAAGAATATTTAGGATATTTGAATGTGGAGGACTGGCCAGCATTTCCATTCATGTAGCTAGGTTAATTTTCTTTTTGGGAGCCATGAAAAATGATCTGTTCATTATAAATTGCAGGAATCTTGAAATAATTTGACAGTCAATCATCATTTAATTAAACTGAAATAAAATGTCAAGAGTAAATTATAAAAAACAATGGTATCACTCATAGTAATGTCTGTCATTTTAAATGGATGAAAACAGGATATGATTTCTACCATTATTAGAATTAGGTAGTAAGTGAACTACAAATGTGAATCTATAAAGTATTACAGTTAATTTATTGGATTTCTGCATATTGGATTAATAGATGAATGGCATAAATTTATAAGACAGTCACTCCAACACACTTGGCACCTTGATTAAAGAGTAACAGCTAAGGAAATCTTTATTATTCTGTTATTACTGATTGGATTTATGATATACTTGATTCTTCTGTTTGATTCAGAGATAGTACTTTTCATTTCATCTAGCTCTGAAATGTGTGTGTGCTGTGAAAACTAGGAGAGGCTAGGTGGAAGACATTGGCTCCCCCCAGAACCTGGCCTAAGGAGACAGAAAAGAGCAAAACCAGAGGTGTGATCACCAAAACAACTATGGAAAGTGGTGTTTCTTCTAGAGGCTCATGCTTTTCAATGGCATTATTTTAACTTGCCTTTGAAGTTTAAGTCATTTGTGTAGACCTTGTTTCATAATTTCACTATTTTACTTTTGTCCAAAAATCAGGAGAATCCTCAGTTAGGCCAAACATGTGCTTGAACGGCATCTCTGCATTGTTACCTTCTTTGTAAAGTCAGCCTTGTATGATAAGCGAGGCAACGCCCTTCCCTGCAGACTTGCACCTTCCTTCACCAAGTCTTTGCTCAGCCTGAGATGTTACATAGACTGCGAGAAATTTCTATCCTTTCTGCTTCCCAAATTACCATACCATGCTTCTTTCCTATTACTTTCCAATACAGATATCTTCTAGCCATACTGGACTATTCTCATTACAGTCATCATACACATTCCCAGACACATCCTTCTGCTCACACTGTTAGCCTGATGTGAATTTATTTATATCACTGGTTTAAAATATTGAATAGGCTATAAGAAAAGCTGGAGACCTACCATTGGATTTCTCTCTCCCTCTCTCTCCCACCATCTTTCTCTCTTGGATATTTTTTTATTGATTTTTGGAGAGAGAGGAAAGGAGAGAGAGAGAGAGAGAGATTAATGAGAAAGAAACATCAGTTGGCTGCCTCTTGCACACCCCTACTTGTGTTCAAGCCCACAACTTGGGCATGTGCCCTGACCTGGAATTGAACCAGTGATCTCTTGGTGCATGGGTCGTCGCTCAACCACAACCACACCAGCCTCTCTCTCTTTCTCTCTCTCTCTCAAAATAGATCCATTAACCTATATCACTTTACTATATTACTATATGTTACACACTTATATACTGTATTACTATATACTATATGTATATAGGAATATATACTTAGATAGTTCTTATCACGTAAATAAAACTTAGTGGGATTAAATTCATGATAGGAACATAATAGAATGACATGCCTTACTCAGAAGAAGTGAATTGATAATAGAAATGTAGCATGATCAGTGTAATCATATAACCCTTTTTGGAGTACATAACATACAAACTGGAATTGTTGGTTGTCTTTATTGTGTATGTTCTCTCTTTCTATTTAGCTTGTTAAATATTTCACTACACTTCCTGAAACTGAGCAAAAGGTCCCAAGGGAAATTTGCAAAAATATCATGATTTTATTCTAGAGTAAAATATATTCTGAAAAATATTAGGAGTAATGTAAAACATTAATTTACTAATGAACATTACTCTCAAGAAATAAAGTGAACAATGCTCTCTAAAGATTCTATAATTTGTCTGTTAAAACTTTTTAAAACTCTTTAGATAAAGTGTGCTATTGCTGAGTTTGTTTTATAATTTGCTGAAAACTTAAAGACTGTTAAGATGGTGAAACCAGTAAATTCACAGACAATCATATAAGCATAGGCTATTAATATTAAATAATCACATAGGGCTTAGAACTTGCTTTTTGTTATTTTTCTCTCCCTGTGTTCAGGTGTTTAGCGTTGTACATACGAAGAATAAATGATTCCACACTTCATGAATCAGGAAAATAACCACACTTTAATTGTCAGAATATAGATAAGCACTGTCTTATAAACTGTAGTAAAACCAAACATTTATTGTATCTTTTAAAACCAGTCTTATACTTTTCGAATTATTTTCATCTATTAGGAATTCCATATTGCCTATCTGACTTAATGACTCATAAAAATGTAACCTAAAAGTGAAAAAAAATTACATAATAAAATAGGTAATGGCATTAAACCACTAGTAATCTGGTCCATTTGGTGTTAATGGTCTATATTTCTACACAAGTAATTGTGCCCTCTTTTCTGAATTCTGTTTCAGTTACAAATCGTGCTATCTAATTTTAGCAGATAGTGTCATTTTAAAAAATGTATGTTTTATTACTTGACACAAAGTAATTATTTTCACTGAAGTAAATTTGGAAAAAACAAAGAAGAGTAGAAAGTAAGAGGAAACTTTGTTGTCATTCCATAATCTATGACCAACAACTATATAAAAATTGGCTTATATCAATATGTATATAGTTTCTTTTTACCTTAAGTGATGTCAAGGATATTTCATATTGAGACTGAGAAAAATGTCTCAATTCAAGGGAAATCATGGAATTACCAACTCAAGAAATATTGAAATCTCTACTAGGGATCTACCTCAAAGGTGTATTTTAGGAATAATTAAATCAATTACTTTTAAATTCAGTGATGATATGATTCTGTCCCAGCTCTTCTGATTTCCAATGATTTATCTATTGATTCTAGTTACTTCTGTCAGTTAGTTCTACAATAAATACAAGAGAAAGTGTGACACAGATCTCCAACAAGGCCAAGTTAAATTGGGCAGTAGGAAGTACCTACCCCACTATTTACTTTGTATAAAACAATGGTTCTTAGAAAATGTAGTGATATCATTCAATGGTTTGTGGACATTTTTTTTCAAGTTGATTTACTGTAATACCTTTCATTTACCTATTTATACTTTTAAATAAATGTGAAATATATTATAGATATATAAAAGAATGTATATATCATGTATAGAGAGTTAAAGTATAAAAACAAAAATGAACTCCCTTATATCAATGACCAGTTTTGAAAATGAAGCCATACAATGCTATATCTTGTAAACTTCCTGGGGCGTAGCCTTCTGGATCTCAACTCTTACTCTCCCTTCAGTTGTAACTACTGTCCAAAATTTTATGTTACTTATTTCCTTCCTTTTTCTATCATTTTGCCACGTACCGTACATGTATAACTAAAAAATACATGGTTTGGTTTGCTGATTTTGTTATAGAAATGTATTCATTTATATATATATTTATTTTTCTGTGATTTATTTTTTCACTAATTATTGTTTTCAGATAATATTATAATGGTGGCAGTATCAATATCGACTCATTTCTATTGGTGTATAATACTTAATTATATGAATATAGCACAATTTAATTTATCCATTTTACTGTTGGTGGACATTTGAGTTACTTAGAGTTTTTTGCTATTACTAGCAATGCTATTATGATTACTCCTATACTGGTTTCCTGGTGTACACATGGGAAAATGCCTCCAGGGTATGGATATACCAGGAGTTCTACTGCTGGGCCTGGATGCATATTCTGAATCACATTAGGTAATGCTGAATTCTTCTCCATAAGTGTTAGACCGATTTACACACCCATAAGTATATTCAACCATATCTGTAATCAAACCTTTAACCTTTGTCTACTTTATTTTTTGTCACTTGTCTTAAGCTTATTGATTCAAAGAAGTATTTTACATATTCTGGATACTAGGTCCTTGCCAGTCATATGTATTGCAATACATTTTCCCAGATCATGGCTTATCTTGATACTCTCTTTATGGTACCTGTGATAAAAAAGCAGTTCTTAACTTTAATCTAAAAAAATTGTCATCATTTTTCTTTCTGGTTTGTAATTTGGAAATCTCTTTGAATTTTGCTTTTACTAGGGTTTAAGGCAAATACACACATAAAATGTGTATATATATATATATATGTAACAAAGTTTATTTTAAGGTTTTCAACTTAATTTTAAATTTCAGTTATCTGCCTTATATGCATAAACTACTTATTTTTTACTTTATTATGTTAGGCAGTTCCTTAAATCACTTGTACTTTCCACAACAGGTGATAGTTGTGAATTCATGTATTTGTCTTTGAAAGTTTTGTTTGATAGACACTGATTTTATTCAATAACATGAGAGAAACTATGAGATTTTTAATTTTATGAGACATCATCATGCTCATGATTTATTGGGGGGTTTTTTGGACAATTGATTCCAACTCAAATGTCCCATGAAATAAAATAACACATTAAGTGCAATTTGTTTTTACTAATTATTATGTGTGGCAATCATTTGACTGTGTAGATCAAATTTTACTTTCTAAAAAGCTCGTTCCATTAGTGCTAATGTGTTTGTCTCTTTTTTAATAAATCTAGTAATCATTGGGCAGTTGGTGAGGAGGAACAGATTAGGAGATTATTCATCTATATTTTCAAAGTGATGAAATAGAAATTCTATCTTTATAAACTTTTGCTGGTTGGTTTCTGACAAAGTATATTGTTAGCTGTTAAAATGCCAAAACAGTGACAATGATCTTTAATTTGTCCAAGGAGAAGAGAGAGGGGGACTATCATTGGTTAAGCACTCAATATAAGTTAGGCAATCTCTCGCAATATTACTTAGGTTATGCTTTATTCATTCACTCAACAATTTTTTTCATGTGCAAGTTTTGTTCTTTGAATTGGGATAAAGCAGTGAAAAAACAACAGACAAAATACAAAAACTCTCATCCTAGTGGAAGGTAAGCAAAAAATATGATGGATTTCTCCTTTAAAGGTATATAAAAGTTGGCAGTGCTTTAGAAAATAGCATGTGGCCCTGCTTCTCAAATGTTAATGTGCATGTGAATCACCTGGGGATTTTGTTACAATGCAGATTGTTATGGTAGATCTTGGGTGGGGGCCTGAGATTCTGAATTTTTAGGAAGTTCCTAAGTGATGCCAATGCTGATGGATTGGGAACATACCTTGAGTAGCAACAATTGTACAGTAAATGTTGTGTGTGGGGGGGATTAAAAGTAGAGAATGAGAGGAATACTGGCTGCTATTTTAAATATGATGATTAGGGTGAGCCTGATTGAAGAGGTGATCATTGAGCAAACATGAAGAATGTGAGAGATTTTAGCCATGCACTCATCTAGGGAAATAAAACCAGTCAGGCAAGCTCTGGCTTTAGGTGGGAGCATGCCCGACAAGGACGCCAGTGTGCATGGAGTGCGAAGAACAAGAAAGATAATAGTAGTAGATGGGATTTGAGAGGCAGTGGGGAGGGGAAGGACTTGCAGGGCCTTGTAGACCGTTATGTGTCCTTTAGCTTTTACTCTGAGATGGGGATGCGCTGCAGGATTCTGAGCAGGGGAGTGACATGCTCTGACTTATATCTTGAAAAGATCAGTCTAGGTGTCCTGTAGATAATAGACTGTTGAGGGACCAGGGTACAAGCAGTGAGACCAGTTAGTTGACGGCAAAAATGTGATGGCTGAAAATAAGGTTGTAGCAGAAGAGATGGAGAAGTGGTCATATTTATAATGCATTTTGAAAGCACAGCCAAGCAAACTTTCGGATGTCCTAGATGAAGGCTATGAGAGAAGGAAGGAGGCAAGAATGACCGCTGCAAGGGTTTTGGCCTGAGATTCCTGTTTTGTTTTTTAATTCTCACCTGAGGATATTTTTCCCATTGATTTTTAGAGACAGTGGAAGGGAGGGGGGAGGGGGAGAGAGAGAGAGAGAGAGAGAGATCGATTGGTTGCCTCCCACATGTGCCCTGACTTGCTCAGAAATAGCACCAACCACACTTCTGTCCACAGGGTGACACTCTAACCACTGAGCTACCTGAGGTTGTTGAAGGATGTAGCTGCCATCAGGCGGAATAGGAAAGGGCTGGGTTTCCAGGAGCACGTCGGAAGTTGAGCCCGAGGACGTGCTGAGCGTCCTCCAAGTGCGCGTGTGGAGTAGGCAGCTGCATGTGGCCTGGAGTCAGGGGCCAGGGCAGCGCTGGAGGTTGAATGCCCTCTCACAGCATTCTCATGATAATCCTCTACCGTTTATCTTTTATTCTTGTTTTGTAGTTGGGGAAACATTATCACAAAACATAACTGTCAGAATCAGCTGGCAAAGAATGGAGCAGAAACTCAAGGAAGTGTCTGCCTGGCTCCGCAGGCCATGCATGCTGTTCTTCAGCTTAGTAGTAAAACAATCACTACAGGTCACTGTAACTGGCTATGCATTTACTCAGAGCAAGTAAAAACTATTTTTAGGCAGGAAAATTGAGTTGGCTATCTTATTAGCCGCCGTGTTTGACTACTGTAGACAGGTTTCTTTAAGTCATTACTTGGCAGGTTTCCATGTGTCCTAGAGTGCCATGCCCATCTAGTTGTGACTCGTTTTTCTCCTGAATCACTCACTTCTGTTACGGTTTATTAGAGGAGAGAAAAGCATATGGCCAGTGATCAGGGGTTTGTAGTAAATAAATCTGTGATTGGTGTTGGAAGTATAGGAAAGTAAGAGGATGAACATTGTGGCCTCCCTGTCCACCTGTGGGACAATTATGAGGAATGTTCTACATCGATTCTCAGAGGTTCCCAGCAGCATTGAGCCCCAGTTGCCCACAGCAATAATGCTATTTATTGGCTTTCCTTGCATCCCTGCCTCAATTTTCCATTTCTTGGAACAGCCTCCCAAATAGACTGTCAACACTCAAGAGCATATCTCTGGCTTATTTAAAAGAGGTGTCAATGTAAAATGTGCTTAATTGGTCTATCCAGAATAGTCCTTTCTAATTTCTACCACAGTGCCTGGCAAATAGTCACAATAAATATTTTCCAGACCAATGAAAGACTGCAGTTTTCCTTAATGATCATTAAGTAATGATAGTAGCTATTGTTACTATTGTATCAGGCAAATATACTTTAATAGGATAAAGATAAATTCCCCTTTGTCAGGACTTCTGTCAATCTCATTCCTTTTCCTACCTTTCCAGAATCAAGAATTCTTAAGAATTTGGTGTGTCAAGTTTCAGACTGTGTATGTATATGTGTGTGTGGGGGGGGGGTGGGGGGGTGTATGACATTTACTTAAATCATGCAATTTTATATGTATGATTATGTAACTTGCTTTTTCACTCAAATTTATGATTTTAAGCTCTATCTATATTATGTATTTCCTGCTTTCTATTTGATCAAATTTTTCCTATTTTTTTCCTCTATAGGATTTGAAACTACTAAGTTCTATTTTTATTTTTAGTTATTTTCTGTAAATCCTTAAGAAATATATGAATTTATATTTTAAGAGTGATTAGAGTAATGAGCTAATATTTTTTTAAATATGTATTTATTGAATTCAGAGAGGAAGGGAGAGGGAGAGAGAGAGATAGAAACATCAATGATGAGAATCATTGATTGGCTGCCTCCTGCACGCCCCCTGCTGGGGATGGAGCCCGCAACCCGGGCATGTGCCCTGACCGGGAATTGAACTGCAACCTCCTGGATCATAGGTCAACCCCTGAGCCACGCCGGCCTGACAAGCTAATATTTTTTAATTAATTTTATTGTTGAGAGTATTACAGATGTTCCCCATTTTCCCCCTTTTGCCCCCCTTCACCCATCTCCCACCCCACCCCAGGCCTTCACCTGTCTACTGTCTGTGTCCATGGACTATGCGTATATGCTTATAAATTCTCCGGTTAATCTCTTCCTGCCCTCATTTCCTCCTTCTTGCTGAGACCTGTCAGTCTGCTTCATGAGCTAACATTTTAACACTGTTAAAATTATGAGCCTTTCTAGTCTTCTGATATAAACATGGGCCATGGTTTCCTTTTTCTACTAGCTATCCCTCTTCTTTCCCATGTTAGTGTTTTCTAAAATTTTAGTTTGACATTTTCTTAACTAACAAAAGCCTTTTTTCATTATATTTAACATCACTGATTCTTATTTAGATTAATGAAATTTTAATTATTTCATTTGAATTTTGAATCTATTTTTTTCTTTGAATGCATTGTGTGTGTTTTTGTTAATCCTCACCCCAAGGATATTTTTTTCCCACTGATTTTTAGAGAAAGTGGAAGGGAGAGAGAGAGAGATCAATGTGAGAGAGACACATCAATAGATTGCTTCCCACACATGCCCCTACCAGGTCCAGGGATGGAAACTGCAACCCAGGTACATGCCCTTGACCAGGAAATGACCCTGTGACCTTCAGTGTGTGGATCCACACTTTAACCACTGAGCCACACCGGCAAGGGCTGAATGCATTTTTTTCTTGTTGGTGAAGTGTCTGCTTTAGTCCCTAGACTGTGGTAGGTAATCTAGATCTTGACAAGTAGGGTGTTGCCATGAAGAGTAAGAAAGGAAGATCTCTGCAAGGCCATAAGGTCTGGATTTCCTTTATGTGTGCTGGAATGTCTATGAATTACCCTCTGAAAATTGCTTTGTGTTGCTCTAATGGTTTGTAATGAAATCCAAGGTATGCTAAATGTGTATATTAAAAATAAACTGATAGGAAAGTGCATAAACAGCACCTTAAAAAGTGACCCAAAAGAAAGTATCATCTAAGACAGTACTTTTCATATATCAAAATACACAAAGATTTGTTTGGAAATATTTCCCATAGTTCTTTAGAGCTTCATCCAATGCCAGCTTAAACAATTCAATGAAATAGTTTTAAATTAAATTTCAAAACGTAATTTCTCCATGTATTTGTCTTCAGTGACTAGGCATTATGAATGAAATTTTCAATGTTTGTGGACCATTTATCTTCCTTACTCCTAGAATCATTCTTAAGTGTCAGGACAAACCCTCATTTATTTTCCCTCTCTTTAACAGTAATGCGATCATACCCCTGAATTAGTTCTCTAGTTATTAATTTTATGCATTTTCACCACCACATGTGCCTCTTTATTATTACCTAAATCCTCCTGTTAGTATTCTTCCCAAAGGTTATCAGAAAATTTAAGTGACTAAAGACATATATAAAACACAAAGCCTATGAATGGCACATAAAACTGGAAGTACTCACATTGCCACAATCCCACTCTGACACCTTTCAGGTGGCTGATGGTTGCAGAAACGGCAGGCACCATTGCACTCAGCTCTGATCTTGCTGTTATGTGTGATGCTGAGGTCCTGGTTCTTAACTTTTGGAGGTTTGTATGATAGATATCACCTTCAGTAGTTCCAGGACCCCCTGAGCTCAACCCAATTCATCAAATCCTAGCTGTATTTGTAGTTCCCCATAATACTCTATACACTCCTCCTAGCCTATTAATGGGAAAAGGGGAAATGCACTTCTTTTCCTGTTCTTAAGACATTTTTAAAAATTCTAGTCGGGTTTCTTTTGATGTCTGTCTTTCCAATTACCTGCAAGTTTACTTTTTCTGTGGTGTTTCCTCAGCTGCACGTGTCTTATTCCTTCTGCAAGAAAGTAGTGGTTCCGCTGAGATTTTGCTGTATCACCATTGTCTAGTTACAGCTGTTTTGCATGTACAGCAGGACTGCTTATCCTGTAAGAGGCCACTAAAGCCTTTATCAGCCTTTGTAGATTTTAGACTAATTTGACCATTCAGTTAGGCTTAAAGTCCATGCTGTGGGCAATCCAAAACCACCACCATGACAAATTAATGCTCTGTCATAGGCATAGCTGTTGTCTCTCTATATCCCGAGAGCCTCAGGGCATTGTTAAAACATGGCAATGTTAAGTGTTAATTTTTATTGCCCCATGGAGTTAATCACACATATCTATGATGAGTCCATTTTCAATTAAACAGTTCTCTGTTCACTATTTATAATTCCCTCAAAAGAGCCAGTCATACTGAAAGGGGTTCAGAGCCTGTGGCATTTTATACTGTCCATTTTTATGAGAGCATGTACTTATTTTACTGGATTTCTGGTGTTTAGTGTTGTAGATATGTAAATTCTGTTTGAAATGCTCTTAAGATTCCCATCACCCAAGTGAACAGTCAGGTTTTAACTTTTCATCTGTACACACACACACATGCATTTAGCAGTCATCAAAATTTTAGCTTGTGCTGTAGGTGCTTGTGTTAACAAAATATTAGAATCTGATCACTTTAGTTCAGAAAAAATAATGTATTTTTTAATATTGGAAGTTATCTTTAGTTAGTCATTAAGAACACCTAATTAGTGCTAAAGCTTGTTAAAAACAGACCCTTCATGCCCCATCAGGATTGCTCAGTTGGTTGGAGTGTTGTCTGTATGCCAGAAAGGTTGCCGTTTCCATGGGCAGTTGGGGGGGTACTGGAGGCAACCAATTGATGTTTCTCTCTCACATTAATGTCTTCTCTCTCTCTCCCTCTCTCCCTCTCCCTCTCTCTTTCTCCCACCAATAAACATATCCTCAAATTAGGATTTTAAAAAATAACTTAGATAAACAGCCCCTTCTCATGTTTATATTGCTATTAGAACTCTGAGGTTTGTAAACCAATTTTATAATACACATTCCAATGACTATTTCACATGTTAAATTTTTATTCTACTTTTACTTAAGGGAATTTATGACTTCATAATATTTTGTTGTGGCATCATAATTTAAGCTATAAGTCCACTAAAATGTGTTTTTGAATAACAATAAACATAATGTTCCATAGTCTCCTAACAACACAAGTTCACTTAGCTTTTTAAAAAAGACAGGCTTTCAGTAATTCAGCATGTTTTCTATTGAATTTGAACTCCTAATGTAAAATTTGATGAAGAAAATCTCTTTCAATATTCCTCCCAGTTCCCAGAATACCATCCACTTTCCCAAGTCCAGCATTTTATCTGAAAAATATATCAGAATATGTAAACAACCTTGAGACAAAAGCACTTAAATTTGATTATTTTAAAAATTGGACAAGTCATTTCAAACTGAATTTGAAAATAAAACTAATTTCCAGATAATAAAATGGTAAATAAAACTAAATGTATTGCCCAGCCGGGCGTGGCTCAGTGGTTGAGCATCAACCTAGGATCCAGGCGATCGGGGTTCGATTCCCGGTCAGGGCTCAGGCCCGGGCTTCAGGCTCAATCTCCAGCAGGGGGCGCGCAGGAGGCAGCTGAGCAATGACTCATCATTGATGTTTCTCTCTCTCTCTCTCCCTCTCCCTTCCTCTCTCTGAAATCAGTAAAGATATATTTAAAAAACAAACAAACAAAAACCTAAATTTATTATTACTAAGAAAATTACACCATCTTTAAATAGACCATTTTTAATGTGTCTTTAAAAACACACACACGCATTGAATGTAGTTTTCACCGATTATACTCACTTTTAAGGTGACACTATCTCCTTTATGCTGGGTAGAAAATGAAACTTGAGAAAGATTAAAGTGCAGCAGAGTAAATCATGTTTGGATCTAATTTTAGATGACCTGACCAATACTTTATCTTTAGATTAAGGTATAATATATTTATCTTAGCCCCACAATATATTTTCTCAGCCATTCATTAAGATACATGCATTTCTAACATTATAGTTCATTTCTTATGACAGTTTAATTTACTGGCTCTTCTGGTTCTTCCAACTGTGCATATTAGAAAGCATAGTTATTCTTTATTTCTTTGGTAAATTTAATCAAATCCACCTATGGAATGAAAATTCTTCCTAACTCTTCTCCATTTATTTTAGTATTTGTTTATGTGCTGTTTCATCCAGGAACCTTGTCATTTCTTTCTGCCTCTTACCTAGTTGAAAACAAAAATGAGTCTATAAGTCCAAAAGAAGGATCTTTCTTTGTTTCTAATGTTATTTATTCACCTTAACTATAACACTTTATAATCTATTTTGATGATGATATTGCCATTAAAATGTTTTTTTAATGTTCCTAAATATGTATTGCAGGACAATGCTTTAAATATTTTTTTTATTTAAGTCTTATTTTTGCATACCTGAGTATCTCTTTTTATGAATACTCTTAAAACATTCCCAAAGTTAGATAGTTACACTTAAGTAAGCTAATCAAGCCATGCAATAGCTAAGAAATCATTATTTTGTAAAAACTCTCTTTATTACAAAAAAGAGATATTTGTGTGTGTGTGTGTACATGTGTGACATTACTGTGTATACACACACACACACAACACAGAGAGACATATTTATTAAATTTCTAGAGACATATATACTATGGATTGTTATCTTTGATTTCAATTATATATAATATGTAATTACTCATGTATCTGTATGTCAGCTTGTGTACTTTAATCATAAAATTTTCATGTAATTGGTCTCCAAACTACTCTTCTTTCTGGTCATGGTAAATTTTATGTTCTTTGACAATAGCTTTTGTTTATTATCACTAGAAACACTTCTCTTGGGCTAGGTTGTTAATTAACTGTCATTTTTTGTACAGGATGTAAAAGAAAAATGAAGAGTACATGAGCAAACAGAATTTCACACTCTATTGACTGTTATACTGTCTTCAAACTTCAAAAATATATATTGATATGTTATCCTATTTAAGTTCATCAGAAGCATGACTTTAATCTTTGATTCATTGCACTAGAGCACTGTAAAGAAGCAGTTTAATACCAAATAGGGATATATTAATGTAGCTATTAAAGTGGCCATTAAAAGCAGATTTCTCTTTTTCGGTTTGTTCATTTTCTATAATGATTATCATTGCCATTGTAGCTGACTCTGTGTGCATTTATAAGCTTCCAGTATAAACTCGGAAGCATAAAGCTCTAAGAGGAATGATATCAGCAGTGTTTCCCCTTAGCTACTATTGTAAATTGACAAATCGTGTCAGTACTTTCCACTTCTTTATGCATTCATTGGTTGATTTCTGTATGTGTCCTGACCTGACCAGGGACTGAACCCTTAACCTCGGCTTGTGAGAACTATGTTCCAACCAACTGAGCTACCCAGCCAGAGCCAGAGCCATACTTTTATATTCCAGTGATTCATTGGCCCAAATACACTCCAAGTTCCCCCTTTAGAATTGCTTTCACAGGCCAGTTTATGAACCAAAAAAATAAAGACTCATTTATTTGTGGTTATAACCTCATTTTTTGGCCAAAAATGATAGTGCCAAATATACCACTTAATCTCTTACCAAATCTGATTCTCAATGATTTTTAATTGTTTCTAAAGTTCAAAGTAGTTCTTAGAAGAATGAAGACTTTCAATCATTAAGACTATTGAGAAGGCTGGTCTATAAGATTTGAAAATTTAGTAATTACAAATGGCATCATTACCTTTTATTTCCAAAGAAGGTGATAGGTAGGGGACTTTCTTTTAAAATCTCCAGAACTTCTAGGGAAGGCACATACTCTCCACAAAGCCGTAGGAACCAGAGGCAGAGCGCCATGTCCTGCTCAGCCAAGTCTGTACCCTTTAAAACCGTGTCCTATTTCAAGGCCATGGCAGCTGTCTTGAGCAGATGCAATAAGCTTTTTGACTCGTGGGATTCAGGAAGCACTGCATTCCCGAGCTCTCTAAGCCCCAGGAGGCTTCTCAACTACCCATTTGGCACATCAGAGGTCACCTGCCGCTGTGAATGTAGGAGAGACATGGAGTATTGAGGTGGAAAAGAAAACTCCATTGGGATGGTTGGGACTGGGGGAAAGATGCAGGCAAGGGAGATAGAATGAAATGATTGAATGAAGGGTCTGTGTAGACAGTTGCTGGTGACCTGTTTCATGGTAGCTTAGACAGAAAGCCCAACCACTGGGCCGAGGCGGCCATTTCTCACTGGCAGGAATCAGCAGAGGGGAACAGGCCATCCCTTCATGTGGTAGATGCTGTAACTCAACGTCATCCTCAGCAGATCTCTGGGAGTCTGCGATCTGAGCAGGGAAGGGAGCTTAGTGCGTCGCTGTATGATACATGGGAGTGCGGGTGTAAAGAAATCTAATGAATGAGGGAAACACCAAATGATTCTTCAGAGTGAGGTGTAAGAAAAAACGATAGAAGTGGTACCAGTGACAAGGAGCTACTAAAATTGAATTGGTTATGCCAGATGTTTGCCTCATTGTTCATAATTAAGAGGTCATTGAACTCTCCATCAGCATATCTTCATATCACTGAGGATTTAAAATATTTTGCATCTAAAACTAATCCAAAATAAATTATAATTGAGTAGACACCAGATTTTTAAAATATTTCACTATGACCAAGTGGAATCACAAAGAATGGTATAATATTGGAAAACCTATTAATATAATTCACCACATTAATAGGTCTAAGAAAAAAATACACTTAGTCTATAGATGACAAAGTTGGGAATAAGACAGGAAAGAAATCCAGCAAGATAAATCAGGCACAGGATTTAGAAAAGAAGTAAAACTCCCTCTATTGCAAATGACATGATCGTAAAATGACATGATCCTATAACTGGAAAACCTTAGAGAATAAATGGTAGATCTATCTCAATCAATAAAATAATTCAACAAGTTGACGATATATATAACTGATAAGCAAAAATTGTTAGCCATTATATACAAAAAATAATAACCAATAAGAAGAGTTGGAAATTTGTTGGAATGAGTTGAAAATCTTATTAAAAACACAACAAAAAAAGATAAAATAGGAATAAACTTAACAGAAAATATCTAAAACCTACAAGAAAGAAGCTATAAAGGCCTTTGAAAGACACTAAAAAGTAGACTTGACAAAAAGACATCTCTTGTTCTTTGATAAATTTCAACATCATTAACAAATCTGTCTATGTAAATTAATTTATAAATTTGATCCCTCCCCCCAACTATTAACATACTTTGTTATATGGAGCTAGACAAACTGAAACTAAGGTTTATATGGAAAAACAAGTACACAAAATATCTGGTAAAGCACTAAAGCAGGAAGAGCTGGAAGGGTGACTAGCCCTACAAGATAATAAAACATGCTACAGCCCCTCAACAATTAACAGATCATTAATGATGTAGGAATAGATAGACCAATGGAATAAAATAGAAAAGCCCAGAAATAGAACCAAGTGCATATGGAATTGTAGTGGGTAATAAAGGTGGCATCTCCAATCACCGAGGTATGGGTGAATTTAATTAGTGTTAGTAAAAAGAGGAAATTAGATCTCTTTCTTAATCCATACATAAGAATAGACACTAAATGAATCAGAAAACTAAATATACAAAAAACCTCTACAAATGCTAGAAGAAAATATTGGTGAATTCCTTTATAACCTGGGTATAGGGAAAGGCTTTCTGACTCAAAATTCAGATGCCACAAATTAAAAAATTAACAAATTTGACTACGTAAATAAGTCACACAAAAAATTAAAAGACAAATGAAAACTTGGGAAAAATTTGTGACATATATCATAGAGATTTAACAATCCTAATATATATAAAGAATTTTAAATATTGAGTGGGAAACAAAAGTTCTATAGAAATGGGCAAAAATAAAGAATTTACAAAAACTATAAAAATTATCCTTAATAATGTAAAAAGATGAGTACTCACTAAAAATAAGAGAATTTCAAATTAAAACTATATTGAGGTACTGTTCTCACCTATCAGATTGGAAAAAATTCGAAAGTTTGACAATATACTCTATTAAGGAAGCTATGGAGAAACAGGCATGCTTATACATTGTTGTTGGAATTGCAAAAATTGTCCACAACACATGGAGGAAAAGTTGGCAAGGTCTAATGAAATTACATATGCAATTACACTTTAACCTAACAATCTAATTTTTAGGAATTAGCCGTAAGGTGCACCTTATACAATACAAACACATATGCACAAAGTTCTTCATTGCAGCATTATTTGTAATTGCAAAAATATTGGAATCTACCTAAATAGCCAAATTTAGAATATTAGTTGAATCAACTATAGTGAATGTACACAATAAAGTAGTAAGCAACTATAAATAATGAGGATATACTGATGGAATAATAATTGAATAATTTCTAAGTGAAAGAAAGTCTCTCTGCTATGCAAGCTCTGTGTAAAAAAGTAAAGAAAATAAGAAAGTGAAATCACCTTATCCAAGTGTTCAAAAGTAACACATTAATTTTCTATTGCTGTGTAATAAATTAGTACAAATTTAGCAACTTAAAACAACACTCATTATCTCAGTTTCTGTAGATCAAAAGTCTGTGCGCAGCATAACTAGATTCCCTCTCGAGTCCTGCCATGTGCTCCCTCCCATTCATAAGCACTCTCACACTTGGAATTTCTGACCTCAGAAAGGCCCTACCCCCTTCAAAGTGTTCACCTAATTAGAGCAAGTCCACTGGGATACTCTCCCTTTTGATTACCTCAAAGTTAATTGATTTGGGACCTTATTTGCACCTGCAAAATCCCTTCACCTTTGTCATATAGCATAACCTAATCAGAGAAGTGATATCCACTGTTTTACCCAGGCTCATAGGGAGGGATGCCTTCATCAGCTGAAAGATTCCTTAACCATCTATAAAGAGCTGAGAGGTAGAGGGGCCTAATCAATACATGGCAGGACTTTTAACATTTTCTAAAATGTATTGTTTTAAAGTGCTTTACTGAAATACAATTCACATACTATACACCGCTTAAAGTACACAATTCAGTGTTTTTTAGTATGTTCACAGGGTTCTACAAACATCATCACAACTTAATTTTAGAATATTTTCATCATCACAAAAGAAAGCCCATACCTACGAGCTGTCACTACCCAGCCCTGGGCAAACATTGATCTGCTTTCTGTCTCTGTAGATTTGTCTATTTTGGACATTTCATATGAATTAAATAATATAATACATGGTCTTTTGTGACTGACTTCTTAGCCTATGTTTTTAATAGCCATACATTGATTTGTAGCACATAACAATAGTTCAATTTTTAATTTCCAAATAATATTCTATTGCATGGATATATCACATTTTATTTTTTCATTTGTCATTTAATAAGCATTTGTGTTATTTCTACATTTTGACTATTATAAAAAAAGGCTGCTATGACAGTTTGTGCATTTCCTTTTAGGTACATACCTAGGAGTAGAATTGGTAGGTCACATAACTCTAAGCTTAACTTTGGAGGAACTGCCCGCCTATTTTCCAAAGTGACCGCACCACTTTACATTCCCATCACTTTTTCATACCCTTGACAGCACTACCTTTTGTCTGTCTTCTTTATTACATCCGTTCTAGTGGGTATGAAGTGATTGTTTCCTACTAGCTTACCTTATTCTTATAGATATTCTGTTGTTTTTCTTTAGGATGTTCAAATAGTTCATACTTACTATATTTTTTCTCAGGTATTGATGCCTCTTCTAAATCTCTAAAATGACAAGAACAGTGACACTTAACATTCTGTTAAAAAGGCAACAGTTTCAACAAAAGGCACTAGTACACCTTTATCGCTAGAGTTAGTATATCATATACACAATAAATCATGTTATTTGTCATAAGAAACAGAGAGTGGAGGAAAGGAAGTAATTTTACTACATTCTGAGTGCTCGACACTTACGGCCTTCAAACCAATTACTTGCTTTATAACAATAATCACAGTAATAATAAAATAACAATAATAACCTATATTGAGCTCTTCCTATGTTTGCACCAATCATTGCTCTACATCCATTTTAAGTATATTAACTTCCTTAATTCCTATGAGAACCCCACTAAATAGATACTATTATTATTCTCAGTTCTCAGATGAGCAAACATTCCCAGATGACAAGATTAATCTCTTTTCACAAGAAAGAAGGAAAAAGATTGAGACTAAGCCTGGGGAGGGGGTGGGAGTGGGGTACAGAGGGTCAACGGGGGGGGGGGAGAAAGGAAGACATCTGTAATATTTTCAACAATAAAAAATTTTAAATATAATAAAATAGCTAATGTGTAAAATTTACAAAGGTTAAGAATAATAGTTTTGCTGTGCTCTACCCAGACCTTCTCAGATCCCTTTTGAATGTCAGTGCCCATCCTCTCTCCAGTCACTGCTGTCGCATTCACACTCCTCAACCAGTTCTTTTTGGAGGGTTGTCCTCAGGCTACTAAAACCCATTCCCCTCTCCCCTCCCAGGCTGGAGAGCTCAAAACCTGGGAATTTCCCCCGAATTTCTGGAAATTTCCTGGCCTGCTTTCCCCACTCCCTTACTGGTTTGCCCTGAAAGTGTTTGTTTTTAATGAATCACTTACACACAAATTTTTGTCTCAGAGTCAATAGGATACAAACCATGTAGAGAAAGGAGAATCTTGATGAAATATTTAAATAAAATTTGGTATGTGAGAAAGACGAATTATCACCTCAAGCTAACACCAAGAATAATAGACAATTCTCCTAAGCCAGCAAGAATTTAGATTAAAAATAAATGGATTGTCATGATTTGAAAATGTTAGATTGAGCTATTTACCCAGAAAAAAAGCTGTGTACCTGCTTTCTGTGAAGACTTTAAATGTACATAACCACTTTGCTGGGTTGGTTTCAATATAGTGCTGTCCTTCTGGAACAAAATGATTAACTTAGTGGCTTCCCAGAGCCTCTTTGGCTCTGACAGTTGTATAAGAGCACAACATTATTATTAACCTAAGCAGTAAAGCTTTTTTGATTATGCATTGTGCTAAGGGCTTTCTTTACAAAGATGGTTAAATAGATTTAGTCCCTGCCTTTTAGAAACTTAAGAAAGCAAACTTTCAAAGAGCAGTAAAAGAAATCTACTGTTTATGGAACACTACAAAGAAGTATTAAAGTAAATGAGAATGAAGATCACTTCAAGGGAACATTAATGGGTTGCAAATATTAGTATTTCACAAAAGGAATATTTAGAAGTGATATTCACTTTGAATTTACTGATGAGATATGCACAAGAAAAATATATCCATGCTACGTCTACTCCAAATTGATCCATTTTTCAGGGAATGTAGAAAGCTAAAGAACAAAAGAAGTAATATAATGAAATGAAAAAATAGTTTTATCATTACAAAATATTAGAGGAAAAGATTAGGAAGTAAGTTTGCCAGAATGATGTGAAGATATGATGTATATATATATGCAGTAATTTTTAATAAAATGATGGAAAAAGAAAAATGTTGGTTGTCAGGGTATTAAGAAAACACTTTTGCAAAATAAATTCCAATTATATCTTTGGGAAAGCAAATAATACTTTCCCATAGAGGTCTGCAAGCCAAGAACTGTTAGAAATTATTTCTTAAAGAACTTAGGAGACTTGACTTGGGGTGAGGTACACACAGTATAGTACACAGATGATGTATTATGGAATTGTACACCTGAAATTATAAAATTTTATTAACCACTGTCACCCTAATAAATTTGATAAGATTTAAAAAATAATAATAATTTTTCCTCTTGAAGTTCTAAACATATTTTGACCTGAACAATTTTAAAACAAATTTTCTTCTGAGTTTCTTCAGATGATAAAGGAAATAGCAATTAAGTGTGAAAATGACTGACTTTTAATCACTTGTTTTAAATTTTTTAGTAATATATTTATTTTTGGTCTTGTGAGAAGATGGAAGGAGACTTGGGTTGGTGAACACACAATATAATATACACATGAAGTATTATAGAATTGTATACCTGAAAGCTACATATGTCTTTTTTATTGAATTTATTGGGGTGATATTGGTTAATAAAATTATACAGGTTTCAGTTGTACAGCTCTATGTACATCATGTGTTCACCACCCAAAATCAAGTCTCCTTCCATCACCATTCGTCTCCCCATTCACCCTCTTGCACCTGAATGGAGGACTTGCTACCCACCCTCCTGTAGCCGGGTTTCCTTCCTGCCTGTAGTACCTGATGCCTCCTTCCTCCTGGCATCTCAGGGGGGCGGGGGGGGGGGACGCCTCTCTCGGCTTGGAACCACTCTTGTGAGCTCACTTCACATTCACATAAGCTCACACCATTTCCCCAGGGCTCCTGTCCCAAGGGAGGCATTTCTTCTCACCTTTTCTACCCAGCTGTACTTCGGGGTGTGTAAGGCCGCCAAGAACCTTTCTTGCTCCCTAAACTCCTCTAGCTGTTTCCTGCCAACTAATTTGATCTCTACAACTGAAGGTAAATTCTGATTCGGTGCCATACCCTAACCATCTTTATCCAGCACTACCACCAACAGTGTTGAGTGTATTTGATACCTGTTTTAAAATAGCTGTTTATGATTATTTGATGTTAAGATTTAGACCTGTGAGGGGGAGCTTCTTTCAGTTAAAAATATATAAATCCACAAAACAAAACCTCACATCTTTTATGCAAATTTCTAGGTTCCTCGCTCTAGGCTCCTCTGAATTTCTTAAATACTTTTGATTTGAATGTCTCAAAGCAAAATATACTTAGAAGGAAGCCAGAGTTGTACATGTCTATTAGAATGACTCACGGTAAATAAGGAAAGAAACAATACCTCGGGGGGTGAGATGGAAACCAAGGTCTAGAGTTCATGTTTTCAAATATTTGCCAGTCGGCCTTTGATCCAGTTATGTCAGCTAGTTGGTCAGTGGATCCTTTCTGTTTGCCCATCGTAATCTGTGCATTTCTGATATCTAGCACCTTTCTAACTACAACATGTTGGTATATATGTCTCTCCTTCTGTGCCTGTGTGGCCCCTATTATGCCCAGCGATGTTGTTCCCTTCACCACAGTATTATCGGTTCTGACCAGGATTCCTAGTACTTAGTGGGTGTTTAATATATGTATTGCAAGAATGAATGAATGGACGAACAGATGGGTGAGAGATGAAATCACTTAGTAGGTCATAAAAGAAGATATTCCGTCTTATTAAAATAAGTGACCTTCCATTGTTGGATTGTCTAATGATCTAAGATGTTGAGACAAAAAGAACATATTAGAGATTAAACCTAATCAAGGCTCTCTGCTGTATAAACATGATAATTGAAACATATGACCTTTCAACATAGAATGCGAGTAGCTGCCTTAATCATTTCAGGATGGCATTTAATATCTCCTTTAAGCAAAATATATTTTTGTGAATAAAATTCAATAGTCATTCAACTTTGTCTGTTCCTCAATTTTCTCATCTCTAAGATGGCTGTAATAATTGTTTCTCTGTACCTATTTTATAGTTGTATTAAAATGTAGACCTCTGCCATGTGATTATATAGCCCTTCCACACCTTTCTGTGCATGCTGACACAAGGTACAGAGGTCAGAGAATTGATAATTATGTTAACCTAGTGGGGCGACCGCAATGAGACAATAAGGCGAAGACTGAGAAATTCATGCCAGGGAGTGGGGGTGGAAATCTCTGGAACTTAGTGTAGATCTCAGAGGGGAGGGAAGCATCAAAATGATTAATGTTAGGATTCAAAATCCACACTAAAAAGGGATTTTAAAAATTGATTTTTTTGTTCACATGTCACATATACACTTATACAATAGCTGCCTTCAAAACAACTTTGAGTTTTATAGTCACATATTTTTACCTAAGTGCCTCCTATAGTGAGGGTTCACGGACTTGGCTAATTTTATATTTTTTAGCTTGTCACCCAGCCCTTTGTTTCTTCTCTCCAGACATGCAGAAGGATTCTAAAATTTATTCTTGCCAAACAGTTATCTTTCATGGAAATTTGCTTTGAACCAGCTCTGTTGCTATGGTGCTTAGTTTTCAGTTAATGGGAAAACACAGAATCAGAGTAGCACTGAATTTGCAGTGTATATGTACCCACTCACTCCACATTGGTTTATTTGCATCGATCGAATATGCAAATGGCCAAGAGTTTCCCAGGGCTATAAAAAGCACCTAGCTTCTTTAGCATTCACCAGTAGTAGTTATATCTTTTGTGTGTGTGTGTGTGTGTGTGTGTGTGTGTGTGTGTGTGTGTGTGTGTGTACTGAGATAGATGGCATGATGTAATAGTATTTGGAGACCTGAGACCGAATCCCAGTTTAACCAGCTAAGAGCTAGTTAACCCTGGACAAGGCACTTATTGCCTTGGATCTTTTTTCCCATCTGCTGTGTGTATTACTACTAGTAATTACTTTTCAAGGGTGTTATTAAAATCAGAACAATATGTTTTAATTGCCTGAAACAGCACCTGGCACCTAGCAGGTTTGCATACGCTTACTAGTGTTTTCAAATGTGGAGATGATATATATACATTATGGGCTGAATTGTGCTTCCGCCATCAAAGTTATATGTTGAAGCCCTAAACTTTAGCACCTCAGAATGAGACTACATTTAGAGATAGGGCCTTTAAAGAGGTAATTAAGTTAAAATGAGGCCATTAGGGTGGACTGTAATCTAATCTGACTGGTACCTTAAAAGAAAAGGAGTTTAAGACACATAGAGAGATACCAGGGGCTCTCACACAGAGGAGAGACCATGTGAAGATGCAAGGAGAAGGTAGATATCTGCAAGCCAAAGAGAAAAGCCTCAGAAGAAATAAAATCTGCTGATCCCTTGATCTCAGATTTCTAGCCTCCAGAACTGTGAAAAGTAATTTTCATTGCTTAAGCAGCCCAGTCTGAGGTACACTGTTTGGCACCCCTAGCAAACTAATAATATCTATGTATCTACCTACCTGCCTACCCACCGACTGACCAACCCACCAACCTAAACTAGGCCCTCAAATGGTCATAATCAAACAGAAATGATAATAGCATGCTGGGTTTTCCTGAGTCTTTTTCTCTTTATTCATTGCCTAAAGCATATTGTTTTTTAGTTATAATTTACTTTTTATTAACTAATAACTTCCATGGTATAAAGAACACAGATCTTAAATGTATATCTTAATGAATTTATACATATGTACACATCCCTGCATCCATCACCCAGATAAAGACTGTGAACATTTTTAGTTTCCTAGAAATCTCCCTCATGCCTGTTCAAGCCAACCACCAGTCCTTCCATCAGACTGACCACTTGTGACTCCTAGTGTTGATTATATTTTGAATGTCATATAAATGAAATCACCCATTACTCTTTTGTATCTGGTTTCTCTCACATAACATCATGTGTGTGAAACCCATCTATGTTGCTGTGTGTTAAGGAGTTCATTTGATTTTTTTCATGTCTGAGTAGTGTTCTATTGTATGAATATAGTCTAATTTACTTATCTATTTTAGTGTTGAGCATTTGAGTATTCACAGTTATGAATAAAGTTGCTATGAACATTCTTCTAACTATTTTTGGTGGGCATAAACACTCATTTCTCTTGGGTAAGAAGTGCATAACAATTCTATAGAATGGCTATCGTTTTAATGTTATATAGTCACACTAGAATAGTAACAAAAGTCAATATTTTTCTACCTTCTGAATATTGCCTTTTACTCTCCCCACTAGAGATTTCTAATGTAACTGAACTGAGGATGATTTTACCTAATAGGGAATATTTGGCAAAACCTGGGAATATTTTTGGTTTCACAACTGAGGTTGATGCTACTGGCATCTAGTGGGTAAAGCCAGATTACTGCAATAGCCCACAATGCATAGGACAGGCCGCAAAAGCAAAGAATTATCCTGCTCCAAATGTCAATGGTGCTGCTGTTAAGATACCCTGTATCTTGTAGATCAATTTTGTATTTTTACCTTGTAGACAACAGCACCAGTTTTTATTACTTGACCAACTACCATATTCCTTCCCATGTGTTTTTTAGGATTCCTAAAGGAAAATAGTAAATGACAGGGGTATCTTCCTCCCTGTTTTATTTGGGGTATTAACTCTCAACACCTATATGGCCTGAGTCAAAGGAACTCAGACATTGGAGCTTGACTTTGTCAATAAATACTTCTAAAAAAGTGAAATAGCAATGTCTCCTCTTTAAGCTTGTGATATTGCATTCTGTGCAAGAAAAGATATATATGCATACAGGGTGGAGCAAAAGTAGGTTTACAGTTGTGAGTACATGAAACACAGTTTATTCCTGTATTACCATTTATTAATTATTGTATTATTTTCCATACACAAATGCCACCCCTTGCCTCTATTTAGAATCAGCTAAGATAGCCATGCATGGATACCTGTTCCATTTCAAAATTTGTATAGAATATTCTTGAAATCTCTCCTGTAATTTTCCCCAGTCTCTAAAACTGATCTGTCCATTCCCATGACCGTTTCTCAGGCAACCCACTGGAACCTTCAGAGTAACTGAAGGTATGTTATGTTCACTTTAGTTATCAGAAATACTTAAAAAATGAGCATATTATTTTTGTTTCCATGAGTCTGAGCCTTCTCCTCTCCCATATTCCAGTCAACCCTTGCTTCTGAAAACTGAGCTTAAGGGCAATACCTTAATTTACACTTTTTTTTCTGATATTATATCATCCATCTAGCTAGAGGTGCAACAGAGGTGATTACTTAGCTCCCCAAATAGGCATAGAGTTTACACCTGATGTGACTGCCTTCATTTACTTCATTGACATTGAAATCTAAGAATGGTGTTTGTTGGCTCTGGGCTTTAAACACATCATAGGCAGTATTTTTGGCTGACAGCTAAGTAGTGCCTGGCAAAAAAACAACAACACACATACATGAAAAACCCTCATAATTTTCCCTTTTCACTTTCAAAAACTGAAAAAACACAGATAATTAAGAATACTAAATATAACACATTTCAATACTGCATAATTGCCTCTTAAATTTAAAAATTATTACAAATAATTCTGTCTGTGAAACTTTAGCATGTTAACCAATTTTTGTGGATGAGTTCTTATGCAACTGAAATGTCACTATGTTTTAGATCTATGGTTCCTTAATTTTAAAACTCATACTCATGGATATTTGGTGCCTGTGGTCTACAATGCCCAAAATCTTGTTACATGTTTGAAGGAGTCTCATGAAAAGAAAGACTGCCTGATTTTAAATTTCAGTAATGACCTCACTGGCAACCAGTGACATGAAAAGAGAGAATAATAAAATTATTCTCAATGAAAGGGTGCTTGCCATGATTTTAGAATCATGGAGAAGCTGTGGGGAAAATTAGTTCTACATTTAAGCTCTTCGGGAATATTTTCATTAAGCCACTAACCACTACTATAGAGAATTGACTATTGTGGCTCATTTTTAAAAATATTTTTCCCCCTTTCATCTTCAGCAGCATTGCTAAACTCTATACATATGATATATTCTTGGGGGGAAAACGGGTTCCATGGTTGTGATGGTTAATTTTATTTATCATCCTGACTGGGCTAAGGGATGCCCAGCTAGCCGGCAAAACATGATTCCTAGGTGTGTCTGTGAGGGTGTCTCTTGAAGAGGTTAGCACTTGAATCAGTACTGAGTAAAGGAGTTCTGCCCTCCTCAGTGTGGGTGGGCACCATCCTATCCATTGAGGGCCTGAATACAACAAAGGCAAGGAGGAGCTATTTTGCTCTCTCTTGAGCCGAGACATGCATCTTCCTGGTCCTCAGACTTTTGGACTCAGATCAGGACTTACACCATCAAACCCAGAATCTCACCTCTTCAGATTGAGATCCCTGCCATTAGTCCCCCAGTGCTCAGGCCTTTGGACCCGGACTGATTTATACCACCAGCATTCCTGCTTGTCCAGCTTGCAGACAGCAGATCTTAGAACTTCTCAGCCTCTAAAATCATGTAAGCCAATTCTTACAATGGGCCTCCTCATATAGATAGATAGATGATAGATGATAGATAGATGATGATACATAGATGATAGATATAGATAGGTAGATGATATAGATAGATGATGATAGATGATAGATGATGATAGATAGATAGATAGATGATAGATAGATAGATAGATAGATAGATAGATAGATAGATAGATAGATAGATGATAGATAGATGATAGATAGATAGATAGATAGATAGATAGATAGATAGATAGATAGATAGATAGATAGATAATAGATAGATAGATGATAGATAGATAGATAGATGATAGATAGATAGATAGATAGATAGATGATAGATAGATAGATAGATAGATAGATAGATAGATAGATAGATAGATAGATAGATGATAGATAGATGAGAGAGAGAGAGAGAGATGATAGATAGATGATAGATAGATAGATAGATAGATAGATAGATAGATAGATAGATAGATAGATAGATAGATAGATAGATGATGATAGATGATAGATGATAGATAGATAGATGATAGATAGATGATAGATGATAGATATAGATGATAGATGATAGATAGATAGATAGATAGATAGATAGATAGAGATAGATGATAGATAGATAGATGATAGATAGATATAGATAGATAGATGATAGATAGATAGATAATGATGATAGATAGATAGATAGATAGATAGATAGATAGATAGATAGATAGATGATGATAGATAGATAGATATAGATAGATGATAGATAGATAGATAGATGATAGATAGATAGATAGATAGATATAGATAGATAGATAGATATAGATAGATGATAGATAGATAGATAGATAGATAGATAGATAGATAGATAGATGATAGATAGATAGATAGATAGATAGATAGATGATAGATAGATGATAGATAGATAGATAGATAGATAGATAGATAGATAGATAGATAGATAGATAGATAGATAGATAGATGATATTCTACTGGTTCTATTTCTGTAGATCCCTGGCTAATACAATGGCACATCAAATTAATCAAATAATGTATACCATTTCCCGCACACCCCACCATGACCTAGTTTAGCCACATGAATTAGCATATTTGAAAGCTTTAAGAAAGTCAGTTTAATCTATTGAACTCATTTTTTTTTTGTAGTTGGGGTGGTTTTGGTAAGAATACTTAACATAAAATTTACCCTCTTAACAAAGTTTTAAGTGCATGATACAGCAGTGTTAACTAAAAACAAAGTGTTGTACAGCAGCTCTCTAGAACTTACTCATCTTGCATAACAAAAACTTTGTACCACTGAGCAGCTCTTCCTGATTTTTTCTCCCCCCAGTCCCTGGAAACCACAAACTCTTTCTGTAAGCATTACTATTTTTAAGCACCTCATATATATATTTTTTTAAAATAGCTGCAGCCCACAACCCAGGCATATGCCCTGACCGGGAATCGAACTCCGATCGCTTCGGTCCTAGGTTGACTCTCATCTGCTGAGCTATGCCGGGTACCTCACATTAGCTTAGTCATGCAGTAGTTGTTGTTCTGTGACTGGCTCATCCCACCTATGTCATGTCCTCCTGCAGGCTATCCATTTTTCTCAGATTTAGGATTTCCTTAATTTTTTAAGGCCAAATAATATTCCATTACATATACAGGGTGTCCCAATAAAATGTATATATTCATTAACAGCTGATAGCTCAACTGTGAAAATGAAATGTATTTTAATAAGCACTGCCTTTATAATTCAATGGGTGCGTATACATTTTTGAGGACACCCTATATATCTTCTTTATCCACTCACTCACTGATGGAAACCTAGGTTGTTTCTGTGTCTTGAGTATTATAAATAACACTGCAATGAACATAAGGGTGTAGTGATCACTTTAAGATACTGATCTATATTCTGGTGAATATATACCCCAAATTAAAATTCATATGGAGCCACAAAAGTTTCCAAATAGCCATAATAATTTTGAGAAAAAAGAACAAAGCTAAAAGTATCACACTTCTTGATTTTAAAATATATTACAAAGCTACAGTAATTAAAACAGTATGGTATTGGTATACCAACAGATACGTTGACCAATAGGACAAATAGGGCCCCGAGATAAATATATGCACATTTGGTCAACTGATCTTTGACAGGTGTGCCAAAAATGCACAATGGAAAAAGAATAGTTTCTTCAACAAATGTGTTGGTAAATGTGGATATCCACATGCAAAGAATGAAATTGGACCCTTTTCTTACAACATATACAGAAATCAACTCAAAAAAGTTTAAAGACTTAAATGTAAGATCTGAAACTGTAAAACCCCTAATAAAAAACATAGTGAAAATCCTTCATGACATTGGTCCTATCAATGATTTCTTGGATGTGACACCCAAAGTACAAGCAACAAAAGCAAAAACAGAAAGGTGGGACTAAGCAAACTAAAACACCTCTGCTTGACAAAGGGAACAGTCAATAGAGTGAAAAGGCTATTTGCAAAACATATATCTGACAAGGGGTTAATATCCAGGATATGTTAGGAACCTGTACAACTCAATAACAAAAATAAATAAATAACCTGATTTTAAAATGGGCAAAGGACCTAAATAGACATTTCTCTAAAGAAAACATAGAAATGACTGACAGGCATATGAAAAATCACTAATTATTAGGGAAATGCAAATCAAAATCACAATGAGATATCACTGCACATCTGTTAGGATGGCTGTTATCAGAAAACAAAAGATAAGTGTTGGTGAGAATATGGAGAAATTGAAATCCTTGTGTACTGTTGTTAGCAATGTAAAATGGTTCAACCTCTGGGAAATAGTATGGCATCTCCTTAAAAATTAGATACAGGTGGGGCAAAAGTAGGTTTACAGTTGTGAGTATATGAAACACAGTTTATTCTTGTGTTATTATTTATTAGTTATTGTATTATTTTCCATACAAACAACTCTAAACCTACTTTTGCCCCACCCTATATGCATTATTTCTTATATATATAGGACTGTAAGATACTTTTTTTTTTTTAATCTAACACATAGTAATATTCTTGAAATAAATGTTTTGTAGAATTCACTTTGGAAAATGACTATGTGAAATCAAAGTATCTTGTAATATTTCTTATTCTAGTTTGAATTTAAAAGTAGCATTTAAAAGCCAGGATTTTTGTGGGGTTTTTTTGCATAGAGTAAAAAAAGAATTTAATGGTTCATAGTACCTTAAAAGATTCTCAATTAAGTCTTCCTCTTGAATCTATGGTTTTAATTATCTAACTGGTGAAGCTAAACAGATTCTACAGCATCATCTTTATTTTGTTAAGTCCACCAATACAGTGCCATCTCAAAGACAAGTTTAATTTCAATAAAAAGCATTAAATTAATCAGTTCCTTAAGTGAGTCTGAGTATTGAGACAAGGCAAGTATAGTGTGAAACCATAATGTCATTGTTTTTGAATTGTGGTCAATATTTTGGGTAAAGAACTTTTTTCTTTTTTTTTTTTAAACTCTCGAAAGGTGTGACAGACAAGTTGTCCTTAGACACAGGATTATCAAGAACAATTCCATCTGCAGTTACTATGTGTGACATTCTCCAAAATAAGATTTTTAATTAAATACTGCAAAGTTTAAGGATGAAAAATAGAACATTATCATAAATCATCTTCATGCTCATTTCCTTCTTAATTTTCTAACAAATTTTTTTTATACCTTTACTATCTATGCACAGTCTTTGGCTTTACAAGTAATATGCCTGTCCCATTTTAAGTCAAGTGACACCATTAGTTCATTAGTGTCGCAGCTCTGGCAGATAAGATCTGAAAGGAAACAACTGTCCTTTCACCCTTTTTCCTGACTTATGCAAATGAAGAGAGCAGTTAAAGAATTTTATGTGTTTTACTTTTCATAGGATGCCTCTGGTTTTATGCTGACGAGAGCCACTTAATGTCTGCAAAACTAATTTTTTACAATCTCATTTTATGTTTTCTCTTATTGGACAGGTTTTCAGTGCTGCCTTTCTCTTTTTTTTTTTTTAAGTATATCTTTATTGATTTCAGAGAGAGGAAGGGAGAGGGAGAGGGAGAGAGAGAGAAACATCGATGATGAGAGAGTCATTGATCAAGCCCACAACTGGGCCTGTGCCCTGACCGGGAATGGAACCCCGATCGCCTGGATCCTAGGCTGACGCTCAACCGCTGAGCCACGCCCGGCCGGGCGCCTTTCTCTTTTTATCTGGGCATCATGTGAAAGCTGCACAGGCCTACACTTGCACATAAGAACCAGCTTGGGTTTAAGTTTAGATGTCAGAATAACTTCAAGAAATAGATTAGAAATACCTCTATTCAGTTTACCCATATGTTAACATTTAGTTTTTGAATACAGTTGTCCCAATATGCTATGCTAGCATGTGAATATTTCTATAAGTAATATAAATATTTAAAAATAGAAAATGAAACCCACACCTGAAACTTATGTGATCATATTAACCAATGTCACCCCAACACATTTAATTTAAAAAAATAGAACATGAAAATAAAAGCTTTTTATATGAAATATATTAGCATGAAATGATCACTCATTTAGCACCCATTTAATAAGTACATTCATTTTAATGATTACATTTTTCTCCATTAAAATTCTCAATAATAATCCTCTGGATACAAAATAAATGCACTCATGTTATTTTAAAGCAAATCAAATAAAATTCACTGGGATAGATTGTATAACTGAACTTTTTTTGATGATTTATTTTCATAGGAATAGAAAAGATTATTACCATGCAGATAAAAAGTGGCAATGGAAGTCCAATGAGAAATAAAGTGTATAGACATTGAATGCAGTAAACCAGTTGCCTTCATTCTTCAAGGGGTTTCCAAATGTTATTACAAAGTTCTTATTTTCAATAAATCACATCATAGATGAAACCTCTTTAAAATGAATAGAATGTTACAGCCCTGGAAACTGTCTATTGGAATTCTTGGCAGGAAAGTGAAAGCAGTAAGTTATTTATCTGTAGGTGTTTCTATGCATATATTGTATAGAGAAATGGGAATATCCTTTTTATTAGAAAAATTTTAACAACAGGAAAGCAGAATAAATTATTTCCTGTAATAATGCAAACTTGTTTTTGTTATGCATCTGTCTTTCTAGGTAGAAAGAATTTTTAATGGAATTTTAAATATATTTGGATGAAAGTTTGACTTCCTTAGCTTAAGTGTTTTAAACTTTTAAAATTGTTTTTTAGCTTTTAATTTTTGCCGGGCTGGTTGTATAAGGCAAACAATATTACAACTCCATTTTTCAGCTAATCAAAAGTCTTTAACATACTTAAGCCCACCACTTTAAAATCATTATATCCAGAATCATGTGTTATACAGTAATTCCTTCTGGGAAGCTTAATGCCTCTAGATATTTAGGTCACTTTGAAGACATTCATTCTGCCCAGCCGGGTGTGACTCAGTGGTTGAGCATCGACCTAGGATCCAGGAGGTCTCGGTTTGATTCCCGGTCAGGGTACATGCCTGAGTTTCGGGCTCAATCCCCAGAAGGGGGCGTGCAGGAGGCAGCCGATCAATGACTCTCATCATTGATGTTTCCCTCTCTCTCTCTCTCTCTCTCTTCCTCTCTCTGAAATTAGTAAAGATTTATTTTTTAAAAAATAAAAAGACATTCTAAGCTATAATTTTACCTCCTTTTTAAGGTAATGTATCTCAGTGTTTAAAAATTCTATTAACAACAAATTTAATGTATGCAATTCTTTTCAACATACCAAGTTACGATTTTACAAGTTATTTTAGTGTAATATATTTTAGTGTATAAAAAAGCATCAGTAATTTAATGTTTAAAATTACTCAATCCAACTAAAATATAGGTATCCTGGATCTCTGCCTTATTAAAAATGAAAAGCATATTTTCAATTCTTTACCTATAAGCACAAAGCTTTCTTAAAAAATATTCATAATTTTCTCCTTCTCTTCACTTTGTTTTCTCTTAACTATATTATAGCAATTAAAAGTTCTCTCACAGCAGCATAGCATTGATAGGAGTGGATCAATAATGAGTGGGATCCATGTCAATGGTCCAGGCAAAAGGTGATGATCACATAGATTTGGATGTTAGAAAAGGAACAAAAGAGAAGTGGGCACATTAAACATAAATTTAGTCCAATACTGATGGACTGGATATGAAAGGTGAAGAAGAATTGTTTAAAAAATACTTCTCCAAAAGGATAGAATGCAATGGAAAAGTGTTTTCTTCTGAATACCACATGATGATCCCTTACGAAACTGATTATCACATAATAGAACCCCAATAAATTTAATTTCATAAATTAATCCTTGAAAGGGGTCTTAAAGAACTGCTCTAGAGGTATGTTAATCCCTGGATTTGTTAATTTTACTGACTTATTCTCTTTCTGCAGTTTCACATATTTTTTAATTTATTTTTTAGAGATGTACATTTTTTTTATTTGCGTGTGGGTATGCATGTTTTGGCAATGATTCCACTAAATGGGAAATCTGTGAGTTACCAGTGTGGAGAGGTCCTTGTCCTGCTGCTAGTGGGAGTGGAATTCTTGTGATATCCTGAGAAAAAGAATTTTCTGAGATTCACAAAGGAGGATGTGATATTGTAGAAAGCTTTGTTTCTGTGGAATCAAACCCCTGAGTTTCCAAGGTTTCATTTCCCTCAGTCCCACCAAGGAAGAAGTCCCATTTCTCAGGGCTGAAATCAGAACCAGTGTCCAGAGTTTCCTTTCCTGTTGGAACAGTATCCAATCCAGCATCAGGCTAGCTTAGATTGTGTTTTCCCTACAGTCCATCAGTCCATTGTGTGTGGGGTCCACATGTGCATGGGCCATATGGGCAAATGCAACAAAGCAGGTACAAGAGAGGCCCAAGAGCCAAGAGCCAAAAGAGAGTACTTCTTTTTTAGGGGATTATGTATTCCCAAACTTTCACATGCTTGCAGTGGCTACACCCATTCTCGCCAACAATCTCTGTTACCAGGTTTGACTGACAGCCAAGAACCTTCCCTGTGTCACCCCCACTTCACTAGGCATGCAAGTATCTCCCCTTTGTTGGACCCTTTCCCCCAGTGATCTGCAGGGAATAGGCTGGTGGTTCCCTGAGGAGTACAAAGTTTCAGCTTCCTGGTGAAGCTGCCCACATGACATGCCTATAATGTCTGGCCTCCCCTTTGCTCCTTTCCTATTATTAATGACTAGCTAATTTCAATGGTATCATATGCATACCATGGTTTCACTCATTTTAAAAAATTAAATCAATTTTTACTATGATTAAACTTAAATAATACAAAATTTACCATTTTAACCATTTCTGGATGTAGAATTCTTTGGCATTAAGCACATTCACATCGTTGTGCAACATTTTTACTAATTTTATTAAATAGAATAATATTTGATCTATTAGCCAAGATGAATTGATTTGTTGCAATGAATTTCTATTCATTCATATTCTAATAATCCTTTTAGGAAATGCTTTAAATCTATGCTTATTGTATAATTAAATTATTTAGCAAACTATTTTAGACTTAAATTAGTATACTAAGTTTATTCTTTCTTATTTTTTCATTTTCTTTTCTCTTTGCTTTTCAGTTTGGGAATTTCTGTTGACTGATTCAGGAGACTTTCCCTGGCTGTGTGTTAAATCCACTAATGAGCCCATCAGAGGCATGCTTCATTTCTGTTACAATGTTTTTGGTTCCTAGCATTTCCTTTGTATTCTCCCTTAGAGTTTCCATTTCTCTACTTATGCTATTCATCTATTCGTGAATGATATCTGCTTTTTCCATTAGAGCCCTTAACATATTAATCATTGTCATTCTAAATTCCCTGTCTGGTACTTTCAACATCTGTGTCATATCTGAGTTTGGTTCTTATGCTTGCTTTGTCTCTGCAGACTGTGCTTTATCTTGCCTTTTGGCATACCTTGCAATTTGTGCTGAAAGCCAGGCATTTAGTATTGGGTCATTAGAATTGAGGTAAATAGTCCTTTAGCATGTGCATTTTTGTTAAGAGGCCAGGAGTTGGACTGTTGATGTTTGCTGTAGCTGTAGGTGCCACACTCTTCAGTTTCCTCTGGTGTCTTTGTTTCCATCTCCTCCATTTTCTTTGGTCTTTGCTAAGAACTCCTCAGTCTGTGTCTTCCAGCTCTTTCAGCTGTGATCCACTGTTATTATACTGGGGCTCTGCTGGTTTGGTGGTAAAATGTGGAGGAGGGAAAGTGTTCTATAATCTTAGATTAAGTCTGTGTCTTAGTGGGCCTGTGCCCCTGAACTGTGACATTCACAAGTGTCTCTGCTTTTTTATTCCCTCTGTTAGGTAAGACAGGAAAGCTGGGGGAGAAGTAAAAAGAGGGGAGAGGCTGGAATTGGGAAAATGCCTTCCTTTTAGGTGGGATAAGGCTCCCCTGAAGCTTTCTTCCCTATAGAGCAAGCTTTTGTTATGGAGAACACTCCAGGCTTACTTCAGTCTTTATTCTTTCCTTCCCCCTGCCACAAAACAACCTCAAGGGTTCTCTCTCAGCTCTTCACTGTAAGAACGAGTGGGCTGGGGTTCCTGGAGGTAAAACCCAGTAAACTGTGAAAGCCCCTGGGAACTTCTGACTCTCCTGCTAGTCCACATTCAGCCTTCAGAAATTCATCAAAATTACCATTTGGATGTACCATTTCAGTGATACGACTCTAGAAGCTTCTTTTTCAAGTAAACGGATCTCAGGATTTTCCTCTCGCTCCAGATTTCCGTGGAAGTTTGCTTTGCTACCTCAAGTTTCTGGTGGGTTCAAGAAAAGCCATTGATTTTCAGTTGGTTCAGCTTTTTCTTGTAAAGATGGGAGTTGGAACTTCCAAGCTCTTTGAATGTTGGAGCTCTTGGGTGGCCTCCTAAACTACAAACTAATAGAGTGGGATTCAGTAATTCAGAGTAGAAAAGACAGTGTCAATTATGCAAGTGACCCCTTGTGTTACCAAAAGTAAATACATCACCTACCCTTGTAAAGTTTTGGGTGAAAGTGTTCAAAATAATCATAAGTGATACTCATACAAATGAAGGGTCTTCAATTTGAGTGAGATCAATGGTCCGGCTCCTCAACATTTTTCATATGATGTCCATTCTAACATCTCTTTGGCTAATTAACGCAGTAGCTGAATCTGTTCTCACTCAAGGGAAACTCATCAGCCTTCCAAGCCTTCATTAGAAAGATTACTGCAGACTGACCATTATCCAGTCCTTCAACAGCCACCTGCGAGAATATTATCAGGTGGTGCATGTTTAGTCAGCCACTCTTTTTGCAAGTTTAAGTTGTACCCTAGGATCTGCGTAAATCTCTTAAAACCTACAATTTTGAGACTTAGCATTAGCCTTGTCCCTCTAAAACACAGTTGATGCTTAATGATGTGCCTTGGGCTTTCTTCATAGGCTGCCTCCAAAATCAATCAGGTAAATTTTGCTTCTGCATTTACAATAAAATTGTGGTCACTGAGAGCAGAGCATGTATATATTCATGCACACAAACACACATACACATCCCAGCTTAACCGTTCACTAACTTTGTCCATTGTTCTGCACAGTGCTTTTCTCTCTCCTCTCAAATAATGGTTTTAATGACTTCTGAAACACCAGTTGAAATAACCATTTATTACAGATTCTGGGGAATCCAGGTGGCCTTGAAAGTCCACCCAGAGGTCACCCCTCTGGCAATGAAACTAATAAACCCTGTTAATTGAGCCTGCCAGGCCACCTGTTACACTTGGATAATTCAGAAACAGCTTTTCCCATTAATTCATTCCAGGCATGAATCTAATCCTAAATGAGGCATGTTATAAAGCATTTGGATTAGAAATAATGCCATTGTAACCATATGCCTGTGTTTTTAAATGTACTTTCAGACAACATTGTAACATCATTCTAAATTTTTCACCACAGTATATATTTGACCTATAGTGCTTTTGTACAGCTGTCAGTGAAGGGAAGAGGCTATCAGGGAACCATTTTCATGTAGATAAAAACTACAGGTTTGAAGCACCCTGAACTTAAGGCTTTTTTATTAATTTTGGAGAGAAAGAAATAGAAGAGAGAGGGGGGGAAGAGAGAGAGAGAGAGAGAGAGAGAAAGAGAGAGAGAGAGAGAGAGAGAGAGAGAGAAAGATTGATTTGTTGCTCCACTTATTTATGCATTCATTGGTTGCTTCTCGTATGTGCCCCGACCAGAGATCAAACCCACAACCTGGCCAGGGCTGAACTTAAGGCTTCTAATGTCCCAATTGTGAACCTGTTTCTTTTCTTTTCTTTTTTTTAAAAATATGTCTTTATTGATTTCAGAGAGAGGGAGGGAGAGGGAGAGAGAGAGAGAGAGAGAGAAACATCAATGATGAGTCATTGACCGGCTGCCTCCTGCACGCCCCCTGCTGGGGATGGAGCCCGCAACCCGGGCATGAGCCCTGACCAGGAATCGAACCTCCATCTCCTGGATCCTAGGTCGATGCTCAACCGCTGAGCCACGCCGGCAGCACTGGGCACCTGTTTCAAGGCAGAGCATTCCCTTCCTTCAGCTCAAAGTTAGAAAAAGTGAGCAGTGCAGTTTTTCAGGTTTTGCCTCCGTTCTTGCAGACGCCCAGATCCATTCTTGCCACACTCTCCTAGAGCCTTGAGGAGATGGCTGGCTGTCTTTTCTGTGATACCTCAAATGCTCTTTAAATATCTATATATCCCTTATAACACTGTAACCTCCCGTGTGCACGTGTTTCTTCGGAGCCTTCAGTGGCATGAGAACATTGAGATAGGCTCTATAATAGGTTTTTTTCTGTATCCCTCAAAGCCCTGGTATCAAGCCTGAGACATAATTGATATTTGATAGGATTATTCAATGAGTAATTGAACAATTGGTTGACCCATATGTATGTCACATTTCAGCTTTTCTGAAGGGAAGGTATTTGGGAAGGGGAAAAGAGTGTTGTGAAGGGGGCCATCGAAGAGCTGTTGGAATGTGCACTTTATAAACAAGGTAAATCAGTCCAATACCTTCCTTTTTCCATGGAGCACTTCGCTTTTCTAGAAAGGAATAGCAAAGCCCACTCTCTGTATTTATTTCCATGATTTGTCCGCCTTCTGCCTCAGCCACATAAATGGGGACTCTCTTCTCGCTGGTAGCTCACCAGGACGCAGTCTTCCACCTCTAGCATGAGTGATACTGTGGGTCAGGCTGAAAGGCGCAGCTGAGAGAGCCCTACTGTGTGTGGTCAGGGGAGCGTGGAGCTAACATCTCCATTCACTGCCACCAGGCTTCTCGCTCCTGGGCTGCACAGTCAGTATTTGATTGAAGTGAGTTAGAAAACTCCATCAGGGCTCATTTTCTCTTTATCTCTATGTGGTATCTGTTGGTAAGAAAACAAGAATTACACATTCAAGTAAGTTAATCATGTCTCATGAACTCTTAAGAATCATAGCTTAATATCAAAGCTGGATATATGTTGTGATATGAGCCTGGTGTAGGAACGACTTGATGAAAAGTATACTAGGTTTAAAAAATGAGACAATGGCTTAATTTAAACATGTATATATATATTGTTTTTCACAAGAAAATATACTCAGTATTCCTTAGAGCAGTGGTTTTCAGTTCAGGCCGTGCATCAGAATTCCTTGTGCAGCTTTTAATTAATAATGATGGATACCTAAGTCCAATCCCTACTTCTCATTCATTTGGTCTAGAGAAAGCTTGGGCATTTTTTAATGTGTTCTTGATACAGGATTAAATACCACTGCCTCATGGTTACCAAGAAATGTATAATCACCCTAAGGAAAACAATTTATAATATTTTCAGCCCTTTATTTTAAGCACTACATAGTCATTTTTTCATAAGTGGAAAATAGTCAAAATCAAAAGGAGATGTGTTTAGTATGTGTGGGGCCTTCTTGAAACAAACTAAGTTGGTGGCAAATAAATTTCTAGCTGTCTGATTTGGGGGATATTTAGAAAGTTGTCCCTTTTATGAGAAAACCAACCAAATGCCAGCCAAGGAGTGGACTATTTGCTAAAGCAACAAGGCTTTCACAGTCTTGACCGGTAAAGTTTACAATGTAGCTACCTCTGGGAGAGGTAGTTACATCTACTTAAATCCCAATGTAAAAAGTTAGCTGTGAGTTCTTTTTTCTGAAGGAAGGGCTTGGTTTAAGGGAGACAGATCATTCATGGGTGTTAGGCTGCTGAGAAAATACGAGGGCTCTCTGGCAGAGAAAAGCACAAAAATGATGAGCATTTTGGGATGTTTGGCAAGTCTCTCATTTGAAAAAGAAAGTGTTAAACTTGACAATATGGAAAAATAAAATTATCACAGTAATTTGGTGACATATTATAGAAAATAAAAGTATTATTAATAAATGAGGATGGGGGGGTGGGAGAGGAGAGGTTAACCAAAGAACTTACATGCAAATATGCATAACCCATAGACACAGACAATACTGCTGTTAAGGCCTGGGGCAGGGGAGTCAATGAAGGAAAAAAGGGGGACATCTGTAATACTTTCAACAATAAAGATACATTTTAATAAATAAATAAATATTAATGGGACGCAAATTTAGATAATAAAAGACCAAAAGGTGAGTTTCCGAGAAAAGTAGAGCTATTACACATGCATGGATATTTATGTCTACATGTTGTTAGAGAGTATTTGTACCTGTCTGTAGTGCTAATTTGGGAATTAGAGGGTTCAAGTGCCCCCTCCCTGTGGATTTTCTCTTTCCCTCCCAAGATTCTTTCTTGGGAGGCTCCCAAAGCTTGTGCTGCTCTATAAATCTCACTTTTGTAGTTAATGGCAATCAGAGAAGCAGATGGGAGGGCATTCATTATTGAGAGTAGCATGGGTGAAGTAGTTGGTACTATTGGAAAGATAGAACATGACAGACAGAACATGGCTGTCACATCAATTACAGTATAGCATATGGTAAATGAAATGATGTATCGGCCAGGATGAGGTAGATGATAACACAGACGTAAATGACCTTACTTTTGAAAAGTTACTCTTATTTGAGTTTTTGTAAAATTTAAGAAACATGGCACCATGATAAAAATGTATAGAAATATAGAACTATTTATATAAATCCAAAATAAAGATGAAGTACAACAGATACAGGAAGATAATAAATTATTGAGGTTATTTAATATTCTCATGCATAATTTTATATATTACAAATGTGCTTTCTAAATAAGAACCTACATAGACCTTTATATTTGGGTATTCCAGTTCTTTCAATTCTGAATAAGTTGATTCTGGTCCCACTCAAATTTCAATAACTGAGCTAAATGAAAGTTGTTATTCAGAGCTGTTTTTAAAATATTCTATGTTAATAAAGTGTCACTAAGAGATGTTACACTTAGTTTTCCAGAAATATTGTCTCCTTAGTAATCTAGAAGTCAGACTTTAGGCAGCAGCTATTGGCAAAAGAAATTTAGGACACTCCTATTTTTTCAGGTTGTAAAATTCTAGTGATGGTCACTGCAGTTAGCATATTTACCATACAACATTATTTTTCTAATATAACTTAAATTGAGATCAATGATTAAATGCTGACTTTTGAGAGTTCCTCCTAAGTGAAACTTATTTTTATGAAATCTCTGAGCAGAAAGGAGAAATTCAGCTCCAGGCTCCTGGCTGTTTGTTTTTTTGAATCAACCTTTCGCCCAAGGTTCAGCTCAGATTTGGCTATCTTGTTAGGAGCCATTATCAACTTACATACCTATAGTGCTGACATTGTTGATGGATTCAAAGCTGTGAAACTGGCAATCCTGTATTTAATGCTCATGTGGTAGGAGCAATAAAGAGAGTTTCAGAGGGAGACTGAAGCGGAACACTCATATATTTCAGTTACTGTAAATCATGATATATTTTTTGTTTTGTTTCGTCTTTTACCTTGGAGAGGAGTTTCTTTAATGCCATGGAAAATTATATTTATAATATATGTAGAAAGGTCATGACTTTATCCTTAAACTTTTTGCTTTCCTTTAAAAATTAGTTGTAATCTTATCAGGAGTTTATTTTAAACTGATCTGAGTTCATTTATTAGAACTGTGAGGAAGAGACGTTACATCTTTGGGGCACAGCAAGAGAATCTGTCCTAAAACTTATAGATGACACCTTCAAAGGCAACTCAGCTGGCCAGTAAGGGTTGATTTACACTTTGTGATTTTAAGAGTATATGACAATGAAAGGGCATTTCAAGACCCAGGGGGCAGTGGAGGTAACAAATAATCATGATGATTGCAAACACTTACTAGATTGAGTAAAAGGAAAGAATTTGAAATGATAAATGTATGCATTGATTGCTACTAGAATGGTAGGGCAGCCTCGAGCATTACTTTACAAAACCGTCTTCATCAAAAAGGCAATAAAATGTCATCACTGTTGTTCTAATAACAATTATAGATAAAATGTAAAAATAAATTAAAAACATATTCCAACAAAGTAAACCTCTCCAGACCAAATAGAAAACAGAAATTAAACGTGCACAGTGTGACAGGCAGATCTAAGGGCATAGTGTGCTGGGCCCAAGATGTGGAAGTAGGAAGAAGTGCCCTGGAATCTGTATTCTGTGGCTCCCTAGGATTAACATGGCTCTTGAGGAAGGATGTTAACTGGGACTAGCCTCACTACGCAAATGGATGTGTCAGATGGAGACTGACTGAAGAGAGCATCTTTTCCCAGGCTCTGGCCTTTAGGAGGCTGGAGCTGGAAACTAGAATATGAGTTTCAATATTGTTGCTGTAATCAATTATCACAAACTTAGTGGTTGAAAACAACAAAATTATATCATCTCACAGTTCTGTAGCTCAGAAATCTAACACGGGTTTCATTGGGCTAAATCAAGGTGTGAACAAGGCTGCATCTCTTTTGGAAGCTTCAGGGAACGATGCATTTCCTTGCTTTTTCCAGCTTCTGGAAACCACCTGCATTTCTTGTGTCACAGCTCCTGCTTCCATCTTCAAAGCAGCAACATAGCACCATCACATCTTCACTGGCTCTGCTAGCTTTGTCACATCCCCTTCTCTCCCATTATCTCTCACTCTCCTTCATCCCTCTTTTCATTTATTGAAACAGCCATGGCTGTAATATGACTGATGAAACTTTATCATGTTTTTTCAAATGATAGTGCCTATAATCTGTAACACATGACAACAAATTAAAATTTTCAAAATGAAACAGACAATGAATTAGCACTCAGGATATAGTATTATTCCAGGTGAAATGATCATATAGGGAAAAATTGCTAAAAATAATTATATTAATGATTGTCTAAGAGATAGAGGTAAGAGGTAGCCATTACTCAAAAAGAACAATTACTTAGGAAACAAAAAGAGACCTGAAAGAATAAAACTAGTGGATATATAAAATAAATTTTATTATTGGAGAAAATTGTATTAGTATTCTGAATATGCACGTGTTTTCTACTTAATAAGAAACAACCTAATTTAAAAATAGTGAAAATATTTGAACAGATAATCAAAGAAGCCAAAAAACATGCAGAAATTTCTCAGCTTCTTTAGTAATCAAGAAAATGCAATTAAACAACGTATATGCACTATTTTCTACTGAACAGATTGGTAGTATTTAAAATTTTACCAATCTGTTTTTATTAAGTAGGAACAAATAATAGATTTCATGTTCTTTTGAAAACTAAAGCGTCTTCCATGTTCTGAAGATGGAAGAGTTGTGGTGGTTTCAAAGGGACTTGTGGGGAAAATGTAGTGCACAGAACAAGCAGCTGGCTACTTTGAGAATTGACATTATTTTCCTACAAATGTATATACAAAGGGAATTGAATCACCCCTAATTCCAATGTGATCTGTTTCAAATTACTAAAGGAAATACGTTATAGTGCATGGTACACAATATGCACTCAATGACTGTATGTTAAGCTAATAATGATTATCTTGTCCTTCTGACCTATTCAACTTATTTTAAAGGTCAGGAATAATAGATGATTTATTAGATCATTATTACTCTAATAGACAATGAATATAGATGAATATAAGTATAATATATAGAAGAAAAGAGAGCCATTCATGGATCAGTGATGTTAAAATGTCTTAAAACAAGATTTATTATGATTATACCAATTGTGTACACAGGAGATTTTTGAACAACAAATAATGGATTTCATTTTCTTTTGAAAACTGTAAAGTTCTTTATAAATGTAAAATAACTTGTTACTTCAACAGCATTAGAATAGTGATTTTAAGGGAGTAAACCTTCCATAATGCTTTAAACTGAATTATTTACAGATAACAAATGAACTCTCAATTAGGCCTATTTATTGTGAATTATGGATGATATATAATATGGAAGGAGTTATAAAGACAAATAGCATTTAGGACTAAGCCTAGTTAATATTTCCATTTGGGATGATTTCACAGATTTAAAAAGAGAAGAACAGGATTTCCCGTGACTAAATAACGTATAGTACAGACCAGCAGTTTTCTGGCCCTTCAGAAATGAGAAGATTTTATTTTTACAGAGAAAGAAAAAGAACAGAGTCAGGAGGGTCTTAAACAGAATATTTATTCAGCCCAATATCACTTGGCTAAAATAAAAATGTGATAGTCCTTGGGAATGTCCATGGAGACAACCACAACTAACTTTGAGCAACTATACAGCATAGATTTTGTTGTCACTGAGCCTTGGCAGCCACTTTAAATCCCTTCTGATGCAATTTTGCCCTCCCTTCATAAAAACCAGAAAAAATTACTAGATAATATAGAAATATGCCTATTCTTCCACATTCTAGCTTTATATTTTCTAGTTAGGTGATCCCAACCATTCATTATGGGCTTTGGGATGGAGCCAAAAAATGATATAAGAACTCTTATAATGATACGAATGTTCTGAGCAGAGTTTGATTGAAAAACAATGTAAGTGAAATTAGTTTCTCTTGTCTGTGGCCTATTCTGTTCCAGCACCTCTTCATATGATCATGACTTCAGTCTCAGAGTCTGAGAAACCTGCCCAAGGCCACATGGCTAGAAAATGACACACCTGGGGTGTGTTAACATCAAGGCTCATTTTCAGGTTAAAACAAGAAATGCCTTACATTTTGAGCATGTTCGTATAAAGTTCTAAATGAAAAAAACACACACACAAAAACACAAAACATATAACTTCAAAGCCTAACTCTCCTCACTTTATTATTATTGCCTCAAGACTACACTGTTAGCTCCGTATGAAGGATATGGGATGATTAATTTTCTTATTTTGTTGTGGCCCTAAATGCAATGCAATAATAATGGCAGGTGTCATCTTTTTCCACTTTATATTTAAAAGTGTAGAAAGCAGGTTGTCTAAGGAGGAAATCTACAGTTACATTCCAACAACTCATAGCCATGTGAAAATGCCTATCAATATAGGATAAATGAAAATATGTGATGATTTGAATATTAACGTTTGCCTAATTCACATATTTCCAAGAAAATACCAAACTATTCATTTGGACTAGAAATAACAGCACCAGACACAGGTTTCTAATTTAGAAACTGTCAGTCTAATAAACCCATCTGTGTTACCACAGATCTGTGAGGGCCTTTAACTAATATTTCATTCCATATGACCCATCATATGGAAATGTGTGAAGGCAGTTCCAATCTTTAGTGAGGACATAGCAATGTCACCATCATATGGAACAATAGAATGGCTATTATTTGCCCCATCATACAGATGTATTATTAATAGATAAAATTTAAAATGGACCCTTAAATTACAGCTGATATCTGGAACTGTGAGATTTATGTTTTAAGAAGATTTCATAGACATCTAGTGGGAAAATTTATTATAAAATAGATTTTTATTATAAAAATAGCTAAGTATTCTGTGTGTGTGTATATATGTTCATGCTCCTTAATTCCTAATTTGCTTGTAAAACAACAGTGACTAGTCTAAATGACAAATCAAACAAAACAGTAATATTTCCAATGCATACAAAAACTAATTTTTTAATCAACGAACATTAGATCATTAGATGCTTTCTTAGAAAAAGATCAGCCATGCTATTACTTATTCCACTGGTGAGTTTACCATAATACATATATTGCCCACACATTACTACTCAAAAGTAAGGGGGTTTTGAGAATTTGAACACATTTGTTAAGACTTTTATTCTAGCCTTACCAAAGTGGTTTCCTTTATCCCAGCTCTCAGTTACAAGGAGGGCGTTAATAAGTATGAAAACTTCTAAAATGTCTGCTTTGTTTACTAAATGGTAGGATGGTTTAATACTGAGTCTGGCTAAGATCATAGCCTTGAACAAAGGAGACAGGTGAGTATCACTGTACAAGGAAGGGATTCCATTCCCGAGCCTCTTAAGCCTCCTGGACAAATGACACTGGCTACTTCATTGCACTGGATCACTTGCCCGCAGACAGTTGTGATACAAGCTTCTCATCTTATCCTTGAATTGCTTTATTGTACTTTCTATAAGCGAGAGCAGGAGACAATATATGAGAAAGGTTGTGTATCCTACTTGTCCTTTGTCCAAAGGATACATTCAAAATCATTTGTCTAAACCGTTCCTCTTGCCTGTGCTATTTACATTGTAATGCTGGTTTGAAGCCCCTATCTGTTCCCAAATTAGAATGTAAAGACTGCACCTTAAGACAAAGACCTTCAAATTATAGTGAAACGTAATCCTAATGCCCTTTTGCTAAGCCTAGAATGCATCGAAATATAATTAGTTTCTGGTAGTCAGTATTTATCAATTAACTCCATCAAAAGACCTGAGAACATTGGATACCAAGGAAAACATAGCAGCCTATTTCCAGTTAGATTACAGTTTTCCTTGTTCTTTGAATAGATGCTTTTCCAATTTTGTTTTTTTTACCATATCTCTAGATATTGGCACCACATTTTATTTTCTTGTTTCCCCTCCCATGTATGAAGTATCTACTGTTCAGGGCGACACAGGGCTAACTGCAGTGTGGGACTCCACCAGTTGCATTGCAGGAGCTGTTTTGTGGCAGAGTTTCTGGGAGAGGGGAAGGGGAAGGGAAAGATGAAAGAATGGGTAGCTCAGTGCCGGATGAGCTTAGCTTTGATGTTCCCTCTTCCTGCAATGCCACGGTCCTCTGCAATGCTTGTCTCCGAATTAAGAGCCCTTGGTGGCTTTGGAATACACTGGTGCCTTTTCTTGTTCATTACTTTATTCAGCGAATAATTGTTGAGCAACTGTATGTCAAGTACTATTCTTGATTGTAAAATCTGGCAGGGCCCTTTAAGTCCCCCCCCCCCCCAGTGCCATTTTATCTTCCATGTAGTAAAAAATTTCTCAGTGATAGTTATGTTTCTTATCTTAAATATTGTCAGTTCATGTTAGGATATTACAGGGTTAATAATTTTATCACAACAAAGTTTTTTGTTTTGTTTTTCGTGTCCCTGATTTTGTTTTATTTTTTTATTATTAAACCAACTTGAGACTGAGAGATTTTATTTTTTTGTTCACTATGTAGCTTTTCATGTCAAGACAGTTGTAATTTCTTACAGCCCCTGTAATCATGAGTGAAAATTGAAGTATATAATCATTCAACTTAAATGTGTAGCTGATCACTTTCAAACCTACTCAAGGAAGTAAAGCATCATTTATTGGAAGTTGAAGTCAGCATTGTTTCACATAGTTTGTATTAGGCACTCTCCATAGTCATTTTCTTAATATAGACATAATGGATGTAAAATGAATAATCCTGGCCGTTATAATTTCTTTAAGTTCACAGTAGGAGAAAGCTGTTGTAAGAATTGTTGCCATTTTTTTAAATTCAGAAATTCTTGACACATCCACACAATAATATTGAAACAAGCCCTTTTCCAAAACTATTCAATGTCTACAAGCACTGCATGGAAATGCCCATCCTAACATTTTCCACATTGTGTGTCGCGTGAACGTCCTGTTCAGAAAAGGGTTCCCTGGTCAAGCCAGTTGGGAATGCTCATGATTAATCCCACCCTAGAAATTTACGGGGCACGTTTCCAATTCACAAGATTCTTAGAGGAAAGGATCTTGCTTATCTTTATCTGATTCCTTTTGGAAAAGGAAAATTATTGGAAACATTTCCATTAGTATTTAACACACACAAAAATGAAATTAAAACAAAACAGAAAGGGGGTGGAAACTTGAGTTTGGGAAAAATCTGAAGCCGAAATTAGGAAATACAGTTGAGTTGCCCTAGTTCACAGTGACAAGGAATGAGCAATCATCAAGTACTTTTTTCCTGTCTTTTCCCAACTCCAATTAACTTACCGATAAAAATTGTTTCTAACTAGATCTGTTACACTTGCCTATTTCTTGAAAACTTGTTTTTACTTATAAAATGAGACTAGTATTTGGTAAGATGAGAGAAAAGTGAGGCAAATGTCCTGGGGTAACTTCCAGACTGCATAGGAACATGCATTGAGTTTTAGGAAAGAGTTACCTTTTAAAATATATGTGCCTCTTTGTATTTCATCATCCCCCCGTCCCTAGCATTTCTCTGTAAAAGTAAGATGATACTAGAAATAACCCTTTAGGCAGATCTATGTAAAAAATTATTTTGAAAACTGTATTTGCTATTGTGGATGTGTTAACAAAATCATGTTGCAAGAGAAACTGACTTATGTCTAATGACGTAGCTTTGCTATCCTAGATGGTTCAGGTGCATCTGGACTAAGGAAGCATAAATACTTGTGTGAAAGTCATAGTTTTGGGCTTCCCTGGGTGCAAGGACTCTTGATATGGGGCATGCCCCTTGGAGGACTTTGGAAGCTATGCCAGTGGTGTTGTTCCAAGCAACGTTTGCATCTGTGAGGAGTGAGACTTCTTCTAATTCAGGGCAGTTACCCTGCTGTCTGATGTTGCGCTGTCTCCTGAACCTGAACTGTGTCACCTAGGGAGAGGGTAGCTCCCAGAGGGCTCTGTGAACTTCATCTACAGGAACTGCTGCAAGGACTCTCATGGGGAGAACCTTTGTCATCTCACCTATATCTTGAGTAGACACAGCAAGCATGACTGTCTTAGTCTTGAGAGTATGGATATTTAGTTGAATCTAGCAAGAAACCCTGGAAGGCATTACAATGATATTTTTCTCCTCTCCAAATATGCAGCTCAATTTTCACCCTCTGTGTCATTTATAAAATGGAAAGATTAGAGAAGGGTTTCTCCAAATGTGGACCTCAGATAACCCTCAACAGAATCACCTGGACTATAGATTTTTGGGTCCTACCTTAGTACAATTAAATCAGCATCTTTGGGGATGGGGCCCTACAATCTGTACAGCTGGACAGCACACTCTTTAGATTACTTTCTGATTTCAGCCCTCTGCGACCATACACTTCTAATGGTATATTCCTCTCATTCTACATCGTGTCTTAATGCAATTAAAATGTTCATTTCTTCAGAAGGCCATCAAAGGAGTGACTAGGAGTTTCAGAAATGGCAACAGACTGGAAAGGAAGACCTTTCTTGTTAATTCAGCTTTTGAGGAACACCTGGAACAGTTTGTTACAATTTTCCATCTTTTTCTGAGTCTTCTTGGTCCTCTATGATCCTTAAGATATATAGCTTCTTAGTACCATATGATAATTCGTTTTGAAATGTTCATTTGTCCTGTTTTCAACATGCTGTCACTGTTGTCAGTTACCTTGACTGTAAGGTAGTGTGAACCTTGCTGGAAGATCAGAGATTGTATTAGGTCTTAGCAAACTAGTGAAAATCAATACTTTCGCTCTCTTTAGAATTAGTTTCACGTATACTTGAGGTGAAAGAAAAATTCCATTTGTTGTTCTGCTGAAGCTATTAAGCCTTCCATTAGTCTAGGTTAAGTTTTTGGGGTTTGAGTTTAATTTTGGTTTGTAATATTGATTTATATATCATAAAAACCATCGATTAAAAAAAATTCAGTAATTTCTTCCACTTCTAAGGTACTGCTTTAGTTCAAATGAGAAGTGTTTCTCAGTGATTCAGTTTTCATTTTAGGACTGAAAATTATTAGTGAAATAGAAAATAACTGTGAATTATAAAACTATAGTAGACAGTAATTCAGGTTACCCAAAGTTATGCATTTATTTTTGGCTCTTGAATTTAAGAAAACTGAGTGAGGTTCAACCTTACTTTCTCTGTTTTATCACAATGTTATGGAAAATTGTTTAAGATTTTCTACTCCTTGAGGTCATACATCTTTGGCACCTCTGTATTTCCAACAGTGTTTTTTACACTGCAGATACTTTGTGCACATTTTATAAATGAGTGAACCAACATGTTGTGAAAAAAAAGAAAAATACTGTTATAAGACTTTAGATGGAAGTAAAAAGCATCACTACCAATCCTCCATATTGGACCTCACCCCAGCCTGCTAGCTCCACTCCTCACATGTACCCTCCCCTACACATTCAGAAGTTCTCAGGTGTCTTTCTTCTGATCCTTAGCTTAACCAGACTTCCCAAGTGTAGTGACCCATCACCCAAAAGCATCTTTCTCTTTCTCTAACAGTCAGAGTTCCTACTCCCTCAGTACCCCAATCTGAACTTCATGTCCTAAGAAGAGTGATCTTAGACATGAAGAAACATAGCTGTAAGAATTACATGAGCAAGTTTACCCTCACTGGGGGGTATTTGTACCTTAAAAGATGATGGAAACATTCAGTGATATAAGCTTTAAGTTTTCCTGATGGTAGAATTTCAGGCAGTGTGGCATCTGAAAAAGGCATTTTGGGACAGGATCCTAAAATCATGTCAAAAGGTAGCCTCCTTTTCTACCTCCAAGTGTCCCTGGTTCTGCTGTAACCTGACTTGATATTTGATTTATCATATACTCTTTATAAGTGCACTTCTTCAGAAGTACAAGATTGGAGGGGGGCATGAATAATCCCTTACCCTTTGTAGTAGTTATTCTCAACCTTGACTGTACATTAGAAACCACCTGGGGAGCTTGTAAATATCCTGATGTTCAGGCCATACTCCAAACCAATTAAATTGGATTCTCTGGGGGTGGAATGCGGGCATCAGTATTTTTAAATCTCCCAGAATCACTACTTTAAACAAAGATGAGGAATGCAGTAGGCGTCAGATGCCTACAGAGGAGAAATAGTTACATTAAGAAGCCATGTATGCCTAGATCCATGAGGGGGGATGTGATAAGCAGTTAGACAAACATGGGCAGAGCAAGGATGATGGGCCAGGTACAGAAGGTCACCAGGAGCAAAGCCTCGGGTGCCTAGCAAAGGGCAATTGTAGGGTGTGACTTTACCCCCAGGGTGGCCTTTCCTCCCCTAGCATATCTCTGGTCATGTGGTTTGGACCCCCTGACCTTTTCTCCCTAGAGATAATATCTAGGACTCAGTTGTAATCCAGCTCCAGGCCCATAAAAGCAGCAAAACCAGCCACAGCTGACCTCAGGACCAACTGCATTGAATGATGGCTCCCTGCCCTGGTGCCAACCAATCAATCAGTGGAGACCACAACCCTGAAAGGACACACCTGGAAAGCTGCTGAATATTATGAGATCTTTTGCTGGGACCTCCCCTAAGATAAAATCATTAGGACAGAAGGCCCAGTGCTCCCCTCCTGGGAACAGCCTGCCCCTTGTCTTTCCCTTTCCCTTTCTCTTCTCTCCAACCCCCCACAAGCATGTTAGCATTAGCTTCCTCACTCCCAAGCCCCAAAGGCCCTTCCTTTGCCTCTATAACTTGTTTCCTATGCCCATTTCCTCTAGGAATTACCTCTTCCACCTCTGTAATATTACCAAATAAATGTTCTTTTATAAAAAAAGAAAAAGCCATGTAAAAAAATGGGAATGGTGGAATCTGTGGGAACTGGAGAGCAAAGACAGTGGCTACTAAACTGCCTGACTGAGCCAACTGGATGACTGAGCCATGTGTCTATCAATATCTAGCAAGTAAGCCTGGGCATTTTTACATGATGGTGGCAGCTCCCAGGAGTGGAGGAGTGGAAGCTCTTGAGGTTGAGGCTCAGAATTGACACCACACAACTTCTGCCACATACTTTTGCTCAAAGGAGATCATATGGCCAGCTCATGTCCAAGGGATAGGGGAATGGACTCCACCTTTAATGTAAGCTTCTGCATAGTATTGTGGCCATTTTTTGTAATCTTTCATGATACCCTGTTTAAATATGGCTGGTGGGAGCAAATGAAGTCAGAGTGAAGGTATATAAAAGGTGTACTAGACATCAGATTAGATGTCAAATTAGAGGTCAGAGTTTGGGCATATAAAAGGCATATTAAAGATAGGATTGGATGAATGATCAGGTGTGCATGGTGAGGGACAGAGGATTTAAATGGAAGCTATGGCTTCAGTTATTATGAGAATCAAACTTTGATTCTTCAGTGAAATAGGAAAGCTAGAAGGTCGCAAAGGATCACAGGGTCTTATCTACACATTCTCTTATAGCAGACTCTGAACTATATTCTCTTTCTGAAGTTAATTTTCTTCTATAACCATTTTCTCCCAAGGGCAGGGCATATATTAAACTCATTAATTAAGGGCCCAGATATATTTATTTCTTTAGTTTACTCCTTCATGAACTTTTACAAAGTATAAATAATAAAATGTATAAATAATATACGTAGTTTATAGTTCAAAAGGATGCCCCTAAATTCTCAACTCCAAAGCAGGTTATTTAGTTTCAGAATTCAAATATGGAACTCTGGATTGAGACCAAAGTCCACGTAACTTCCTAAGAGAAATTGAGAGAAATTTATAAGAATAAAAAGATACAGTGGCGCTTAGCCATTTTCTTTATTTGTTTATTGAATCTATATAGAATTATTCTTCTCCAAAAGTTTATAGACTCTTGTTATAGATTTGCTGTCCTGGAGATAATGTTAAATTGCTTTGTTCTTATATAGCCATTATATAGGTGACTAGACTATGAAATAAAATTAGACAAAGGTAGATATTGTTTTCTCTCCAGATTTAGTATTCACAATGATTTTACTATAGCAAGATAGTTCTCTCCATTTTCCTTTGTAATGTTTTGCCCCTGTAACTCTTTGTTTTTCACTTTGATGTATATTACTTCAAGTACTTTTTAAAATAATGTATTTTCCTAAATTAAATCTCTTTGATGTTAGTTTAGAAATATCCAATATCATTCATATCAGTGCTTTTAATATATTATTATTGTTATTATTTATCATCATTACTTAAAATGTGTTTTTAAATAAATTAATTTTCACTCTAGCCGGTTTTGCTCAGTGATTAGAGCATCGGCCCATGTACTGAAGTGTCTTGGGTTCACTTCCAGTCAGGGTCATGTATCTTGGTTGCAGGCTCGATCCCCAGCCCCGGGGTGCATGCAGGAGGCGACCAATAGATATGTCTCTCACACATCGATGTTTCTCCCCACCCTGTCTCTCTCTTCCCCTTCTACTCTCTCTGAAAAGCAATGGAGAAAATATCCTCAGGTGAATCTTGTGCACATGTTACCAGGCCTGGTTGCATGTACGTATGTTTTTACATGGAAAGCTAGCTCTACAGAATAGCCTGGCCCAGGCAGAAGAACCATTTACTACTATTCCTTACAGTATTTCCTTGATCTATTACTTAGCTACCTCCTCATTACGGCTGCATAATAAACCATCTGAAAACTTGGTGACTTCAAATAAAAATCCCCAATTCTCATTCAAGCATCTGTCGATCTGCTGGGGATCGGCTGATCTAGACTGGGCTCAGCTGCATTAGACTCCAAGATGTAGGTTGGATCCAGGTCAGTGCCATGTGTCTCTTAACCTCCTTGGACCCATTATAGGTTTTTGAGACCAGATTGAATGCAGACAACTAAATGTCTCATATATAAGATGTGAAGACAGGAAACAACATGCAAGTATGTCTTATTGACGTATAGCAGACAACAAGCAATTCCACTTCACTTTACTGTTGAAATCCCCATTCCATTTTTGAATTTGACCCTCCTTCATCAGTTCCTGGAGTTCACATGTGACTCATTTGATCTTAATCTAAGTCTGAAATAACTTTATATTATGGAAGTAAAACATCTTCCATCACAATGTAGTCCAAAATAGGTTAAATGAAATGGTTTCCCCTGAGCAAGAGGAGCACGTCTGCAGTATTACTTTCTTTACATACATTTTGTCATGTATTCTTTTATCATTTATGTGAGTTGTATGCGTCACATAGATATACATCTATAAATGCAAACAGAGCAAAGATGCTGGCACAGTACATACTTTAAAACTGCTTTATTTTTCATTTTAAATCTTTTTTTAATTTTTCAATTACAGTTGACATACATTATTATATTAGTTTCAGGTGTACACCCCTGCCAGTTAGATACTACATAACTTCATTGATTTTGGATTTTACTTGTTCTGATTGAAAAGGAAATCTACAAATTTTTTTTTTTTAATTGAGGAATGTGAGCTAGAATTCTAAACCATTAACACTAAAAGAGGTTTTAGATGTCATATAATAGAACTTCCACATTGTCAGATTAAGGAGTAGAACTCAGATGTGTCAGTGACTTCTCAGAGGTTGCATTGTGAGTCAGTGGAAGAACTGGAAATGAAATCCAGTTCCCTTGACTTCCCAATAGGCTTTTTCTATTTTACTGCCATACCTCCCAGGCCCCTGCTGGGACAAAATACCGACAAAGTTTGCAGAGGGAAAAATGAGATACAGTTGTGTCCTGAACTCTATTATTGTGGAGACTTTTAAAAATGTGCTTTAATTCCTAAACTAGTCTTACGGGCACTTCAAAGCTAAGAGCATATCCTTCTGAAAACGTCCCTGGAATCCTATAGTTGACACTGATGTTTTTTATCTTTAAATTCCTGTAGCACTTCTACATTTTGTCATGGGAATAAAGTTCTGAAGGATAGGAAATGTATTTTTTGCTCCTTTGTACCCTCTCACACAGGTGAGTGAAGTTCTTGATATTAATTGCTGTTGACTGTCAACTCCTCCAAAAGATAACCAGAATAATCATTGATTGAGCAAAGCTAAGTTTATTAGGCTTACTGCAATTAAGGGAGAACACCATCTGGATTGAGTCATGGTAGTATGTCAGAAAGGGATATTTTAGGGGGCTTGAGCCCAGGTTAAATAATTTATGGTAGGTCTTGCAAAGGGAGGAGATGGTTGGGTTTGGGCTGAGTTTACATCATAAAAGTTTTGGATGAGTGGACACGCAGTACAGGGGTTTTTATATGATTATTAATGAGTAAGGTATTGGTCTTGTTAAATAACACACTTGGTTGGTTCACAGTCTCTTTGTTCAAGAACAGGTATTTCTTGGAACAAGCAGTTAAATTATATTAGTCTGAATCCAGCATTTTAAGAACAAAACCAGGAAAGTATACATCCTTCCATAATTGCTTAGCACAGGAAAATATATTTGTATTGTTTCAATATTTACTTGTAAATTGAACATCATGACATCATCCTAAAAATGAAACTGGGCCAATCTCAAGTTACATACAAGGGACATTTCTGAGTAACACTCAAATATGAAACTATGCAATTTACTCTACACATATATTGCCAATACACTGCATAAGGTCTTATGTAGAATTGGCAATGGTGAGAGGTGCCATTTGAATTTTAAGAAGCAAAATAGGAGTTTACTCAGTTATTTTTTCATGTGTTATTGAAACTAATATTTTGAGTGCCGGTCTCAAAAACTAATGGAGTAAAAAGAATGTGAGAAAATTATGTTTAGACCAAATTGCAAGTTTCTCTCCTTCCTGAAAAATGTTATTTGGCAAAACCTTTGTTTTTATAAACATAATCTAAAAGAAATAAGCCAGTGGGCTCCCCCTTTTGCTATTGTTCTTCCCTGGAGAAGCTGATATCAAAGGCCAAATAAGATGACAGATGTTTTAAATGAGTAAATGATACCAGTGGGCCACTGCTCAAGAATATTTTCTGCCTACATCTGCCAATTGCAGCAGCACTCCTGAGTCCTGCATGTGTACACCACTGAGTGCCAAATTATAGCTCCATTCTCCCTCTGTTTTCCTCTATTCAAACTACTATGGGAAACTTCATTTGTACCTTTTGTTTTGTTTTATCCACCCAACACTACTATCTGGCTCCAATTCAATCACAAGCACAGTACATCTTCAGCACTAAAATCTGTGGCAATGCTTATATAGCAGCTAATATTTATTAATTATCTCCAAAATGAAAATACAGTATTTTAAAATTTCTCTTGAGAACTCTTAAAACTCAGTTTAAGAAATACTGCCCTAGCACAACCAGCATGGCTCAGTGGTTGAAAATCAACCTATGATCCAGGAGATTGAGGTTTGATTCCCGGTCAGGGCACATGCCTGGGTTTCGGGCTCAATACCCAGTAGGGAGCTTGCAAGAAGCAGCTGATCAGTGACTGTCTCATCACTGATGTTTCTATCTCTCTCTCCCTCTCCCTTCCTCTCTCTGAAATCAATAAAGATTTTTTTTAAAAAGAATACTGTCCTAGAGTTCTAGTAGCCTAAGCATGCCTCTCTTTTAATATGCAGAAATTCATTTAGTAAATATTTACTGAGCACCTATTCTATGTCAATCGCTATGCTAGGCATTGAGGATTCTGTAGTAAGCAACAATAGATAAGGCCTCTGTTCCTGTGAATTTATTGTGCAATGGATAAGGCTTTCTTTGAATGAACCAAAATTACAATGAACCAGGCAGCTAGGAACATGGTCATATTTATATGTAGCATAGAAAGGTGTAGTACTGCGATGAATGGAAGCTCTGAGTCATAATGCAACTCATAAGGGCTTGAGTTGTTTAGGATCATCATCACCTCGTCATCATTCACCTTGTATGCGGAGAGTGTGGTTGAAAGAAGGAATATAATTTTGGAGCATGTGATTTCTCAGTAGAGAACATTTTCTGAGAGGTAGCTACACTGTGATGAAAGAGAGAGTACCAGGAGGTAGAAAAGAAGACTAAGGAGAGAACTGGTTGAGCAATAAAGATAGGCTTAGCCTCTGTCATTTTTTTCTAGTGCAAGTGCCTTTAGATTATTTAGGTGAAGCTCTGGCAGATGCTGAGTTATGTTAAAGTAAAACCAGGTACCAGTTGAGTTGAAATATAAATAATGCAATAGAATGCTTGAATATGGTAATTAATGCCATCAGGTATCATCGCTTATGCTACTTGCATTCAATGTTGTTCAGAGCAAACCATCGTACCTGTGCTCCAGACCCTAAGGGAGAGATCTCCTGAGAGTAATTGATGCCACACAGGAGAATCCACCCCTGCTACTCAAGGCGTGGTCCTTGAATCAGCAGCATGGACAACATCTGCAGGCTTGCTAAGAATGTAGAATCTTGGGTCCTACCCATACTGAATCAGACTTTGCATTATAACAAGATCTCTGGTGATTTGGAAGAACATTAAAGTTTGAGAAACATAGGTCTAGTAAACTGACTTTCTCTTAGATATCCTTATATTGCATTTTCCCAGTTTCTGGTTCTACTATCAAGAAGTACCTGTCTTCTTAACTCAATTTATAGAGTTCTCTAGGTTTATTGTGTTTCCCTGATTCAAAGCAAGTCTTTAAGATGAATTACTCATCCTGTCATTCATCCAACCTACTCACAGTAATTGAACATCTATGTCAGTAACTCCTCTAGGTTCTGGGGATAGAGAAGTGACCCCAACAAGCCATATCCCTGACTTCATGAAGCTTTTAGTTAAGTGTATTTTTCATGGCAGCTCTATTTTCATGTATTCTCTTTGCTTCCCAGGTCATTGACCCTGAATTTTGCTATAAAAGGAATGCAGCATGACAGTACAAAGTTAATTATAGTGAGATTGAAAGAGCAGAATGTTTTGAGTCAGATAGACCTCTGTTGCAGTCCTGGTTGTTCATGGCTTACTAGGTATGTGATCTTGGGAAAACTACGTAAATATCTTTGATTCAGTTTCCTAGACTGTAGTATTATGAGTTAGTTCATAGGATGAACTAAAATTACATTTATTAAATGTCTAGTAGATTACCTGAACTAAGGAACTCTAAATAAATTGGAGGAAGAGTAACCCTGGCTGTTACTATTAGAGCTTAAATGAGAAACAGCATGAAGTTCTTTGAGACTAGTTCATTAAATCCGATGAAACCTTTGTTACATATAAAGAAATTACACACCTTTAGAAATCCACAAAAAGGTCCACAAGCTTGAGTGGGTTGATGCTTTCCCAAGGGCAGTAATTCTTACTCTCTCTCTGACTTCCTCCCCTGATTGTAGGATTCTTGTGCACTAGTAGAAAAGGGGTTTGATAGGGTGCTGCATTTAGACTGATAGTATACTGGCCATGACCCCCATGTTTCCTGTGAAATTCACAAGCACAGCTGAAACACAATTCATTTTTTTTTTATTGTTCAAAATATTACAGATGTCCCTTTCTCTCCCCATTGACCCCTTCCACCCTGCCCTCCCCGCCTCTCCAGTCCCTCACCACACCACTATCTATGTCCTTGTGTTTTGCATATATGCATATAAATTCTTTGGTTAATCTCCACCCCCCACCCTCCTTTCTTTATTCTGAAATTCATCAGCCTGATCTATGCTTCCATGTCTTTGAATCATTTCTGTTCATCAGTTTATTAAGTTCTTTAGATTCCACATAAAAGTGAGATCATATGATGTCTGCCCGGCTTATTTTGCTTAGCATAATATTCTCCAGGTCCATCCATACTGTCCCAAAGGGTAAGAGATCCTGCTTCTTTACAGCTGCGCAGTAAAAATGTCCCACAGCTTTTTTATTCACTCATCTACTGATGGGCACTTGGGCTGTTTCCAGATCTTAGCTATTGTACATTGTGCTGCTATGAACGTAGGGGTGCATATATTCTTTCTGATCAATGATTCAGTATTCCTAGGATATATTTCTATTAGTGGGATCACTGGGTCAAAAGGCAGTTCCATTTTTAATTTTTTGAGGAAATTCCATACTGTTTTTCCATAGTGGCTGCACCAGCCTGCATCCCCACCAGCAGTGTACCAGGGTTCCCCTTTCTCCACATCCTTGCCAGCAGGTGTCATTTGTTGATTTGTTGATGGCAGCCAGTATAACAGGTGTGTAGTGATACCTCATTGTGGTTTTAATGTGCATCTCTCTGATGATTAGCGACTTTGAGAACTTTTTGATATGTCTCTTGACCATCTGTATGTCTTTGGAGAAGTGTCTATTCAGGTCCTTTGTCCATTTTTTAATTGGATTGTTTGTCTTCCTCTTGTTGAGTTGATCAGTTCTTTATACACTTTGGAAATTAGCCCATTATCAGATGTATCTTTGTCCAATATGTTCTCCCATACCACTGGGATTCTTTGTATTTTGAGGCTGATTTCTTTTGCTGTGCAGAAGATTTTTAGTTTGGTGTAGTCCCATTTGTTTACTTTTTCTTTTGTTTCTCTTGCCCTAGGAGATATATCAGTGAAAATTCCACTACATGAAATGTCTGTGACTTTACTGCCTATGTTTTCTTCCAGGATTTTTATGGTTTTGCGACTTATATTTAAGTCTTTTATCCATTTTGAGTTTATTTTTGTTTTTGGTGTAAGTTGGTGTTCTAGTTTCATTTTTTTTTGCATGTAGCTGTCCAACTTTCCCAGCGCCATTTTTGAAGAGACTGTCTTTACTCCATTGTATGTTCTTGCCTCCTTTGTCAAATATTACCTGACCATAATGGCGTGGGTCTATTTCTGGGGTCTCTTTTCTGTTCCATTGATCTATATCTCTGTTGTTGTCCCAGTACCAGGCTGTTTTGATTACAATGGCTTTGTAGTACAGTTTGATATCTAGTAAATTGATCCCTCCCACTCTGTTCTTCTTTCTCAAGATTGCTGCAACTATTTGGGGTCTTTTATGGTTCCAAATAAATTTTTGGAACATTTGTTCTAGCTCTGAGAAATATACTGTTGGTATTTTAATAGGAATTGCATTGAATCTATAAATTGCTTTGAGTAGTACGGACATTTTAATGATATGAATTCTTCCAATCCATGAACATGGTATATTCTTCCACTTGTTTATATCTTCCTCTATTTCTTTTTTCAGTGTCCTGTAGTTTTCCGAGTACAGGACTTTTACATCCTTGGTTAAGTTGTCCATAGATATCTATTTTTTTTTAGTTGCAATGGTAAATGGTGTTGGCTTTTGAGTTTCTCTTTCTGAGAGTTTATTGGTGTATAGAAATGCCATCAATTTCCAGATGTTAATTTTGTATCCAGCTACCTTGCTGAATTCATTTATCAAATCTAGTAGTACTTTGGTGGAGTCTTTAGGGTTTTCTAAGTACAGTATCATGTCATCTGCAAATAATGACAGTTTTACTTCTTTCCAATTGGGATACCTTTTATGTTTTCTTCCTGTTTCATGGCTGTGGCAAGACTTCCTGTACTATGTTGAATAAGAGTGGTGAAAGCAGGCATCCCTTTCTTGTTCCTGTTTTTAAAGAAATGGTTTTAGTTTTTGACCATTGAGTATGCTGTTGGCTGTAGGTCTGTCATATATGGCCTTTATTATGTTGAGGTATGTTCCCTCGATTCCCACTCTGCTGAGAATTTTTATCAAAAATGGGTGCTGGATTTTGTTTAATGCTTTTTCTGCATCTATTGATATGATCATATGATTTTTGTGCTTCATTTTGTTTATGTGATGTATCACATTTATTGATTTGTGGATATTATACCAGCCTTACATCCCTGGAATAAATCCCACTTAGTTGTGGTGTATGATCTTTTTAATGTATTGCTGGATCCAGTTTGCTAGTATTTTGTTGAGGATTTTAGCATGAAGCATAATTCTTAAAGGGATGGCAGTGTCACCCTGCCCGATTCTTCCTTTCCTGTTGACTCTGCAGAGGGCTTGCAAACATGGGTTCATCAAAGTTCAATTTTCAAACTCCTCCTAAGATATCAGGTAGTTTGAAAGAGCTTACGAAGCTGACTCCTTACGGGTGTCATAGTGACCATGACCTTTATCTGTTGGCTTCTGCCATGGACTGGAGGGTCTGATGACCTTACCACACAAAATCGCTAACCTGACATGGTTTACATACCTATAATGGCTTCTATGGTCTTTAATGTATTCCTCTGATGTGCTTTCCTGTGAAATATTCAGGAGACTCTTTTGTGCTACAGCAAGCCACAGCCATTAGCCAAAATAAACAGTTGGTAAAAGTCAGACAGCTATTTAACTAACATGTCAAGAACTTTGTATAATGATCAGTTTTCTGACATTACACACTCTAGAGGCTTTCACTGTAGGCTGAAGAACACTGGACTACTAGACACCAATGGCCTCGACAAACAGTTACTTTTCCTTCAAGGTAGGAGAGGGGAGGGGAGGTGGTAATGTTGTTGCTACCTGGTGATTAAATAAAGGTGATTCACTACCTACAGTTTCTGGGGCAGGCCTTCTTTTACTCAAATGAACAGAACAGTAGTAGTTGAGCTTGACTAAGGCTAGGAGGGCTTCATGACTCTCTATAACAAATCACAAACTTGTGGGGTGGACATCTTGACAAAGAGGTTCCTGTAAATATGAAGTTTGGTGGGCATTACATGGCAAGAAAGGTTTCTTGAATTTATACAGATGCATATTTCAATGTGCTCTAAGTACAACCTCCACACTATTTTTTTCATTCTTGGAACATTCCTGTGTATTACCCAAAGGCCAAGTTGGGTCTTTCAGCTTAGATGGATGCTGTAAAGAGGCAAAGAGAAGATGTATCACCAAGTAGAGAGGAAACCAGGGTGAAGACTGTCTGGGTCCCAGATGTACCTCTGCCTCTCCCACTGTATGGCACTCTTCTGTCTCTCCAAAAAGCTCAGCAGGCTGTGGTTTTCACAGCCAGTGGCCCAAGCCTCCAGCAATCACTGAGAACCAGGCTCAGCAGCCCCCTGGGAGGCACATCTAAGCACCTGGCCTACAGGGAGGGAGAGAGACATATACAGCTCTTCAGAAGGGCTTACTCTGTGCCAAGCACTGTGTTATACAGAAGCTACTCACACAGGTTGACTTAATCTTTGGGAAAACCTGAACATGGAAGAACTCTCCTTATCCTCATTTTACACATCAAGGAACTGCTGCTCAGAGGAAACAGATGAATGTCTAGGATCCCATGGCAAGAAAGTGGTGACCGGGGATGGCCAAGCCAGGTCCTCTGATCCCATTGTTGAAGCCGGCTTGACAGCCTCTGACCAGCCCTCTGTGACATGCTGGGAGGCAGCAGAGGGTGGCCCTTTAGCTTATAAAGAACAGGAGAAAATGTCAAACGCGGGCACTCATTTAGAGAGGGGTTAGTTTTCCACAGTGCTTCAGGTGACACTTTTTTTTTTTTAAATACAGCACATGAGAGTGTTTATAAGAATTGCTTGTTCTTTTCAGTCTGTCACTTGGAACAGAATTTACACAGGATATGCTATACCTCTCAAAACATATATTCAACCACTGATAATTCTGTGGTTCTCTATCAAATATGTGATTTTTGGATGGATTAGGTGTTTCATCTGGGAATGAGATTGATAATTGTGTTTGCAATGATGTATATTTATAAATAAATGCATTCATCAGTAATTAACAATGCATGAATTCTGTCTTAGGCCAGATAATGGCATATATATAGATGATAGATGATAGATGATAGATGGATGATAGATGATTGATAGATAGATGATAGATAGATAAATAGATAGATAGACGATAGATATAATGGCTTACATATAATATTACTATTTAACTTTGCAGTATTTACAGAGAAAGCAGAACAGTATATTCCACAGAAACTCAGAGCACTAGCTAATAATCCCTACCTCGATCCCTTTTTTACAGTGAGGCAGAGAACAGGTAAATAACAATAAAAATGAGTCAGTAAATACCAGATAAAAGCAACCTGGTTGTAATTCCTGTTTTTGTGTATATCTTTCTGGCTTCCCCATCACTCCTCCATCTTTCTGTAAAAGCCCTTGCTCCTTTAAGTTCAGGTCAACTGGTATGACACCCTTTCATAACCCAACCCCACTGTAGTTACCTTCTAACCTTTAGATATTTCTTATCATGAATAAAGACTCTGGCAATTCACTCCTGGTCTTTAGCTCCACCCCAGCTACATTTGGAGACTTCAATAGGCCAAGAGGACCCCCAGGCAACATCCTGGCCTCACAAAGTCTTAGCTTCCTCAGAGCCAATGAGGAAGCCTTTCTCTCTCTGCTACCTAAACTACCTACTTCCACTAGGGCCACTTCGCACACTGTCACCATTAGAAAATGATCCTCTCTGAAATCAGTGACTCAAACACCCCACACTGACCACACCTTCTATCCCTCCAGGGACAATGGGCATAATGTCCCTCTTGAAGAAGGTGATGTGCGCAGCTTATTGGAAACTGCAGCTTGGTTCTTGCAGAGTGGAAGCAAGTCAGCTTCTGACACCTTTAGAAGCTCTCAAGGTTCCTTTCATCAGTCATGGTGTTTGTTAGGTCTCACTCTGCTGGGACCTGCTTGATTGTCCTGTTGGCCTGGGCATCTAAAGATACCCGCTCATTTACATTCGCTCTCATTCTCCAGCCCCTCAGGGAGCTGCTTTTGTGACTTCCAAACTTAGTGTTGTCATTGGTGTCACTGGATCTTGATCAGGCTTGGGCATATAAATATTTGATGAAGGAACATGGCCATCCTAATAACTGAACCCTCTTTTTTGAGGAAACTAACTTTCTGCTTGACTTTGGCATCATAGAAAAATAACTATGAGTTTCAGGGAAACACATTGCGTTGTCTGGAGGACAGCACTCTAGATTATCTGATTCTAACCTTATGTTTTCTTTGAGCTCATTTACATCGATTTGTTAGCTGCAGGTCACTGATAGAGATGTTAATGAGGCTCAATTGCTTCCTCTCTCACATTGTAATTAAACTAGGTTTGCTTCTATTTGCATGTTGACTTCAATGTTCCTTATCAAAATTCCAGTGTCTATTCTTTGGATGTGTCTTTGCAACACTTGTAACACCTGCTTATCCACTCATGAGATAAATTAGAATCTTTTAAGGTGGGTTCAAGTTATATCTGAATGAGTGTCATGACTTTATCCCGTTTGAATATATTTTAACTGTTTTGGAAGTCGCAACAAGATGGTCAATAGATTCACCTGACAAAGCGAGGTGAACTTTCATGACCGAGATGTGCACTTCATATGGGAATGAGGCCCGATATGCTTTTCTTGCCTCTTTAGGTGAGTCCAAAGTACCAAGAGAACACTGCTGACTCTCTGTTTTTCTAGTTTTAATTTTCCTCTCTAGTAATTCTGTGTTTTTGTTTCCTTTTCGTTCATTTGAAGCCAATAAGTTATTACCCATTATTGGCAGCAGTGGTTGAGGACTTGATTTTAAAGTATGAAAATTTGGAGATCCCTCTAAATGGATTAATGGTTTGTTGAAATCTAATCTCTGTTAAGTGAGAGACAACAGACAATTGGTGTGTTAGCCTTCTTGTTTTTCTATTTTTGAGCTCAAATCAATGAAAAATGTCATTCTGAGAGGAGAACCTCTCTTTCATCTGGATGGGCAGGTCTCTGTTTCCATGTTGACTCTTGCCCCATAGTTGTTACTGTAGAATTGAAGCTAAAAGCTGTTTCCCTGTGCCTGCGTGTGTATGTGTTTGTAATTTAGGAATACCTTTGCCTTTGATTGTGAGAGTGAATAATGTTTTCCTACCTCCAGGTGGTATTAATATACTAGCTTATAAGGTCTCTTAAATTAGAGGAGTTCTGTTCTGATCGGCATATAAAAATACTTGCTTATATAAATTAAATTTTTCCAAAATTCCCTGAAAATAAGGAAATTGAACTACTGATCCTTTAAATATGCTGGATTAAAAAATGTATATTCTCCAACAAACCAGCTCACTACCATTATAAGAATTCAAATTCATATAACAGGTAAATAATTGGCAAAAGTGTAATCTTTAGTGTTTAATAAAAGCATTATATCTTCTCTGATTTATCATTTAGTATCAAGTATCATACAAACACACTTTTTTTCTTATTGTATATAGAGGTTTTTTCTAAACACATACAGGTTGACTAATCTGATAAACTAGCATTACTTCTAGTTATTGTTTAACATTATGAAAAACATAAATTTATGTTTGACCAAATTGAATCATTGGTGTGACAATCTTATTTTCACAATAATTAATTTTAGGAATATGTCAGCTTGAAGAGAATTGTCAAGATGTCTAGATAACCTTTGGACAGATATTATATTGAGTTCATGGATGGACATTTGCTGAATGCCTAGATCATTTCCATGTGAGATAGAATACTGAAATATTGATTGTTAAGCATAATTTTAAGTCTATATTTTTGGCTCCTTGTTTTTGCTTCAGAGAAGCTATATCTTTAGGTTTGTCATTGAACATGTTCATTTCTGCCATGTTGAAAAATCGTATAAGTTAATTGTGCTGCTGTACAAAGCTAGACTGTGTGTATTCTGAGCTCAGCTAATCCACAAAAATGACTACTCACAATTATATGCCATCTATTTTTCTTTGCAAAATAGAAGCAACTTTGCACAAAAGTTATACTTAATATATGTGAATGAGACTCTACTACAAGTCTCAAGATAATAAGGAATGTTTTGTTGATTAAGGGAAAAAAATTCTTTTGTCTTGAAGTGAAATGACTTTTGTTACAAAATGAAAAAGACTATGATAAAGGACAACACTGAGCATATCAATAGATCTGTAGGACATTTATGGAAAAAGAATCTGAAAGGGAGAATACATTTGTCTTAAAATTTTGCCAATCCCAGCCCAGTTTTGATGGCTTTATGCACAAGATTTTCAAAAAAAGCTGTGGCTCCTTTAGAATCAAATATTTTAATGATGTACACCCAGGATTTTGCTTCCTCTTTGTGAAAATGACAGTTTCCTTGGAATGTTTGCCTACTCTTAATAACAGGCTGTAAAATGTGCTTTTCACCTTGGAGGCTAATTTGCCCAAAAAGCAGATTCCATATCTCACCAGAATGACATTCTACACTATATTTCTGGCTTTGTCATGCCCTTCATTATTCTCCTTAAAATAAAAGAAACAACAAATGTTTCTCCTTCTGAAAGTGTTAAGGATTTTTGTCTATTTAAATATTGCACTGTCACTTTGATTAATGGATAGCCCAGTCACAGGCACCCTGATCCCATTGGATGCCCAAATCTCCTGGCAAATTTTGATTTTCGCCATCCCCAAATCAAATCCTCACGGCAAAATAGAAATAAAAATATGAAACTTTCACAATCTCTTCTGCTCCTGAATCTCCCCTTTAAGATTTCCTAGTGGGCCCCTGGAAAATCACAAAGATTTGTTCTTTTGCCTTATGCAAAGAGATGTTATGGAAAAACAAAGTTTGTTTCTTACAATTACTATTGATGAGCTTCATCGTTGTCACATTAAAAGAGGTGCTGCTGGGTACTTTTAAGGACTATTCTGAATTTATATAAATCATATAATCATCATTTGTGAATGGATAATAAAGATTGCTACGTTTTTTGATAATTTAGTAGAATGGTTATAATCAAATTGAGATACAATAGTTAATTGTTTAAGAATGTTTATGAAATCTATATAACTAGTAGATGTTTTTTAAAATGTTATTTATAGAGATTTTATTATTTATTTATTTATTTATTTTTTAGGAAGAACTTTTTAGAATTTATGTAAAATATTACAAATGTCCCTTTTTCTCCCCCATTACCCGCCCCGCCCCCCCGCCCCCCCACCCCCGTCCCTCCTTCCTCCCCAGTCCCTCCCCCCACCATGGTCGGAGTCCTTGGGTTGTGCATTATCTGAGTATAAATTCTTTGGTTCCTCTCTCCCCCTCCCCCTCCCCGCCCTCCTCCATCCCCCTGACCTTCGTCAGTCTCATCTATTGCCCAGAACTTTGGGAGTGAAGAATCCCAAATAAATGTCTTTAGCTGATAAGTGCATTGATAGCTGAACTTCAAAAACCATGACAGGTATTTCAAGCATATTTTCCAACATACAAATCTCCTTATTGAAATTTGACTAGTCAATCTTTATTTTTCCTGAAGCCAACCAGTTGTTCCTATAATCTAATCAGTTATTTTATTTTTATATTTTCACAAAATTTAGAAATCTTTTGTGGAGTTCCGTTTCCATTTTTTCTTAAGTGCATATATGTGAGTTTTAAGAGATGACACTGATCATTTTTGGCACACCATCTCATCATAATGGAAACCTTTCCAAACTTGCCATTTTCAAAATGTTCTCTCTATAGGAAAGTTTCTTTTTTTTTAGTTACATTCTCATTCTTATACTGAAACCTCTACTTTGAATAAACAGATTGGGTGACATACATTTAATGATCAAATATCTTCTAGAAAGATTACTGACATACAAGGTGGCAAGCTTTAAACACACATCTTTTTTCATTAAATTTATGTGTAAATTTGATAACTCTTTTTGAAGTACTTTGCCATGAGCTAACCAATCAACTTCCAAGTGGCCTAAGGGAGTTTCATGATTACACTACATTTCTTTGCAGAGTACTGTAAAGATTTTACTATTTAAGATAATGAAATCTATAAATCCCCTTATACAGGCAATATCTCAAAATATGCTAAAGATACACAGATGTTTGTGGGCGACATGGCCACCCTTCCCCTCTTTCTGACTTACACTTTTCAGAGAGCCACTGTGATATGAGTGTCTTTTCAGTACCTGACATGGACTGAACCAGAATCAAGGTTAATCTATATATGAAATTTTAGTAAATCTTTAACTTCTTAAATAAAAATGAATTTTAAAATAATATTTCTAATATATTATTATACTCTAACACATTGACTAGTGTGCCTCATTTTTCAAACTCAGTGGAATAAATACTTTTGACTATGTGACCACTTTTCACTTTATGGTTGTCACAAAATACTAAGTATAAGTTTTCAATGCAATAGGAGTGCGCAGCACATAAGTCATTTTAAAAAATATTTTAGCAACCTAAACACACCAACCCATAAACCCAAACTAAGATGGAAAGTGACTTTTGAACACTCAAAATCGTAAGACTCCCTACAAAAGATGCTGCTGCTTGCCTAGCGCATCTCCCAGCTCTGTCTTTTTTAACACAACTCTTAATTTTGTGAAGATCCCCCCTCTTCTGATGGCCAGGCACTGTACTGACCCTACTCCCCGCCTAGACTGGCATGGCCTGAGCCGGCCACTGCAGACTGATTCCCTTCTCTGTGATTCAGTTTGGAATGGGAACGTATTACTATCTGAACAGCGAGTTGAAAAGCACAGACTTTAGGAGGGGGGATGCTTCTGTGCAAAAATGTCCTGAGTCTTGAAAAAAACACATAAAGAAGAGAAAGGTTTTTTGTGCTCATTTGTATGCTATCAAAGGATGTAATGTTTGAAGATGCAGAAGGCATTCTGCATCTGGGAGGTAAGCTAATAGGTGGCAGGCTGGACTTGTAGTTATGTGTGTTAATAAGGCCCCCTCATTTTCTTAAGTAGTTGAATTGGAGTTTTCTGTTCCTTCTAATTTATAACCTGCTTACAGATACCTACCTCTACATGGATCTCATACTTTTATATGTTAGGGATTCACTTGTTGTTATTGAATATTATTTACCAATATATTTTTTTAACAAGTTTGCTTGCCTAGTTTTCCCACACATAGCACTTTCAAACCAGGAAACTTTTAAAGCAAATGACAGCAGGGGATGTGAAAGCTGACAGGGTACCTTTGAAGGAAGGAGAGGTTACAAAGGCAGAGAGCTGAGAGACAGAATTATATCAAAGTACACAAAATGGATGATTATTATTATGATTTTGAGACATCAAGAGAAAAGTTAAATTATCTTTTCTATATAAAGACTGATAAATGTACATTTTAAAAGGACTTCCGTTAAAAATCTTAAAATCTATTAAATGTGTAATGTTGTTCAAAGGAAAAGTTATGTAGAATGCTGACAAGATATTCTTTATTTCTCAAAACCACCTAGCACAGAGAAAGGCATGGAAGAGATAATTACCCAGTTCTATTTTGCACAGTTGCATAAGTCATCTGACATCTAAATGATAACCTCTAAATATCTTTCTCCTCTTAATTTTCCATAAAGTCTATCACCCCAATTTATCTTTTTTTTGTATTTAAGAAAACTAAGGGGTCCTAATATATGGTGATGGGAGAAGATCTGACTGGGTGGTGCAATATACAGATCTCGTAACATAGAAGCCCACACCTGAAACCTAGATGATCATATTAACCAATGTCACCACAATAAATTTAATTTTAAAAGAAACAAGAAAACTATTGCAAAAGAGTTTGGGAGGTTTTCACTACAAGTTATGCATATGTAGCAAGATGGGATTCCGGGGTCAAAATGAAAGGCTAACAATAAAAAAAAAAGTTAGACCAGTTCCTATCAGAGATGCCTGGGGTGGGAAGTAATGGGGATCAGTCCTCCTAATGGGCATGGAATAAAGGAATGAAATGTCTGAATTTAGAAACAATAAGGCAATTGACTAGAATTTGGTCAACTTTTTATTATCACCATGCACCAGCAATTTTAAACAATGTCTGTGATGAAATATTTCTTTTCCTCAAAATATTGTTAGTCTAATTTCTAAACAATTTATGTGGCAACTATTGAGCTTAGTATTTGTGTAAGCTTTAAATTAGCACATTTTTATTACTTATCTTTGAATAAACATTTAATTCTACATAGCAGTTAACTCAAAGACATCTCAGTTACACATACTGACTTGGCTACAATGCATTTATTTCTATAGTAAATTCATAATAGTTTGGAATTTCTGAGCTGGCAATGGAAAAAACTTGCTGCCTCAACCCAGTGGCAATTGATATTTATTTATTTAAACAAGAGATTTGATATAAACATTGATGGCACAGTGATTATAAGGATGAACAAATAGAACTTGATTTAGTTCAATTTTGACATTGTTTATGACCACTAAGACTTTTTATTTCTGTTTAAAATTTAAAACAGTGAAGCAGAGTGGGAACTACAGGGAGTAATATTTTTGTTTGGAAAGGGTATGTCTTTGATACATGAAATGTTTACTGAACTTAAAAAATACCTTTAAAGTTGAAATTTTTTTTAATTTTTATTGTTTTAAAAATAAATAAATCCAGAAAATAATGATTTACTGGTCATTACATGATTTTTACTGAGACTGATTTTATTACATAAGATAAGGGTTTGTTGTAACATGATCCCTTTGGGAGTCAAACACCCTAGTTTTTCCACCGGGTTATCCCTTCCATGTAACATGCACGCTGTTATGGGATAGAGGGCGTCAATGGGGGGAAAGGTGGGGCATCTGTAATATTTTCAGGAATAAAGATAAATTATGGCTTGAATTATTCTTAATTATCATGGAAGTCATGATAATTAAATGCCAAATAAGCCAGTGTTACAATTTGCCAGTCTCCATGGGTCAGTTCAGGAGCCAGCAAAGAGATCACAACGAGCCTCACAAGAAACACATAGACAATCTTCCCATTAGTCATGCTTCTGCAGTTGAGTTGAAACTTGTTCGTTTTCTCTCTTGCAATGATTGTGTTCAATATTAAATATGAACAAGCACTTACTCTGAGGAAGACGAAATGTGTGTGACATGGAGAGCTTTATGACATGACATCAGATATGTCTTCCCTGAAGGAATTAACTCTCCTGGTGATGTTAGTGATGGTAAGCCTCTTGGAAGCATTTTTAATCCTGCTCATCAACTGGATCCTGTCATCAGATGTCTTGCCAACATTCATCACAAGGGTCTGTGTTTCTCGTTCTGTGGGATACTTCTCTGGGCCTTCGTAATTCTACAGTGTTTCTGTTTTTTAGTTTTTCTTCTCCAGCTCCATGCTGGCTCATATTTCTCTGACTATTCTTTCCATATGAGAATTTATCATGACTACAGTCTAGACTCCTTCCTTATCTCACTTTATATTGTAGAAAATCTCACGCATGTTCTTGACTTCAGTCACTATCTGTGAGTTTCACAATCTCTACCTCCAGTTTCTCTATGAGCTTCATAGGCCACTAATAGCTGGGTATAGCTATCTGCTTGACTGTCTTAGGGATACCTCAAACTCAACCTTTCTATTTAGTTTAGTTTCGTTTTTTTGTTTGTTTTGGGGGTTTTTTTGGTTTTTTTTTATTTGTTTCTTTTTGCTGCTACATAAACATAGTAGCCAAAACAATGAAGATCTATACTATTTTAGAATTCTGTTCATTGACTGGGGGTTCTCCTGCTCCACTTGGTGTGGGCTAGGTGGTCTATGATGGCCCCATTTTCCACATGGTGTCTCTTCCTCTTTGGCCCCTTCACGTGGCCTCTCTCTTCAACAGGTTAGCCTAAACTTCCTTATAGCATGTCATCTGGGTTTCAAATTAGTGAAGGCGGAAGCTACCAGGTCTCTTAATGGCTAGGCTCAGAATTTGCACAGACCAGGGAAGCCTATTGTTTTAGCCAAATGCATGTACTATGAAATTATTCTTATTAAGCTTTAGAGATAGAATAGCTATTGCCACCATCAAAGGAAGCTTCTAAATAAAATGGAATGAAGCAAAGAGAAGAGACAGGGAGGGAGAGAGAGAGGAAGAGAGATCATCTTAAATCAACTTCTCAAAATAAGAGGAAGAATACATATTTAGCAATAGCAACAGGAGTCATTGATACTCTGTGGTGCATTAGCTTTATTAGTGCTTGAAGTGAGAGATACCTTTAAACAATCACTTCTACTACTAAAAAGAGCACATAGACAAAAAGAAATTACATTACAGGCACATTATAATTATCGAAATGGTTTCTTCCATGGACTACAAAGTACAAAGTATTATTGCTTTTCCATAATTTATGCTGATAACCTTGGAAACATGGTTGGTTTGGTTGGACCCTCTTCCTCCACATCAATCCAGTCATTTATCCAGTCTAATGGAGTCTCCCTTTGTGTGATTTCTCCCATCAGGTAGTACATTTTCATTTTCATTACCAAAGTCTTTCTCCGTTCCCATTCTACCTTTTAATCTGAAATATTATGAAAATCACATAACTGTCCACCTGGATCCAATCTTGCTCTGGGTCAAGCTGTTTTACACATTAAAGTAAGGATACAGATTCTCTGTTGCCTGCACAATACAGTCCAAACATCTTAGCATGACACTGATTGTCCTCTTCAAACTGTTGCTCCAACTTTATTTTTAGCTCTCATACACAAACTCTTCCTTAGTGGCCAAATGGATAGGTTTACTCCTTGTAGTTGGTCAAGCTATTTTCTACCTGAATCATTCTTCCCTTATACCAATTCCCCCCAGTTCTACAGTTTTTTTGTGAGGCTTAGCTCAAGTCCTATCTTTTATCTTTCTGGTCTACCCCAACCTTCAATGGTACTCTGTCATCAGTTTATCACATCATACAATTTATCTGTATTTAGTATTTTCAGAGATGACAGTGATGCAGCCTAACTTAGAAAGCAAGGGAACTTAATGCTAGTAATAAAGCTGATTGTAATTTGATTAGGAGAAGAGGGCAGATGATCAACTTAAAAGATGTTCTGGACATGCTTTTAAAATTTTCATCATGGCCAGAATTACTTCCAAAAATACTACTGTTCCAGTAGACAAAAAAAAAAAAAAAAATTGAAGTTCAAACATTTTTATAACTGTTAAATTGTCCCCTTTGTATTTTTAAGACTATTTTACAGTGTTTTAAAGTGCTGGCTGGACTATCTGAATCTCTAAGGAAAGTTCTAGAAAGTCGAGCCTCTTGGGTAATGTGTGAAACACAGAAAAGGATCCAATGCTTCCCAGCCAAAGGGTAACTTTCGTTAATGTTGAAACAAATGCACGATGCCATTATTTTACTATCACCTTGATCCTATTTGATTTTGCAATAGAGCAGTGGCTGGGTAATATGTTTTAGTAAAGGGGCCCCCTTGAGATACTGATGACAGCCATAGTACTCTTCCCAAAACATACATTTACACAAATACACACAATTTTCCACACACTTTTTAAGGATTCACATGTCCCTGAAGTCTATCTATGGATGTCAGATTTGGAACATTTTTTTTTCTTTAAAAAGTATATTAAAGCCATAATAAAAGAGCACAGTAGAAGGGATGACTGTCTTTCATGGGAATGTGCACTTTTCACTTTTGGCCATATTTCTCTCAGTTATCACCTCGCCAATACTTTGTTCCATCCCTGGGTTATATGGCAGCAAATTTCACTAAAATGCAACCAGAATGCAAATCTGAGACTCTGTCACTTCTCCATCCATTTCCCTTCTGTAGTATGTGTTAAAAAATAAAGTCTCTAGTAAGTTACTGACACTTGTCCCTAATTTGATTGTGAACATCACCAATAGTGATTATTAATTATTAAGTATTTATTTTTGAATTGGAAATATTCAGGGACCTAGTTTTAAATAGTTTTTGGTGACATGCAACCTAACATTTTCTCGGTGCTTATTGCAGAATCCTAATTTGAGTGGTTCATTATTTATTATTCATACAATTATTTACTGAGCATTTAGTGTTTGCCAGAAACTGTGCTAGATGCTGAGAGCTTGCAGATGAATTAGACCTACACGATTTCTGCCTGCAGGGAATGTATAGTCTTAATTTACCAGCTTTTAAATTCACCATATACATCTGTTAATTTGACTACTTTAAACTTCTAATTAATGGCTTAAAATTTCTTCTACTCATTCCTTCTGAAGTGGACCTTCTAAATAAATACTATCGAATTGAAATATAATGTAAACTGGTACAGCCACTATGGAAAACAGTATGGAGACTCCTCGAAAAATTAATAGACTTACCATATGACACAGCAATCCCTCTCCTGTGTATCAACCTGAAAAACTTGACAATATTTATTTACAGAGACATATGCACCCCTACGTTCGTGGCAGCACTATTCACAGTGGCCAAGACATGGAAACAACCAAAAAGTCCTTTAAGAGAGGACTGGATAAAGGAGATGTGGGACATATAGACAATAGATACTACTCAGCATAAGAAAGATGAAATGCTGCCATTTGCAACACATGGATGGACCTTGAGGTTATTATGCCAAGTGAAATAAGTCAGGCAGGAAAAGCTAAGAACTGTATGATGTCACTCATATGTCGGATGTAAAACTGAAACTCATAGACACAGATAACAGTATGGTGGTTACCAGAGGGAAGGGGGTGGAGGTTAGTACAGGGTAAAGGGGGTCAAATATATGGTGATGGAAGATGATTTGACTTTGGGTGGTGGGCACACAATGCAATATACAGGTCATATATCATAGAAATCTACACTTGAAACCTATATAATTTTATTAACCAACGTCACCTCAATAAATTTAATAAAAGAAATATAATGCCAACCACAATATGTGATTTTAAATATAGTAGTAGTTATATTAAAATAAAAGTAAAAAGAAGGGTGAGGTTAATTTTAATATGTTTTACATAGCCAAACATTTCTAAAATATAATTTCATCAAGCAATTATTATAAAAATTTATTAAGGTGTTTTACAGTATTTTTTGTACTAAGTCTTCAAATCCAACCACATTTCATGTACTCAACAGTCACATGTGACAAGTAACTACTTTATTAGATCAGACCAAAGTGTTCAGCTCCACCTACATGTTCTACCTCTGAGGACTTCCACCCTTCAACATTTCTTCTGCAGGGCTGTTTGGCTCCTTCTCACACTCTGTTTTAAAAATTCAATACTATTCTCTCTCCCAGCTCTCCTTCTCAAAATGCTTAATAATTTCTTTATTTGTAACAGAAAACAAAAAGAGGGGAAAAAAGACTTACCATGAACTACCTGCCTAGGAGGGCAATAAAACTGGCCATACACTCAACAACGATAGCAAAAAAATAATGATTGATATAAATGATAGAGCTGAAAGGAATAATTGACTTGAGTCAGTGAAACTTTGGATGTGGTAGGGTATGACAGGAGAGATTGATTTTTTAAAAATGCTGTGGTACTATGTTATCAAATTCTTATTTGTCATCTGCTATACTCAAAATTGAGGCCAAGGATCTTCTGAGAAATTTAATTCACCTGGAATAATTATACCAGTTGAGAAATGCACACACAGTACCAATTATCTACTTGCCTTATTTGCTCAAATTTCCAATTATTAGGCAAACTGCTAGATTATCAAGGTAATATCTATCTCCCAGTTGAGCCGTTGGTGTGTACAAATCTCTATTGTGACAACTCCCTTTGGTGCTTCTGTGTCCCAATGAGGTGGAAATAAGGTTGAAAGAGTTCAAGAATTAGAAAAGTAGTTTTGACTATTTAAAAAGTCACTATTCTATAACGATTTCTGTTTTATGGTATTTAGAGCTTAAATAATGGAACAAAATTCTGGAAGCTATTCAACTCATTTAAAAGTCTTCTGCAGATTCTGAATAGGAAATAGTAATTGAGTTAGAGAGAGACATTGAGTCACATTTTCTTTCTCTAGTCGAAAAAGTCAACCGCAATAGACTCACCTTTTATTTACACATGAAGTTAATATTAGTGTCTGGTAAAGTTTTTCCAGGCAACTAGGAAAGGAACAGAAAAAAGTGTACCCTTTCCTTTGAATGCTGCCTGAATAAATACCTGGTATTCTGAGCAAAGAATGATGTCTACTCAACAAAAAATGGTTATTCTAAGAAAGAAAAAAGCAGAATAGATTATGACTATTATTTTAGTTGATAGATTTTTTAGGAAACAAAGGAAATATTGTTTTATGACTTTTGTGGATGTGCAGGAGGAAAATGCACTCCAGAGTTCTTGCCACAGGAAGCAGTGCTGGGGAACTATGTTGGGGATGGCAGTGTCTCAACCAGATATTAGTTGAAAAATCATTTGAAATTGTTAGAGACTCATGGCCTTTGCCACTTATGCCTGGACTATTATAAGGGCTTCTTTTCTGATTTCTCTATCATCTGTCTCTCCCTTCGCCACCCTCTCCTCTAATATTCATTTATTGGATAAACATTTATTGATCACCTATATCTCAGGCACTATGCTATATTCTCTTAATACAGCAATGAGTAGGAACAAGTCCCTGTCCTCAGAGAGCTTCCAGTCCAAACAATCCCAATGAAGTAGGAGAACTGCCATGGGGCATATAGTAGCATGTAGCAGGGACTCCCTAGTGTCTGATTATTACTCTTTTAATGATAAGAAGATTGATCAGTGGGTTCCCATAGTGATAACCTGATCCCTGTATTCAGCCTAAAGATTCCTAGGATTTAAAGGTTCTGATTGATGGTTTCTTAAGATTTATTCAGTTTTTCCTTTCATTCTTTCATAGAGCAAACATTTATTCAGCTTATTCTAAACACTGGTTACTATGTCGGTGCTACAGATACAAAAATAAATAAGATGCATGTGGAGAAGACAGAAATGATTAATTTTAGTGCAATATGAAAAAATGTGCAGGACTATATGCAGTCCTCTGGGAACACAGAGAAAGCAAGGTCCCTAATGATGGCACCCTCTAGCACTCAGTGGGGCAGTTCATTTAGGTCAGGAGCTGCTGGTTATCAAGAACTAGCAAGCAGTCAACATGCAGCCAGGAAACCCATAGGGACATCTTGAATTCTTGCATTTCAAAACCAGCCAGAAGAAACATTTTTACTGGAAGCTTGATACATCAGACTTTCTGAATTTATTCTGCTGGCATCAGTTTTTTTGTGTTTTGTTTTTATTTTTTTAGCTAAAGCTCACACATCTCCACTGGACAACACTGCATAAGCCTCTTGAAAAATTGTAGGATTCTGCACTAGTGGGTGTGTTTCTTTAGACTTCCTAGAGTTGTTTGCATCAGGAACTTAAGGAAGAATATTTCAGGTAGCCTACTTTCACCCCCTAGATCCTCACTAAGAATAGCATTTTTAGTTGTAGAATTGTCCTATCTTGCCTATTTTATTGCTCCCAACATTGAGGTTTGAGTGAAAGAAACCGGCTTTCAGATGAGAATGGTGTTGCCTACTGTTGGTTTAGCTGCACTGTAAACCACAGATTATGCAAATTACAAATAAAATCTAATCCTTCAACCAAGAGAGGAGCGAGAAGCCCTATTTTCCCACGGGGTTTTATAATCTGGAGTCAACCATTTCCTTAATTTCCTAAAGAATACTTTAAGGGAATACTGAAAGTGTTACCAAAAGTACAATAAGAGAACACTTTAATGTTGCCTAAAATCTAACAAGAGGAGCCAAAAGGATTCATAACTAGTCCTGAAATTACTCTCATAGGATTTTAATATTAGATTTTAAAATGCTGATTAGCCTTTCAGTTTCTGCCCCTCTCCCCTCCCCTCTCTGCCCCAGCAATCAGCAATTGATTTTCTTGCCTACTGGGTAAAAAATATACCATAGAATGAATGGCTTATAAAGAACAAAATTTGATTTCTCCCAATTCTGGAGGCTGGTGGCACATTATACTTGAAAATATTTGACAAATATTTTACTTTTGGTAAAGGTAACATTTTTTATGCAATCTCATGTTGATTGCTTTCTTGTGGCTGCTGTAACAAATTACCACAAACTTGGTGATACATTTATTCTCTTACAGTTCTGGAGGTCAGAAATCCAAAACGTTTCACTGGACAAAGACCGAGGTGTCAGCAGGGCTGCCCTTCCTAGGAAGAATCCATTTCCTTGCCTTTTCCAGCTTCTAGAGTTGCATTCCTTTTATTATTTAGCCCCTTCTTCCATCTTCAAAATGAGCAGCATAGGATCTTGCTTCAGCATTCCCATTGACTTCTGTCTCCCTGCCTCCCTCTTTTTTAAAAAATATGTCTTTATTGATTTCAGAGAGAGGAAGAGAGAGGGAGAGAGAAACATCAATGATGAGGGAGTCATTGATCAGCTGCCTCCTGCACGCCCCCTGCTGGGGATCGAGCCCACACCTGGGCATGTGCCCTGACCAGGAATCGAACCGCGATCTCCTGGATCACAGGTCGATGCTCAACTGCTGAGCCAGGTCCTCTTTTTTTTAACCCTTGCTTGATGATATGGTTTTATCTTTATTGTTGAAAGTATTACATATGTCCCCTTTGAAGTTTTTATTGATTAGAAAGAGATGAGCACACATACAGAGAAAGAGAGAGAGAGATTGAGAGAGAGAGAGACATCTGTCGGTTGCCTCCTGTACTCGCCCTGGCCAGGGATGGAACCTGCAACCTTTTGGTGTATGGGACAGTGTTCCAACCAACTGAACCCCCCTGCCAGGGCTCTGCTTCCCTCTTAAAAGGAGATTTGTGATTAAATTTAGGGGCCACCTGGATGATCCAGGATAATCTACCCATCTCACAGTCCTTAAATTCATATTTGTAAAACTCTTTTTACCATGTAAAGTGACATTCACAAGTTCCAAGGATTAGGACTTGGGTATCTTTGGGGGACATTATTTAGTTTACCACACTAGGTAATTAAGACATTATTCTAATCTGAAGTATCCATCTTCTCATATAATCCAGCCCCTTTGGTCTACCAAGGTTGTTTGAAACAATTTTTCCTCAAGTACATTAGCTACCAAACACAAATGATTGCTCATGGAATCATTATAGAACTGTAATATCCTGCCTGTTGAGCTACAATAAACAGAATCCCCTTCAGATTTGTATCACTGTTTGACATAAAGAATGATCAATTGAAGAATGTTTCAATGAACTTTCTAAAACTCTTGAATATTCAAATTGTCATTCATTATGTTGTTGATTGTTTCTTCTAGAAAAATTTATGATTAAAAAATATATTTGCCCCTTAGATTTAGAATTTAGATATGTCTATGCTGATGAACTAATATGCAACTAGAACTATATAACTCATCCTGATTTTTAAAAATTTGTCTTTGCTTCCAGAAAGTACAGTGTATATTTAGAATACAATTGAAATAACAATTCTTAGCTAGTATTTCTTGTATAATTATATGTTCTTCAACCCACCCCCGATAACTATTTCTTCTACTCCTTACTATGATGCTTTTGATAATTTATCTTCATTTTAACAAGCCTATTGCATGGGCCTTTTATTACAATCTACCTCAAAATCTTTTTTGAAAGCAGCAGACATAAGTAAAGCAAACAAATAAACTTGGAAGATATATAGACCCTATGAATTATGGCCCATCTGCATCTTTTTTGAGTGCCAAAGGCATAAATTCAGCTATGAATACATTCTGTTGCTACAAAATCATTTTAAAATTGTGTTTCTGTGCATTATAAGGCTTATTAGAATAGATAGATAGATAACTTCAGATGTCAAGGATATGCTAATTAATGCTACTATAGCCTGTAGCTTTCTTGATTTCATTCAATACTTTCCAATTTTTATAATTTACAACTGGTATCAATGGCACTAACAAAATTTAAAATGGAAATGTGCATGAGCTGTTTTTTTGTTAATACTTCTGGAATTAAAGAGACATAAACAGAGTTTTGAAATCATAAGTATATTTTCTGAAATGTTTCCTCAGGATAAAAGCTTCATTTTGGAAAAATGTTTTATCAAGTTCAGGTATACATGATACATATATGGGCTAAATAATTTGTGTGTATCAGAGGCCAAGCATATTGGCTATTGTGGAAACTTAAAAACCCTGTCCTAGTAGGTATATATATATATATATATATATATTGGTATATATATATATATGGGTCAAAAATCAGTGGCTGGCTTTCTCATTTATTCTGTTAATCTACATCAGGGTTTCTCATTGCATATTCAAAGTTACATCTCCAATAAACCTAAGTGATGATTAACTTTTAAAAATGGTATATGGTAAGCCTTAATTCAAATGCAGTAAAATATGTTTGAATGGGATTTTAGATCTGCTTAGAAGAAAACTGATATTATAAAATGAAATTTAGGCCCAGCTTGCATGGCTCAGTGGTTGAGCATCGAGCTATGGTCCAGGTGATCGAGGTTTGATTCCCGGTCGGGGCACATGCCCAGGTTGCGGGCTTGATCCCTAGCAGGGGGCGTGCAGGAGGCAGCCGATCATTGACTCTCATCATTGATGTTTCTCTCTCTCTCCCTCTCACTTCCTCTCTCTGAAATTTAAAAAAAAAGTAAAAAAAACACCAGAATTTGACTTAGAAAACTAAGCATTCACTGCTTCATCTATCTTTTTGAGATATCTGTATTTTTAAAATATATTTAAAAATATAAGTGATTATAGACTTAATTCTGTAATTTGAAAGTTATAGTCTAAAAAATCTAATGTAATGTTTCCCAATATTTACAATTAATGATCTCCTTTTTAATTTTAAAACTATAAAATACTTCAAACAGATAAAATGGTGCATAATAATGTAATGTGGTGCCTTTAAAACATTTTTACTCACAATGCAGAGTACATAGGCAATAGTATGGTGAGAGCCTGGGGAGAGGGAGAGAAGGGTGAAGGGGGTCAATGGGTGGGGAAGGGGACATTTGTAAAACTTTCAACAATAAAGATAAATAAATAAAAGAAGAAAATTTACCTCACATTCATGGACATAAATAAATATGCTAATAGCTAAAGGAAACTATCCACAAAATACTGATTAGATGTATTGCACTGACACTGTTTTCTATTTAGTTCTACTTTATTCTATTCTTTTAAAAATATTAGTCACAAGTTTTTTGTGTGTTTTTTTAAAATACGTCTTTATTGATTTCAGAGAGAGGAAGGGAGAAGGAGAGAGACAGAAACATCAATGATGAGAGTCATTGACCGGCTGCCTCCTGCACGCCCCCTGCTGGGGATCGAGCCCACAACCCGGGCCTGTGCCCTGACCGGGAATCAAACCGCGATCTCCTGGATCCTAGGTCGGTGCTCAACCGCTGAGCCACACCGGCTGGGCTAGTCACAAGTTTTTAAAATTATTCCAGACCCACAATTTGGGCATCACCCCACAGTCTGAATAACAGTGATATACTATGAACATTTATTTCTCAACCTTTCATTCAGCTTTATAAGAGCTTACCATTTTGCTTTATTTGGTTTAAATAAAGAGAAAATAAAACATTAGATGAATTCTATAGCTATTTACCCTTTCTTTCCTACTTTCACTGCAGAAGTAACTGTTATTTTAAATTTGATGTTTCTTTTCATACATTTAACAGTTTTAACTTCCTATATATGCCTCTATAAAAAGGTATAACATAATTTTGCATATTTTAAAGTTCATATAAATGTATTATGCTCATCTATTCTTCTGCAACTTGTGTGTTTTTGTTCATCATGTTTTGATATTTATCAAGTTTAGTAACTGTAGCTCAAGTTTATCCATTTTAAGTGCTCTATAGTAGACCATTGAATGAATATTCCTCATCTTTTAATCAGCCTACTGTGGTTGGTTACTTATATCTTGTTGTTGTGGCTGTGATGAATAATACTGTAACATTCACATACATACGTCTTTCTGCTCAAGAATAAGTGTTTTACTAGGGCCTATAACTAGAAGTGGAAACATGAAACAAAACTTGCATATCTTTGACTTTCTTATATATTTCCAAATTGTTCTCCAAAGTAGTTGTTCTGATTTATGTATGTGACAGCGCTATATAAGAGTTTCTATTTCTCTGTATCCTTGCCAATTGTAAGTGTGATAAAAAAAATGTCAATGAAATCTTGTTTTATTTTAATTTGTATTTTATCGATTACTAGTGAGTTTGAAATTTTTCATATTTTTTAATCATTTGAGTTCCCTCTCCTATAAAATTTTCCATTTCTTAATGGGATACATATATTATATATGTATGCTATAAGTATGTTTCTTTATTTTCTATCTTTGATAGAAAATCTATATTATCCATGTGATAGTGAAAAATTAAAGTAATTATCCAAATGAACAAAAGAAAGTTCTCTCACTGGCTGTTCGTGCTTATGATCAAAGTGTAGTTTTCTGGGTGTTCCCTCTGCAAGAACATTTAAAGAGGGTTTGAGGCTTTAGTTGACCTGATTTAAGCTCATAATAATAGCTCTCTACTTGGGATAATATATAGCACACACCTAAATGTGTTCTTTTATTTCTCACTTATCAAAACTGAAGCTATGGATCAAATCTCTGATTTAGATAATTTCCCTATGGCAATTGATCGTTTCCTCTGAATTTAAGTGATTTATTCTTAATTTTCTCTCATTTCAAATTTTTTTGGAAAGTTAATTACAATCTGAAGGAAGAAAACATACATTTAATATACTGCTGCTATGTGTAGTATATTGTAATGGAAAGATTGTGAGATCTAGATATATGATATCTAACTTTAATCAGAATATGGTTTCATTGGGGCCCTAACCCCTAATCTGCAGATGTGCCCAGACTATATACTAGAATGGGTCTGAAGCTAGGCCTTCAGTTTCAGCCATATTACTTCATGGCTGTGTCACCTTAGTGTGTCAATTCCCAGCACTTCAGTAACCCAAGGCCACTTCTAAATTTTTAATGTTAAAAAAGTGGCGTGCCAAATCGAGATCACATATTTATATTTAATATGTTCCTATGTGATTTACTAAGACATTTATCATTAAATGACATATATTATACTATTCACAAGATAATGGTGAGATTTCTTTTTAAAAATATCAATTCATTATACCACGTTTGGTATAAACTTGTAACTGAACATAAGCATAAAGAATATGTATACCTTTTTTTTTTTTTTAATCAGTTCTATCAGTAGCTCTTCTAGTGAGTAAATAGATTCATTTGTAAGCGAGGTTAAGTATAAATTTGAATTCTTGAATCTGAGACATGGGCCAGGGGACACATTGCTCCTCATTTTCCCCAAATACCATGGAGTTGGCTCTGACCTCACCTCAGTTAACTTGCTCCTCTTAAGCTGTAAAATGATTTGTAAGATCTCGCCCATCTCAAGCAGCCCATGATTTCACCAGCATTGTCTTGGCAGTTGTTTGTGATGTTACACACGTAGGATCAATTTCTTTGGTGAGAATAGTCTGATTTGACCTCGATGTGCCACTTGACATTTTGGAAAGACAGCAGCTCTTCTGCTCTGTTGTTTCTTGATAGTAAAGTCTCAGAGAGAAACAGATTCCCATATTATCCCAAACGTAGGGCCATCAATATTTTTATGTATTCAAGAAAGTTAAGATTTTATGTGTCTTGGTGCCAAGAAATAAGTTCGTGACAAAACCAACACCTGGTTTACTGGAAAATATTGGCACCCTACACATCCTACAGGCATGAATTCATTACAGAGGAATTCCATGGTGGTGCATCTGCGAGGCAGCTTCTGTGAACTGAAATAAGTGTGCCAGATACTGTCTTGGAAGTTTTTAGGAAATGTAAAGTACAACAGGTTGTCAATGCTTGAAAAGCAGAGTTAATGTCTAATCCTTTCTGTAGCCCCAGTGGTTAGCTGGAGCTTGCCTTATAGTAGGAGAGCAACAAGAATATTCATGAATTGGAGTATAAATCATTAATTTTCAAACCTACACCCCTCGAATAACAAAGGATTTCATTCTGTTTCTCAACTAGGTAGACATGTGGCTCATGGGCTTCTTACCTTTCCTTTATATTCCCTTAGAGCTATTACATAAACTGAAGCATTTTAGAGAAGGTGACTTCTAAAATATTTTTGCTAATGTCTCAAATGTGCGATGATAGTCTGAAGATCACCAGGGTGTAGGTAACTTCTGTGACACCCATGTTTTATAGTGGCATCCACTGTTTACATGTTTCAAGTGTTCCTGGCAGGTTTTTTTCTTTATATGAGAAGTACAAGTAAATCAACATTTAAAAGTCTACAGGAGACTAGAATGTTCTCTAAGACTAGAAAAGCTTCACTACTTTTATTACTAGATACTTATGTTCATGTCACATGCAATATAACATTCAATTATAAAAGAGCTTCAGAATAATTAAGGTACATTAATTTATATGCATGAAATAACCATGAATGATACAAAGATGGCCATTTCAAAACAAGTCCTAAGACAGGGATCTTCAAACTTTTCTAAAGCAACCGGATGGTGCCCAATTTAGTCTTGTGGTGTATACAGTTTCAGTCACAGTTGCTCAACACTGCCTTTACTGCACAAAAGCAGCCATAGACGATACATGAAAAAACAAGCATGGGTATGTTCCAGTAAAACTTTATTCACCAGTGCAGGCATGGGCCACAGATTCACTGTCCCTGCTTTAAAAATCCACTGACACAGTGCAATTTCAAGAGTTAGAAAATTTTTAGTAAGAATGTGTTATATTTCTTTACATAATTTGTAAGAGCACTAATTTTTTTAAAAGAAAACATAAATAAATGAATCTGAAAAATGACCTCAATAAATTTCACTTTGATCACTTGAATTAAAACATGATTTGATTATAAATTCATTAAGCTAAACTTCCCTGTTCTGACCACTTACTAGCTATTATTAAAGATATTTAGAGAGTAATTTTTTTGGAGTATGTACCTTAAAATGCATTTGAATCTTGGACAAATGTCTCATTATTGAACTTTAGGTTTCACATCTATAAAATGAAGGGTTGGTCATGATTTCTCTAACATGTCTTCAAACTATACAATTCTATATTTCTGTGAGTGTCATGTCATTTGTCAGTAGGAACAATGTCTTTGTTTATATTTTTTAAAATTTTTTATTGAATTTATTAGGGTGGTGTCATTTTTCCAAGAGGTCTTATTCTCTTTGGAAGTCCCTTCTAGTTTCTATATGAAATAAATGTATTTTAAAATCCATGCCAGTGAAAGTTAATCAGTGATAGAATGATTACAGGACGCCTCGCTTAGCATCGGGAAGCTAAGATAATTGTCTCTGTGATTGTCCTCGAATCTGACTTGAAAGGGCAGAGGGGCAGCTTTTTCCGGCCATCCCACTCCTAATTTGTGAAATGTCCCCATATAAGCACTTTGTAAGATGCCAGCCTGCTTTTATTACCACATTCTAAAGAGATTAGTCAATATTATGCCTGAATGGCCAGGATATCACTAGCTCTACTCCCATCTTAAATATATCATAGACTCAATGTATTCGTAAAGAGAATAATTAGAAAATCCCCTCACGTCCCATTTCATTATATTATTATACATAGGGAAAATAGTTTTAAAGTATAGAGAAGAATGAATTGGGTCAGGCAGCTGCTTCCCAAATGTTAAATTTCCGTTTCCATTGCCTGCATTATATTTTCTCACTGAAAGACAGAAATTACCCGTAGTGAGATACAACTATTTTCCCTTCACCAAGTGCTCAGTGCCTGCTATTTTATTAGCCCATAATGAGAGGTAATTGAAAGGGTGTCAATGCAAGTGGCAGGCAGAAGTCACCAGGTTTATTCTGCATCCCCCCCCCCCTCCCCGCTGCAGGGCCTTGCCTTCTCAGCAAGCCGGTATCCCTGGGGACTGGTTTTTCCTTCTGCCTCATTCTTTTGAATGGTTACAGTGGGAGTAACCACGTTTTTTACAAGATGACCCTCCACCGCATCTGTGAGGATGGAGCCAGAGGTTGGCCACTGACCCCGGCTGAGCTGGTGCAGGTCCCTTCTCAGGGTTTTAGAGTTAGAACTGGGAAATGATCACCCAGTGGAACTCGGAGCTGTTAAGTGGAAATGGTGCAAAACGCACAAGCTGTTGGCAGGAACTGTTTTCTGCCATGTGGTTTTAGAACTAGAAAAAGCCATTCTACAGAGAGAGAGAGAGAGAGAGAAAACAAAGAATGAAAAAAAATATACAGAGAGAGGCAGAGTTAAGATTTGAAGAGTAGCTTCTTCTGCTTTCTCTATAGTCTTTGGACCAGGTTCCAGTTCACCTCACCACCCAGGTGAATCCCTGCCCTTGGGGGGGGGGTGGTGCATTTAATAAACTCCCCTTTGCTAAAACTAATTCAAATAAGTTTTCCTAACTTAAAACCAAAAAAACTAATTGTGGAGTTCATTTCATACTCTATACATTCTATAAAATATAGGAAATAAATATAATGCCTGTGAAAATGTTCTTTTACGGTGCTAAATTATTAATCAGAATTAATTATCCAAAAGCTATTCTCCAGAGAAAGAGACCACAAAAATTGTATGTGTTTACTTGTGTGTGTGTGGTTTGTTTTTTTTTCCAAAAAATAAGATTTTAGTGCCTCTGTCAACCAGGCAACAGTGTTAGGTAGGTAACAATGAACAAATACAAAATTGAGGGTCTGGTTTATTGGGGGAAAATATTAACCAAATAATTACAAAAATTACTAATTTATTTTAAAATGTGGCAAATGCTATGAAGGAGAGGTCAGGGCCAAGGAGCAGGGTAGAGGAAGCTACTTATATTAAGACCCTGTGGCTAATTCAAAGAATTTCAGTGTTGCTAATCAGAATTTTTTTCACAGAGTCATTTATTAATTAGGTCCTAAAAGCATTGTTTCTGTTTTCTGACTAACATATTTAGCTCTCATGTAAGGAGACCATTTTTGTTTGTGTTGCAAATTTATTTCTCCCATAATTTAAACTCCATTTCCTTAACATTATTCTAGAAAGCCTTGTTGCATACAATGTTACTTGCATTGGCAAACTATTCAGCAAACTCTTTATAGTCAGGGGCAAAAAAAAAGTTCATTTTAGGAACAATCATGGTCACATCGTGGATTAGTGAATGGATTAGTGAAGTCCTACTTCAAGCTGTGGGATTGTGTCTGTGCATCAGCACATTATTCCAGACCGTTCTCAGTTCCATTTCACCAGGTAAGGTCCCACAAAGGCACGTGAGCCTGGTGCTGTGGGAATGTTCATTTCCATCCAGAATTTAAGAGGAAAAGACTATCCTTAGGGAGACATTCTTAGGGGAGCAGCATGAAGTGCTCTCTTGGACTAACATCCCTGTTTGTAACCCATAACCAGTGCTACTGGAACTTTTCAGTAATATTCTAACAAATGGTGTCAAGGATATAAGAGAGAAAAATTATACTTTGTGACTTCTCCGGGTTCTGAGTGATGCATGAACTATTTAACCATGTACACAAAGAACTGTACATTTGGTTACCATGGCACTGCTTATTTGTTGTCTTTACAGGAAACAAAATGGTCCTTTAACTACTGTGATTCATCCCCTGAGTTGATAAAGTTGCCTTTGTTAACTTTGAACCAGAATGCTCCAATAGGCCAAGTTTTTTGGTGCTTTTGTTGTTAAAGGAAAGACTCTTGTTCATAAACTCAAGTTTAACCGCTATTCTCAATCACTGATAGCTTTGAGGAATGGTAACAATTTACTGAATTTAACTGAAATAATTCACAACAAATCAGATGGCCATCAGGAAAATAGTGTTTTCTTAACATGTGTTGCCTTGAGTTACATCCAAGCATTAATGCCTGCAAGGTACTAATGACCCCTGGCATTACTGATGAGGGACTATCACATATCTGCTGCATAGTCTGCTCCGGATGAGAAATCCTCAGTGCCCTTCAGCATATGGTCAGGGGAGAGTCCAGTGAGTGTTAAGTGTGTGGGTTTAAGAATTCCTCGGTCATTATGCACCTTAGTGATAGAAAAAATGAATGATTCTAGGACAAATATGAGAATCCATGTGTATACGTATAGGTATGACACCCTAAAAGACGTCCTCTGTGCTCCCATAGCTCTGTGTCCAGAGTTCCTTTATGACACTTTTCACTTTCCTTTATAATTAATTTTTTCCCCCTATGGCATTGTGTGATCAGCTTTTTGAAGTAAAATATGCCATTATTATTATCATTCTTGATAATCAAGTGCCTAAGAAGGAAGAGCTCAATACATGTTTGCTGTACTATCAAAGAGCCTACTTGGAGAAATCTATGTTCATTAAGCTTTAACATTATGCAGTAGATACAAAGAGAAAGAATCAGTCTGAGAACCAGTGGATTACTGAATGTTCCATGCTGACTTTCTTCTAGGGAATTCTCTGGATTGAGCTTGACCTACTAATAATAACTCTGATCTCACCTTATCCAGAGAAAGATAGGAGAAAATAATCCAGGAGTGAGAAAACTCTTTTTCATTTTTCTTAAATGAGTGATGCCTTCAACAAGTGCTAGAAGCAACATTTTTGGAAGCCTTTAAGAACACACAAGCTATTTCCCAGGCCTGGCATATCTCTGAGTAAAACAAATGAAACATCCACATCCTAACAAACTATCTTAAGTCAGATAACTCTCTGACAGAAATGAGGCAAAATCCAGCATCGACACTGAAAAGAGAAAGGGTACTAAATGTCATGAAATTGAGAAGTCTGCATCTTTTACGTTAAGTAATATTTTCTTTTAAAGTAACAAAAACTGGCTGGTGTGGCTCAGTGGTTGAGCGTCGACCTAGGATCCAGGCGATCGGGGCTCGATTGCGGGTCGGGGCACATGCCCGGGTTGCGGGCTGCAGCCAATCAATGACTCTCATCATTGATGTTTCTATATATATCTCCTTTCCTCTCTCTGAAATCAATAAATATATATTTTTTAAAAAAAATTTAATTCCAATTGGACCTCCTGCATGGATTGGCTTTTGAAAAAAATCTTTTCTTTAATAACTTGTTCTACATTCTAGGGCATTTGTGCTATAATATTTTAATCTCAAGAATTCTTATGAGTTCCCTAAATGTCTATTTTTATAGCATCCTGGATGCTATAAATTGCTCCTTTGATGTATTTGAGAATATTCATTATAATTTTTGAAGTTTTTATTTCTCTGAGCAGTCTGTTTCCTCATACTCCTTTTTATCTGTATGCTTTAAAATAGCTCTTCTACATTTTGAGTTTCCTCAAATATCTTCGAACTCTTGGCTGACCACTACTATGTAAAAGTGAGGTATTGAAAAGTTGAACATAACCTCTGTGTATGCGGTGGGATGATTGAAAATAAGATCTTACTGTATGTGGTCAAGGAAGCATGGGTCCTTTCATTTGGAGACAACCCTGCCAAAAGCAGGCCTTCCCTCGTGGGCTGCAGAGCTTTTCCCCAGAGAAGAATCCTTTAATCTCCTGCCTTGAGGAAGCAGCCCGACTGTCAGTGTGCTGGTAGACGGGCACAGAGGGGTGGTAGGAGGGAGTATGCACCATTCAAAATATAGACTGTTTCAGTATAGTGCCTCACCCCTCCCTCAGTAATCACTCAGGTCCCCAAGTCCAGAGCTATTTTTATATTTATTGTTAATTTTCTTTCTGCCTAGGTATGGGATGATTAGCCACTTGGATGCCCAAGGTGGGGGAGGCTATAGCTTTAACTTCCTTATGTAGAACTGTAACCGAACTTACTATTTCCAGCCCCACCTATTACTCTTGCATCCAGAAGGACCTAGTATATCCAAATCCTGAGCCTCCTTGGAGTTGTTTCTTATTGGCACCCAATTTTAATTTCCTGCATTCTGCTAAATCAACGAATACTCACTTTCCAAAATCGTGAAAATTTCTCTTGGGTTTTCTACTCTTCTCATATTTTCTTGTTTGTGTAATATTTTTATATTTATGTTGCTGTGATTTCTGTGGAGTTTTGGGAAGGAACACTATAACGATTGAATAGTGTTTCTCCATTAGATTATGTCCACGAAGAACTTGTAAGTGTGACCTTATTTGGAAAAAGTGTCTTTGCAGAATGAAATTAAGTTAAAAAATCTCAATTATCCAGGTGTTCCCTAAATCCAATGGCCAGTGTCCTTATCAGAGACATAGAAAAAGAACTACAAAGGGAAAATCATGTGAGAAAGGAAGCAGAGATTGGAGTGATGTGTCTACAAGCCAAGGAATGGAAAGAACTGCCAGCAGCCACCAGAAGCAAGGAGAGACGCATAGAACAGGTTCTCCCTCAGAACCTTTGCAAGAAAACAATCCTTCCAGCATCTTAATTTCAGACTTCTAGCTTTCTGCACTGTGAGACAGAAAATTTGTGTTGCTTCAGGCCACCCAGTTTGTGGTAATTTTTTACAGTAGCCCTAGGAAACTAATACAACCTTAAATAAACACTTGGGCTCAATTTACCACATTGAACCAGAAAACTTTTCAAGAATGTTCTTATTGAAGTATAATATATGCCCAGAAAAATGTACAAATTGTAAGAATATATCTTGATGAATCATCACAAACTGGATATACCATGTAATTAGCAACCAGATCAAAAATAGGACATTATGTCCATGTCCCAGGATTCCTCTTCATGGTTCCTTGCCATAACTTCTCCTCTCAGTAAAGGTAACCACTACCCTGGTTTTTAAAAAAACATTAATTTTATTCTTTTAAAATATATCTTTATTAATTTCAGAGAGAGGAAAGGAGAGGGAGAGACACAGATAGAAACATCAATGATGAGAGAGTCATTGATCGAGCCCACAACCTGGGCATGTGTCCTGACCGGGAATCGAACCCCGATCGCCTGGATCCTAGGTCGATGCTCAACCGCTGAGCCATGCCCGGCCAAACCAATTGGAATTTTAAAGAGCTGGAAAAAGTGGAGAAAAATATAGAAAAGAGTAAATTTTCAAATAAATAATGCAAGAAAGTTTTCTTTCTTTGATGAATTTGAATTTCTATAATTAAAGGGTTAAACAGGTGCACAGTAAAAGGAATTCAAGATGACCCACATCGAGGCCTATCAGCCAGAAATTTTAGAGCCTTCAAAGATAGAGATTCTAGCCCCACCCCTCACTGAGCTCTGACCCATTGAGGGTGAAAGGCGAATTGTTTCCCGAGCTCACATTGGAACAGGGTGGGGACCTTAAAAAAAATTACTATTCTTAAAGTTTTCCAAAAGGGGGCAAAGGAAGGTCATATACAACATCACAGGAATCAGCATATCATTGGACTCTCCAAGAGCAACATTTGAAGCAAAATTTAACAATGTAATGTCTTCAGAAGTTTGAGGAAAAATTGCTAGTTGCTTTCTCCATACAATTCTGTATCTAGCCAATCAATCAACTAACTTGCAACAACAGTGTTTAATTTTTCAATTTTTATGCTTTTCTTTGCATAATGGACCTATGTTTTGTGCCAACTTCTGTCCACATACTTTTGGAATAAATTTCTTATAAAAATGAAAATACAGTGTTTTATGTTTATTTGTTCCTTAGCATGTTGAATATGCTCCAGACTGTAATTACCAGAGGAAATCTAGGTTAGCATGGTGATTTAAAAAAACTTGTTCAATTTCTCTCCTCTCATAGATATCTAGCCTTTGTCCTGCTGTTGAGTTCTAGAAGGTTGAGTGAAATGTAGCATTCTTCTGAGTTACTCCTTTGTGTCCCTTTGGCTCTGTCTGACACTTTAGTAATGCTAATTCCTTCCTGTCAACACCAATTAACAGTCTTTGAACATATACTGGGTTCACAGCAGAGTTTCAGTTACCTGCTGCTCATTTAGAGTCTAGCTATTAAGCAAAGATTGAACCCAATATGGCATTTGCTTTGCTTTATTTTTTTTTTACTTCAAGTTTCATGGTTTCAGTAGTTCTACTCTCATAAATAAAACATATGCTTTTATTTTTCCAAAGTTATCAGAGTTTGTTCAGTTGAACGATGCAAATGAATACTTTTGAAAGTACTTACGTAAGGTGGATATATAAGTACATATGTGAGTTCACTTGGGTTCAATGGGAATTTATTAAATGTGCAGAGTTATCTTTTGTTAAAAGAACTGTTAATAAGTGAGGACATTAAGCGTGCTTGCTCATACATAAAGTGCTAAATTTAGGTTTTAGGGCTGGCTTTTAAAATTACTTTTTTGCTTGCTACTTATAGTAAAAGGATGGCTTCGTTCTTGAGAGTGAACTATGTTATTTCAGAACACTTTTCTTTCTAATTGGTGTTTCAGGCTCTTTAGGATACATTCCTAGAAGTGGGATCCCTGGGACAAAAGGCAGCTCCATTTTTAATGTTTTGAGGAAACTCCATACTGTTTTCCATAGTGGTTGCACCAGTCTGCATTCCCACCAGCAGTGCACTAGGGTCCCCTTTCTCCACACCCTCGCCAGCACATGTCATTTGTTGATTTGTTGATGGAGCCATTCTGGCAGGTGTGAGGTGATGCCTCATTTCGGTTTTAATTTGCATCTCTCTGATGATTAGTGACATTGAGCATTTTCTCATGTGTCTCTTGGCCATCTGTGTGTCCTCTTTGGAGAGGCGTCTATTCATGTCCTGTGCCCATTTTTTAATTGTATTGTTTGTCTTTCTTTTGTTGAGTTGTATGAGTACTTTATATATTTTGGAAATTAACCCCTTATCATATGTATCATTGGCAAATATATTCTTCCATATTTGGGTTCCCTTTTCATTTCAATGCTGGTTTCTTTTGCTTTGCAGAAGCTTTTTAGTTTGATGTAGTTTATATCACCCCTATGTTCACAGCAGCACTATTTACAATAGCTAAATCTGGAAACAGCCCAAGTGCCCATCAGTACATGAGTGGATAAAAAGCTGTGGGACGTTTACACCATGGAATACTATGCAGTTGTAAGGAAGAAGGATCTTGTACCCTTTGGGACAGCACTGAAGGACCTGGAGATGATTATGCTAAGAGAATTGGCCAGTCACAGAAAGACAAGTATCACATGATGTCACTCATATGTGGAATCTAATGAACACAATAAACTGATGAACAAAATAGAACCAGAGGCATGGAAACATGCAATGGACTGACCAAGCTCAGAGGGAAGGGGTGGGGTGGGAAGAGATTAACCAAAGAACTTATATGCATATTTTCATTGCCCAAGAACACAGATAATAGGGTGGTGAAGGCCTGGGGTGGTGGGGGAACTGGGGGGGGGGGGGCAAGGGAGAGAAAAAAAGGGAGGGACATCTGTAGTACTCTCAACAATAAAAATATTTTTGAAAAAGAACACTTTTCTTAACTTTTAAAGATTCTTTTGTTGTTTCCAGTTCTCTCTGCTGTTTCAGACTTAGGACAGGCATTACCACACTGCAGTTGGCTGCTCAATTATTATTCAGCTTTCCTTTGAAAGGATCCTTTGCATCAAGTGTTTTCTGAGCCAGTTGATTTCTGTGATTGCTAGGCTCTATCCACTGTGTGATGTGTCTCGCAATTAGATCTGGCTAGTTACCCTGGCGCTGTGAAAGTGTTGTTTTCAGGTACACTTTTACACACGCACACAAAAGATGTGCTGATGATAGCACTGACTTTTCAGAGTGATCTTTTCATCATAATTAGCATTAAAAGCTTCCTGAGCTGAAGTCTACAATACCCACTTGTCTTTGATGCTTCTGTAGTTAAGAAGGGCAGGAACAGCCTTGGGGAACACTTGCTGACTTGGCAGCTTGAAACAAGTCGCATGAACCTCCCAAGGAGCAGAAAAGCGAGCTGATTTTATTCACTTCACCCCACCATACTATATGGCCTGGCTGGTCTGTTACTTGCTCATTTTGTCAAAGCTAACCTTGAAAGACTATCCATCTGGCTAAAATTCAAATAGCTTATACCCAAAGTTTGAGATATGCATTGAGATGGCCAGGGTTTTAAGGTTGGAGCTTTATAATGGCATTTTGCAGGCTTTATGAGCACAGTGTTAGGCATTTCAGTATCAAAAGGGTTTTAGAAATCCTGTTCAGCACCTGGCATCTTTTTGGACTCTCTAGATCTCAAGTCCAGCTGTTCAATGAAAAAAAAAAAATGAAGCTGAAGAGGTGTCAGTGTGGCTACAGTTGGTGCTACGGAGTTTGGTGTTATGCTATCAGATAACACATACGTTATTTTTACTCATGTGGAAGGCTGCCTTGCTGTGTATTTCTAAGACTGTCAGAAAGATTGATTCCTGAAATATTTTGAAAATGCTAAGTACCAGCTACTTTGGGTACTTACCCAGGGGCATTGCAGCTGCCTGGCATTGCTATATGGCAGCTGAGCAGTAATCGCTGCTATTTCTCAGATTTGTTTGTGTCTTTGTCAGCATTTGAGGGGAGGGAGGCTCAAGCTTGCATTGGGGCCCTCCCTCCCCAGTGATCTCATCCAGCCCATGGCTTTAAATACTTTTTGAGTTGTTAATGACTCCCAAATTTATATCTCTGGCCCTGATGTCATCCCTGTATCCCAGGCTCATATATTCAGCTGCCTACTAAATAGCTCAGATTTGATATCTAAGAGGCATCTCAAACTTAAAATGAGCAAAACCAAACTCCTGATCTGTGTACCCGTACGCACCCCAACTGCTCCTCCCGCCACCTGCCTTCCTTAGAGTGGCCCCAGCTAAAGCCTTGCAGTCATCTTTGACCCTTCCCTTTCTTGACCCTGTGTCCAGCTTCCCAAGGATGCCCCTGAAAGTACGTCCAGTACCTGCCCATTTCTCTGCCCCTGCTGCCTTAGTCCAAGCTCGCAACAAATCTCACCTGGACTTTTGTAAGTGCCTCCTAACATGTCATCCTGCTTCCCAACAGTGTATTTTCCCACAGCAGCCAAAGAGAATCCTAAAAAACAAACTAGGTCATGTTGTTAACTGCTCAGAGAATCACCAATGACTTTCAGTCTCAAAGTCCAAATCACATGGTCAAAGCCATAAGCGATCTGGGCTGTGTAATATTTTTCTAACTTCATGTCCTTCTGCTCTTTCTTAACTCATTTTATCAACTCATTCACCTGTACCTTCAGTGACTTCTTCACTGCACCTCAAATATTCCGGGCATGGTCCCACCTAAGCATTTTTGACCTTGGTCTTCTCTTTGCCTGGAATTCTCCTGGGTAATTGCATGGTTTGCTGCCTCACTTCCTTTGGGTTTTCACTCAGATGTCTCTTTATCAATTCAATCTCCCCTCACCAACCTTTATAAAATATAGCACTGCTTTCAATGGTATCTGACCTTGCTCTATTTTCTTAATGGCCTCTATGTCCTTTCCCCCTGCATGCAGGCTTTGTTTTGTTCACTGCCAATTCTCCAGCTCTAAGAACAGTGCCTGGTGCACAGAGATCTCTTCAGAGCATTTGTGGAAAGCACACCCACCTTTCTCTTCTTTCTGCCTTAATCCCTTCCAGCTATAAAATGGTACTTAGAATACCGGGTTCCTTTTTTCCCCTTCTTCTTGAGAATAGCTCTGTGATATCTTTAGCTCTTCAGTGTAAAATCCCATTAAAATCTAAGACTCCTGGAGGTCATTTCTCCATCTCTCACTTGGCCAGTCCATGAAACACATGCTTGTGTAACCTGGGGCTGTGTAATGTGGGTCTTACTACATCTTGGATTTTTTGGATGGCTTAGCACTTAGTTCCATAGTCACAGTGCCTGGATAGCAAAGATTTTTCCAATGTCTAAAATCATTATGAAGGACAGTCATTTCTTGTATCTTTGGGAGAAACTTGAAAGTTCACAAACACGTCAGTGTTAACCATTTCCTAGAGTTACCTTTTGCTTCCACCCACTCCACAAATGTCTGGAATTCATCTCCTGTGTCCACCCCTCCTATTTGTCCTGTATTCTTTTTTAAAAGACAAAAAAGTAAAACATATTACTCTCTTTTTGTCTTAAAAACCTGTCCTAACTCTCCAGCATTCTGTTTTATAATTTTGTTTGATTTCATAAGTGAAATAGTTTTATTCTACATTGCCAGTGAGTTTGCTAGTTCTTTGGGGAGCAAGAACCATGAAATTCAATACCAGTGTTTACTATAAAATTCAGCAAGAGCCTTGCCTGTGGTACATAATAATAGCTGTTAGTTTGAGTTTTAGGCTTTTAAAAATATATTTGACATTATGATTACCTGTTCTTTTAATTAGAAATACAAACCTGAGTATTTATTGTTTTTATTTTTTTCTTCAATTTTTTTATTGTTAAAATAAACATAACACAAAATTTAACATATTAGCTAACCATTTTTTATTGTTGACAGTATTACAGATGTCCCCTATTTCTCCCCCTTAGACACCCTCCACTCAGCTCCTGCCCTATTCCAGGCCTTCACTGCACTATTGTCTGTGCCCATGGGTTATGCATATATGTATAAAAATTCTTTGGTTAATCTCTTCCTATCTGAGATCTGTCAGTCTGTTCCATGCATCCATGCCTCTGGACCCATTTTGTTTATCAGTTTATTTTGTAATTGTTTTCCAAGAGGACAAGCCATTATATTTCCCTGATGTATTGAACTGGATATCATCTAAGACACTGTTTTCCAACTGATATGCAGTGACACATGGTTGTACCCCAAATGGATTTCAGGAGTGCTAAAATAATAACTCCTCCAAGCCCTCAGGGATAGCTGGAGGCCCTAGACCAATCACTTCTGACCAGAAGATTATTTACCCCACAGTGCCCTACAAACATAATTTCTAATATGTATCATGGCACGAAAAAAGTTTAAAGTAACTCTAGTCCAGCACTGCCTAGTAGAACTTTTTGTAGTTCTGAATGTTTCAGATCTGTCTATCCAATAAGGTAACCACAAGACACATGTGGTTAATGAGCTCTTGAAATGTGGCTTCTGTGTCTGAACTAGTAGCTACCATATTGGATACTGCAGCTCAGGTTTAAATTCAAACTTAAATGTAAGTCAAGAAACCATAAAAATCCTGGAAGAAAAGAGGCAGTAAAGTCACAGACATCTCACATAGTGGTATTTTCGCCAATACATCTCCTAGGGCAAGAGAATCTAAAGAAAAAATAAATAAATGGGACTACATCAAACTAAAAAGATTCTGCACAGCAAAAAGGTCAGCCTCAAAATACAAAGGAAGCCCCCAGTCTGGGAAAACATACTTGCCAAGGATGCATTGATAAGGGGCTAATTTCCAAAGTGTACAAAGAACTCATACAACTCAACAAGAGGAAGACAAACAATCCAATTAAGAAATGGGCAAAGGACCTGAATAGACACTTCTCCTAAGAGGAGGTACAGATGGCCAAGAGACACATGAGAAAATGCACAACTTATTTTTTAATGTGGCAAATATCGTTGGATATTTCAGGCTGACTCTGGCTGTGTTCTCTTTCACTTTTGTTGTCTTCTTTTTGTTTGATGGTGCTGTTGCCTGAAAGTGGTTTCAAAGTCATACCTGCAGGCCTTACCTTATTGAGTTCAGGTGAATTGTGGCATCTACATTGCTCTTCTAATGGGGCATGGAGCAATCTCATAATTCACCTTTGGGTCCTACAGATGATATGGTGTTTACCCCCCACCTCTCCATCTTAAATGATCTGACAGTCATCGATGAGGCCAGTGTTCTGTGTTGATAAGTTCTTTCATGCTAAGTTAATCAGTATGGAATTAGCTATTGGTCACAGCCATTGTTTTTGAAGCACTGTTTAATCCAAGCTAGAGAATTCTGGAGGATGTAGATTTGTGAATCGAAATTCACTACCTATTTCCCATTCACAAGGTGGAAAAACAGGTTAGACAACCTATTATTTATTTATAAATTAATCCTAGGAGATGATTAATATCAGGCTTTTACTTCATATTCTTATATTTGTCAATTCTCTCAATAAAATGTTTTTGGAGTTGTCTATTTGCCTCTATTTCTCAAGACGACTGCTCCAGTGTGTCCCACTGTCTCATTAACCTTTCAGTTTACATGATATGCCAAGTCCAGCTCTGTTTCTTTGTTAACCCTGCTACTCCTCCTTTGGGGAATGATCAGTCCCTCTTCTCTTCTCAGGTACATTGTAGCCTTGCTTCTGGAGGCATTCAAATCCCTAGTACTAACCTTAGTGCACAGTAGCATGTATGTAGCACATTTGCTCTGCTCGGCATAATACCAGTTACCCTTACAAGGTAGCTCATTTAAACATCACAACAAACCTTTAAAAGATCAATTCTTCTTTAGAAATATATTTTGTCTGTACCTTACAGATAAGGAAACTGAGTTTCCAACATGTGAAACAATTTGCTTAAAACAATTTTGTAATGAAGCAGAGCCTAAGTTTGAACTTAGGACTTCCTCACCCAAAAGCCTTTGATTTATGGAAAATCACATACAGGAGACAAAGAGGTCTGTCTATGAAAGGAGTCTAATAAAGGGGCCTGTTAACCTTGCACTCGCTTTGCACACGCTACATGACCTTATGGCTTCCTTGCTTGGCTTCTTGATTTCCAAGTCTTGTGCTATTATATTACTTCTTTCCTCATGGTGCATTCTCATGCCAATAGAAAACCAATTATTTGCCAAGTGTGTGAAAGAGACCATGGTGGACAGGGAAAGTCTTCGTCCTTCCTGGGTAACCTGTTCCAGGTACAATTATCTGCTGTATATATTCCATATCGCTCATCCATGAATTTCTCTCTGGCTAATATCCTCTCTCTTCCACCCCTGAACTTAGAACTGTGAAATCACCCATACACAGGACTACATAATTCACTTTGTTATTAAACAGTGTCTTTCATTTGCTGTCGAATTACTGTTCATGTCTCTTCAGCCAGAGTGTACATTACTCGTGTGCGGGTATCTTGTTTTGTACTTATTTGGCCTTGCCCTCTGGCACAAGCCCCAAATGCTAAGCTAATCACTGTCAGGTCTTACATATTGTTGATTGAGTGATTGATTACCTTCATCTTTACATTATAAGTGGACAAAAAGAGAAAATGAAAAATGAAAAGTTATTTCCCAGAGATGAGTAATATAGCTGAATATACTAACTCCTGGTCATAAATCACTTGAAGAAGGATGACGTATTTCTCATATAACTGTAAAAATAGCTGGTACTTAATATTTTTCAGAGGGTGTTAATAATTGTTTTCTGGATGCATGTAGTGTGTTTTCTAGATGAGTAAATTTCCTAAAGTAACTGAAGCTTATCTCATTAGCCACCCAAAATGTATCTTTAATGAACGGTTTTTAGTGCAAATCTTTAGAAAATGAGGGCATATAGTTACTGCCTTTTAAAATAGAATGCATAAAATATGATTAAATCTTTCCTTGGCTAGTCATTCTACAAGACTTTTTAAGCATTCACCACCTTATACCTGTTAAGGAAAACACTGAAAACATTGGAGACAAGAAGGTTAAAGTTTAAAAAAAGAACACGTAATTCTTATTCTCAGTGAGTTTATAATCTCAAGAAGAAGTCAGATGTATAGAAGGAAAAGTTACAACGCAGCATCTTAAAGGCAGGACAGAGGCAAGGAGGTTGTGTTTGGGGGGCCCATTAGGATTCAGGAAATTTAGCTGAAGAACTGACATCTGTGGTGGCTATGAAAGGTGAGGTAGGGTTGGAGAAGGCATGATCTGGCATTCCTGAAAGAGCAAAGGAGGCGCTTCCCAGAACAATCCAGGAGAATAGTGAACTGGGGAAATGGTGGAAGGTACAGGGTGCTTGATGCATAGCAGCCTGCGGATAGTCCCAGACTTTAAAGGAGCATAAAATATCCACATTGGGTCATGTCACTTCCCTGCTTACAAATGTCCATTGATCTTATGTTGGGTGCTGAATAAAAATCTTATCTTGAGAAAGTGTAAGAAAGGTAAGCAAGCCCAACCACGATGAGCAAAGCCACAGGTCTGGCCCCTTGTTGACCATAAGATGCATGAATGAGCTGAACAAAGACCATTCAAGCCTGAACCAGACCAGCTGAACCTCCCAACTGTCTTGTAGGCTCACAAATAATAATAAATGGCCACTCTTTTAAGCTACTAAGTTTTAGGATAATTTTTAACTCAGGGATATTTAACTGATAAATTGTATTCATGTTTTTCAATTCTTTTTTCCTAAAGCATCTTTGCTATATTTATTATAAACAAAGAAATGTGAACATGTAATAGAAACAAATTTTGCTGAGCAAATAGAGCTGTGATATTGCTTTGAGCTGGCATCGATGCAATTCAGTTTCATTTAATTTCTTGTTATAAACTTGGCTCGAAATTCATAATTTATGCTTCGCTGTATGGATATATGTAGATGTATGCACATATTCATGCTTTTGTAACACCAAAAAGTTTACCAAACCCTGAAGCTTTCATGCCTGTGACATAAAAAACAAACCATTTTTATTTTGGACAATTTTAAGCATAATAGACACAAAAATAGAGAGAATAGCATAATGAAATTCCGTGTACCCATTACTGTTGTTGTTTGTAACAGGCTTTTGTTTTGTTTTGTGTTTTTCTTTACTTTTGAGGATATCAGTGGTGGTTAATGCAACTAAGAGCAAATTTGCAGATTGTTTCTGCATTGCTGAAAAGAAAATTCTTAAAATGACTAACCGCTGTTTGTTGCCAAGTTACTCTTGGCTATGCACTTATAGCAAAAGTAATATAACAGCAATCGCTGCATAATTAGATTTGAATAGCAAGTTTTATTTAAAGAGTGCCTGATCTTGTTGCTGATAGCCATGCTTTTCTTTTTCTTTTTTTGTTTGTGAGTTTTTTGTGGGGAATTTTTTTGGTAGTAATCATGTTTTTAATGACTCGTGATAGACTTTCCTTTTATGAAACAATAGAAAGTTGCCATAGGAACTCTTCAGTAAGCTTTTAAACTTTGTTGAAGCTGCTTAAAGCCCTTCTAGGTAAGAGGCTATTATTTGTGAAATAATCATTCTTATAAAATGACTTCTGTAGAAGAGATAATTCCCAACAGTGTGACTTAGGTGAATGGTAATAACCTAAACAGGAAAAAGTGATATGATGTAGTCAAGTAAGTTACAGCTGCTCCATTTGTTGAACAAAGGAATAAATGGAAATTCAGGGTTCTGTTTTTTCACTGCGCCCAGAATAGAGAAAACAAAATGCTTTTCCTTCAGTTTGCTTCCCAGATATATCTCAGGAAGGAAGAAAGTATGAAAGAAAAGGAGGGAGAGATGGAGGCAGGAAGGGAGGGGAACAGGAAGAGAAGAATGAGTGACGGGGGGGGGGGGGGGGTGATGGGACAGGATAACAGAAAGCAGGGGAGAAGAGGGGGCGTCTTTCTTAAAGCGGTAATGCCAGTAAGGATTACAGTCAGCCTGTAATTGAACGCAGTGTTCATATTACTATTACATTGGATTTTAGGGTTAAGTTTGCTTAGATTCGTAGAACATCAGAGGAACCTGTGCTCTCACATAGTGCAGCCTTGTCATTGACAGAGGTCAGGAAAGTGAAAGCAAGTGCAAAAGTTGAGCCTCTCAGTATTTGACCCATCTATTATTGTCCCATAAGAAGCTGACCGCTGATGATGTTTAATTCATTCTAGAAGAATGCAATGGAATAAGTAGGATTATAATTGTGTGTTTAATTTATGCTTCTGCATTTTATGCAAAAGCGATGTTATTTTTAACAGGATTTGGGTTGTTATAAAGTGTCACTCTAAAGGACATTTTAAATACCTTATATAATTACAAAAGTTAAAAAACATAGTCTATATTCATAAACCTTGAATTTCAATAGAGGTCTTGCTTATTGAGGTTCATTTTCTCATTGGTAACAATTTTAATAGGATTTCTAAAATGCTTACTTTTGGGGGGTCCACTGTCATAATGAGAGCATCAAAGTATATGTCATCACCAAGTCGTGTAATCATTAAAGGGCTCTGCTTATGAGAGGCAATGGCAGACATACTCCTCCCTTCCAATCTTGAAAGCAGTGAGACATTCAGATTCTACAATAAAAGTTCACTATTGTCAAATATAGTTTAGTCCTAATGAAGTCCATTAAAATCACACTCTTCCATCTATCTCCAAACCTTATCAAAAGAATGCCCCCCCCAATCTGCCCTATATCATCAGAAACTCCAGAAAAAAACAAATTGTCTAGTACAAAGTACATTAGAAACCACAAATTTTGAAAAGCAGTCTACAAAAATGGAAAGCATGTGATCATTAAAATCAGACAAGGTGGGTTCTAATCTTGGTTTCCATCCTTAGTGTCTGTTCAATTTTGGAGAATTTTCTAGATATTTTCATTGTAACAAATTGATGGTCAAATGAAATAATGTAACTTCACCCCCCCAAATATGATGTGTTAATTTTTCCGATACATATGCTTATTTGCTATCTTATATTTATATTCTTGTGTCTTAAAAGTCTTAAATTTATGCTGAGAGTTCCAACTAACAACATGTCAATGTAATAGTTTGTGAATAAAATTAAGTAGAGTGTGCTGTGTTAAACTGTAATGATAAATTGATATATTACTTGGGCCACTTTGTTTTTAATTCCTGACTAGCCCCTTTGAATAGTTACTGCCACTTACCAAAAATATATATTTTTAGGCTACCTTCTTTTGGTAAAGATGTGTTCGGTAATTACAGGCAACTTCCATATTAGCTGACGTATAATAGTATTAGGAAGATTTTGCTGTAAAATAATTCCATAATATTTCGACAGCTAAATGTTTTATAATACATTAGAATTAGTTCTGCAGTTCTGGAATGCCTCTGCTATTCCGCATGAGATGGATTGTTTTATGTCTTTAGAGAAGAGCCTCTTAATTTTTAGGAGTTTCTGTGGGAGCAGGAGGCCTCGGTGGTGATTACTCTTCCTGTGGGTGTTTAGAAGGAGAGAGAGAAGGTTACTCATTATTTATATGGACTCTAATTTTGTATTTCTCCTTTTGGCCTCCCATCTCTGCCTGCACCCTGTCATACCTGGCCTTTCTGGGTACTAAGCTCATATAGATTTCATAGACCTTCATGGCTGTGGTCCACTCTACAGGAGGCCAGAAGGCAGCAGCCTCCACCATCTCATCAAGCCCCATGTTTTCAATAATTTTCAGTCTCCCATAAAATTGAAGGCTTTTGTCCAAATCAGACTTGAAATATAAGTAATAAACCACTTTTAATACATAGTCATCACAGGGCAGGGTTTCTCAGACCTCAGCACTATTGATACCTGGGACCAGATCATTCTTCTGTGGGGCTTTCCTGTACATTATAGTTAAGCAGCATCCCTTGCCAGGTGGCACCTGCGCGCACACCAGTTGTGGCAACCCCAGTTGAGAACCACTGTCAGAAAGCCGTGCCAGTGAGTAATTGTGCAATATTCTGGATCACGAAGGAAAAGCCAGGAAGTTTAAATATCGTTTACATCAAAGTACAATATAAATAAACCGACCCAATATAATCTGGAAGGCCATTAAATTACATTACAAAATACTATGGAAATGCGCTGTCTTACTGTGATATTCCAAGCCAAGTAGAGAATTAAAACAATCTCTGACTGTCAGCGGTAACATGGTACCTTTTGTCTATTTCACAATTTTCCTTTAAAGCATTTCCAAATACCCTGGGATTTGTCATTTTCATTTTTTGAAGAGATTTATCTATTAATAGAAAAAGAAACAATGATGTGCCATGGTAATGTTTCTTACTTTCAGATTGCTAGAAAATAGATACTTTCCCTCACAAGACATGCAATATTTTGGAATTGACTGTTTTCCCTAGAAGCTAATTGGTGACCATTAATTTTTACCTTGCCTGTCAACAGAAGTGAAAACAGTAGTTGGCATGCTCACCTACTTGATTATAGCTATTATATCAATCAACATCCTTTTCCTAGGGCTCATCATTATTTACCTAGATAATTAGGTATTGTTTCATTTTTATTGTCATTTGTTTTTTGCTTTGACTACACACACATTTATTTATATGGTTGAAATCAGCCATACAGCCAGTTAGAATTTATCCCCACAACATTTATGCAATATCCACTGCAGAAATAGTTTAAAAAATAAAATTTTTTAAATGTTGTCAACTTTATTCTGTCTGCCCACACTCTTTTTTCCCTCCATATTTCCCTCAACTCATTTGGTCAGAATCACATTGCAGTGAGCAATTGAATGAGTTCTGGGAGCAGACATGAGTCTGAGCATAGAAAGCAGGGCTGCAGATAATGTAAGTTGGAGCTTAAGAGACAATTATAAAAGGTGGCAAATAGAGAACCTGAGCTCTAAAACTAACTCCATATTAATGAACTTTTCCTGTGATATTCTTGAGTGATTCTATTTTTAAAACAATCATTTAATGAATAAAACTTTTTCATTGTTTGTGCTATGTGGTAGGTTGATCAAGATATTGGAAAGTGATTAAATATAAATTCCATCACTCCTATGTTAGAAAAATATTTCATAATAAATATATTTAAATAAAGAAGAACTAAGTTAAACATGATGACATTAAATTTGCCAATTGAATATGTTCCACATATCACTGAAACAAGGGAGTACTGGAGAATTGTTGTTAATCTCTTGGTTAAGGTTGACTGTGATTCTATTAGTCAAAAATAAGTTTGGGGGTAGTATACATATTTTATTATGAATGATGTTAAAGCAAAATATATTAGAGGTTAGCCAAAGTTTATCTTATGATAAATGAATATGACATTAGCCTGAAATATGAAACTTTTTTAGAGCATTTTCTCAGTCCTTTGGGGGACCAGAAGGAAATGAGTCATTGGTCAGTGGCTCAATTTTTCAAAATATAAATCAATGATTAATAGTAAAATTCTCTAGCCTCTATGGATAAAGGGAGATCACTTAGTTGCTTTATAAAAACTTGTCCTTTGATTCCTACTACCCCCTAAGACTGCCTCTCTTGCATTCTCCCCACCCCCCATATTATTAAATGGAACTGCCATCCACGTCTTTGCTTGAGCCCATAACTGGGGATCCCCTTTAACTCCTGGATTTTTATTTGCATTTCATATCGAGTCCATTGGTAAACTTTGTAAGTTCTACCTACTAAATAGATATGTAAAGAAAAAAATGCTACCACCAATAGCAATGTACCCTCACCGTTCAGTGAACTGCTTCAATGCCTCCTTCCTGGCCGTCTTGACTCCATGCTACTCCACCCTCCCAGACTTAAACACCAAGGTGCCAGAGTGATATTTCTGGTATAAAATTCCTAGCAAGGGCTCTTTTCAAGACTGTTCAGGGCTTTCTCATTATGTTTAGAATAAAACCCATGTCTCTTCCACGTTCTTCTACAAGGCCCAGACTGAATTGGCTCAAGGTTGTCTCTGAACTCAGTGCCAATCTTTTCTGATGTCAATATAGCTCTAAAGACCTGTGCTATCCCTCAAGCATACAAAATGCATTCCCATCTCAGGGCCTTTGCACGTGCTCTTCCCTCTGCCTGCCATAATCTTCCTCTATCTTTTCACATAGCTGGTTTCCTCTGTTCACACAGATCTGTTTCAAATGATCTTCAGAGCACACTTTCCTGACATTCGTCTCTAAAATAGTACCTGCATTAGTCTCTTTTGCTTTTATCTACTTTTTAATGTAGTACTCATAACCATCTGATGTTATATTATGCATGTGTTCATTTACGTGTATATTTTCCATCACCCTTTCTGAAATGCAGGCTCCCTAAGAGGAGGAATTATTTCTCTCTTTGGTTCATGGTTATACTCTCTAGTAACTAGAAATATTTGTTTAAAAGATGAACATGTTTGTTTTATTTGCATTATAAACAACACATCAATCTATATAAAAAAAACGTAAGCATCAAAGCTATTCAGATGAATTTTTTTATTTTCTTGAATACATACATTTTGATAGATATAGTAACAGTTATGTCTTTAAGAGCATTTGCTCTGTTGCTTTCATAACTTTTAGATCAAGGTTATCTTGTATATGATGTTAATTTGTTCATGAGCTGCTCTTCCTGTACTTCTCTGCTCAGTTGTTGTGCATCCCCCCCTACCTCTTTGAGCCTTCTGAGACTCCATGACTATTCTATGAGTCATCATAATTATTTGAAGCAGAAAGGAGAAACTTTACCAATCCCAGCACATTAGAGATGAGTGAAAAATAAAGTACCCTTTCCCCAAAATGGCTTCACGTAGTATATGTTGATATTTTCTCCTGTCCAATCAACGACCATGAGATTGTGTCTACCTGCTATAGCTCTCACAAGCTCTATGCTCCAATATTAGAAATTAATGTTGAAATAGTCCACGCCAAAGAAAGCAGAACTGAAATCCCATTCTAAGTCATTGAAGCTCCACGGGTCATCCACGTTCCCCTGACTTGCTAGGAAAATAGGCAGTTGTTAGTCAACTTTTTAAGTTAAACAAACATACACGTAGACAGCAAAACAAAACAAAAAACATTATAAAATAGTGTGTTGGTGGAATTGCCACAAAGCATGTTTTATTGTCAACTTTATAAATCTGTGACGCTGTTTTGGGACCAGATTTAGTTGGTAGATTTCAATGGGGTCTTAAAGTAATTACCTCTGAGTATAGCACTCATCACAATGCATCATATATATGCCCTCATCTTATAAAGTCTTATGTCAGACTCCATGTCTTATTTATCTTTTTATTTCTAATATAATACTTACTATTTATAAGCACTTTGTAAATGCGCTTGAAATTGAATTACGGAGTTATCATTACCTAGGTTTTAAGTGCTGTAAGTGTTTAAAAGCTGTGGGTTTTTTCTCTTTAAGTCCTTTATAATCCCAGTACATTGCTTGCATATCTAAATGTCTTCAAAATGGTTTTTGTTTAATTGTGTTCTTGAAGATAGATCACTTCTCCTGCTGTGGAAAATAATGTTGGAAATATTAATGATTCTTAAATTCAGGAGCTAAATGCCTTTGAATCCTTAGTTAAACATCCAGTTCATTATTTTATGAACAATAATATTTTTCTTATCAGACTACATAGCACGCTAAGTGATATTGTCCCAAACTCTGATGGGTATCATTAGAACAGATTTATTTTTCACTTACTGTATCCAGGTACTTACTCTCTTATCCTATTTAATCCACACACCAAGCCATAAGGGAAAATGGTTTATGTCACATTTTATATATAAGGAGACTGAGACTCAGAGTTTAAATAACTTCTACAACTTGCCAAACCAATATGGCAGAGCCAAGAATTATTATAGCATATCTCCCTGAAAGCTAGGTGTATGATCTTTCTTATTCTACCATAAGACACAAAGCAGAAAAGGTACTACTTACAATACATTTTGAAAGGTATCTATGATTTTAAAATAAGAAAATTTGTGGTAGTATGATTACAGATACTAAGAAGTATTGAGTATTCTCAATAGTATTTGAGGGATTATCATTTAAGGGACTAAAATTAAATTTTAGAGGGGAGATTAGTCAACAGAAAAATATACTTTCATTCTAAATATCTCACATTTCTCCCCTTCTTAAAAACATTAGAAAATTTCAGGACTACTGGCCCCATTACCCTGGTCTGTTGTCACTTTTGTTTTGGGAAGTTGGGATCCCATTTTTCACTGTTTCATAACCCAAATGTACATGGAATGGGGGCAGGGAGGAAAGACTGTATCCCTTTATGATTAGTCAGGAATCTTAACATAAAGAATCAGTCCTGTACACAACTTCATGTATACCCATTTCTAGATGTTTCTCTAACTGGCAGCTGGTAAGCAAAACAAAAGTCCTTAAAATCCCCCTTTTCCTCTACAGAACAGTTTTGTCAATTGGGACATATTAATAACTCTGTAAGAGAGTTCTGTTTTTATTTTAAATTACTATATCAGCTTTAATGCTGTCAATAGGATGTTCTGAAGAATAAAGTGAGAGCTTGGAAAATGCTTTTGTTGGTGGATACATAGAATTATTTTAACACATATACTTAGCAAGAGAAACATCTCTATTATAAATGTTGCATTTTTTTTCTTGTTAGAACAAAAACATGATTAGGATTTAAAAATCAACCTGTGCTCCGTGTCACTACTGTCAGATTTTCTTTAATTTTTCAATGATTTCAGTTTTGTCAGTGAGTGTCTATGTGTATCTGTGTTTGTGTGTGTGTGTGCCAGAGAGAGACAGAGAGACAGAGAAGGAGAGAAGGAGACTGAGAGAGACCTCAAAGGCAAGTTATCTTCCTTTTACAATAAAATGTCAGTTCATCTAGTCATGGTCTGATGCTAATTACTTTATTTTTTATTGTAAGTAATTTGTTTGAATTTCCTTCCAGTCCCACCTTTGCCCATAAAGAAAATAAAGAGGGTTTTGTGTGTGTGTTGATTTTGTTTGGTCAGTACCATTTCTGTATTTGTTTTCCAGTTCTGTCTTCTGTAAATTTGATTCAACTCATATTTATTAAACACCATAAAGTGTCAAAAACATTCAAATAATGGATAATTCAGCATATGCCCTTTCCTTGTGGCAGCAAAATTTTTCATCCTCAATTGATTATGGAGCTGAGCTACATCTAAGCTTTAATGGTCACTGCTTTGCAGTCATTTTGCCAGTGTGTCACATCTGTAGTTCAGCTGTAGTGCTATCTGGTAGTTTCTTTTCATTTTTATCAAAGAAAGATGAATCATATGAGAAACACACCTAACTGTCATAGCATAATATCAAAACATGACATTTATCGATGACAAATTGCACAGTAAGAGCACTCTTGTATAGGTTATGGTAACTTAGCTGAATGTTTTTGCTCTTCTAACAAATCACTAAGAGCTATAGTAATTGCTTGACAGAATTTTCAAGAAGCAGGTAACAAAGAATTGGGAGGCAAAGATGTAGCAGGGCCTCTAGCTTGAATTTGCTCTGTTACCTTTGGCCAGTCAGTTGTTCTAGTTGTACCTTGAATTATTGATCTCTAAAACAAGGGAGTTGAATAAGCGCAGAAAAACAATCTTTTATTTTTATTATTATTATTTTTGCTTTTGATTACTGTAAGGCATAAGGGCAGAAACCAAGCTATTCCAAACCCTCATCACAATGTCTAGCACATCAGAGTGTTCAATATATATCAGTTGAATTTATCTTTTTAATTTTTTATTAAAGTACAGTTGGCATAGAATATTATATTAGTTTAAGGTGTACAACATAGCGGTTTAACATTTATATATCTCACAATGTGGTCACCACACCAAGTCCAGTAACCAACTCTCACCATGCAAAGTTACCACACTGTTGCTGACTATATTTCCCTTCCTCTTTTCACCCATCCCTCCACCCTCCTCCCCTCTGGCAACCCTCAGTTTGTTCTTTGTTTCTGAGTCTCTTTTTTTGTTGTTCATTTGTTTTGGTTTTTTAAAAAATTCCACATATAAATTAAATCATGCGGTATTTGTCTTTCTTTGTCTGACTTACTTCACTTAGCATAATATCCTCTAGGTCCATCCATGTTGTCACAAATGGCAGGATTTTATTCTATTTTATTGTTGAGTATTTTTTCATTATATGCGTCAGTGTGTGTATCTTACATCTTTTTTATCCGTTTATCTATTGATACATGAATTAATTTATTTTGGTTAAAGTCTTGGGTAAAATGCCGATGTGTAGCAAACAAAAGGCAGAGCTACTTTTGTTCGAGAGGGGTGGGTGGTAGGACAACACATGGAGTCAAGCCCCATGGACAACCCCTTATCTCTGCCTTCACTTCATCTGCCCACAGTGGTACTGTGGAAATCAGGGCTTTAGGGAACACATTTTAAAAATAAAATAAAAACTTAATAAGCATATAATTTTCTCTGGCTCCAACATTCTGAAATTCCTCTGCTAACTTGGAGTTGTCACATGAGAGTAATACGAAAGGTCTTAAGGATGTAGCATTATTATGTCATGGGCATGGGTGGTGGATTGGGGTGGAGAAGCACACAGCATTTTATACTTCGGAGTGCATGTGCTCCATAAGGATTTTATTATCTTTCTCTACACATCTTTTCTCTTACTATAAATTAGTGCCAGATGTAGTTAAACAGGAACATTTCTTTTATCTACTTTCTATAACAAACTGTTGAGTTGTCTACTTGTAACCACATAATCACAAGGTTTTATGAACTGAGTTAATTTACTGAGTAAGCCTGCTATTTTTGATACCACGGTTGCTTTTGAAGTTCCCTGAAATCATTTGATAACCAGAGCCAAAAGAATGTGGCTTTTTGATGTATTAATGATGAACTGTTATGCCAACATTTAGTGAATAATCTACTTATTTAGCTGGTAGGAGAATAAAAGTCTGTTAAGATCACTGGAGGTAATAAATAAGAGTATTTAAGTTTAATCAGAGTGATGTCAAATCTCTAACAAGAATTTCACAGCAATTGATATCCTATTAACCCAACTTTCTCTTCCCCTGCATCACCACCCCTGTGTTAAATATTAGCAAATATGAATGAATAATGCATTCAGTTAGTTAGGAAGAAAATCGATTGATCCTGTGTGTGGTTGGTCTCCAAAACCAGGGCTCTTAAAACTCACCCTGTTTTCTGAGTTGGGGTGCATTGTCCATTTGCACCGTGTTTTCTGTTAAAGAGAAATGGGGGTGAGTTGCTGAAGCACATTGAATTCTTGAATCCTCTGGTGATGAGGACCTGTGGACAACTCCTAGCACTGCTGACTGGATCAGCTTTCCAGTTGTCAACCAAACTGGTGTGTCTTCCTGGCAAGGAAGGAAGAAAGCCCTCCCAACAGAAACATTTAGTTCAGCAAGGCTTAATCCTTAATTGATCATTTCTGTACTTGCTCGAGTTGGAAGATGCAATGACAGATTTCAAGGGACCTGGGCAATTCAATCAGTGAGGGTGGGGAGGGAGGCTTACCTGGCTATTTTTCCAAAGTCCAGAGAGTCTAGTTCAGCTAGGAATGCAGTATGCAGTGGGAAACCTGTTTTCAAGATGCTTAATAGTAAATGACTAGATCTGTGGGTTGATCATTGATAAATTGATGAGCACACAGAGTAGAAGTGGATGCAAACATAAAATTCAAAAAGTTTATCATACAAATTAGTAAATATGTCAATATAAAATGTAATAGAAATCCAATGCCACCATGGAATGCTACGCAGCTGTAAAGAAGGACCTTGTACCCTTTGGCACAGCATGGATGGACCTGGAGAAAATTATGCTAAGTGAAATACGCCAGGCAGAGAAAGGCAAACATCACATGATCTCGCTTATACGTGGAATCTAAAGAACTTAATAAACTGATGGACAGAATAGGTTCAGTGACATGGAGGCATGGATCAGACTGACAAATGTCAGAGGGATGGAGGAGGGAGGGTGGGTGGAGGGGGAGAGAGTAACCAAAGAATTTATATGCAGATATGCACAACCCAAGGACTCGGACAATGGTGGGGAGAGGGACTGGGGAGAGGGATGGGACGGAGTGAAAGGGGTCATTGGGGAGAAAAAGGGACATCTGTAATATTTTAAACAAAAATAAAATAAATAAATAAAATGTAATAAATAATGGCAATAAGAGGTTTTGACTAAATGGGAGGTATCATTTAAAAATATGATCTTGGTGAACACTTGTATAGATGTTGGATTGTGCAGCTTGGACTGGTACTCATTTAATGCCACATTGCTACCCCACTTGTAGCATGTGTGTAAGAAATACTAAATCTAATCCCTAAGGTGTGGGCTTTGAGGCAGTGTGACCAGGCTATGTATGGAAACTAGGATTCGGATTAAGAAGGATGAGGCAACATTATGTCCAAAACAACATTGAAAGATCTGATACATAGATCATGCGTAGCTTTAGTTAACAGTGAACGTAAGGTGTGCTTTAAGAAGGAAAAAAGAACAGGTGCAAACTGAGATTTGGTGAAAGGCGGCCATGTGTTCTTAAAGACTGACAAATCCTGGCTCAGTACTTGAACAGTCTCGTGTGATTGTCAGTTTGGAAGTGTTATATTTCACCCATGTACCATCTCCTAGCTCTTCAGCCCTGGCTGGTGTGGCTCAGTGGTTAGAACATCAGCCCGGGGACTGAAGGGTCTCAGGTTTGATTCCGGTCAAGGGCACTGTCCAGTTGCAGGCTCCATCCAGGGCCCTGGTCGGGACGCGTGTGGGAGGCAACCAATCGATGTCTGTCTCACATCGATGTTTCTCTCTCTTTCTCTCTCTTCCTTCCACTCTCTCTGAAAAGCAATGGAAAAAATATCCTCTGCTGAGGATAACAACAACAAAAATTAATAGCCCTTCAGTGTGCCTGCAGGCACTGCCTGCAGTATGTTAGTCATTTCGTGGCAGAATGCTGTGACACACTATTCTGAGACTGAAAAATATTTAGGAAAGTAAACTGTGTTCTATCCTTCAGCTCACGCAGCATAACAATAGTCGGTATTATTATTGTTGTTGTTTTTCAGCTCCTCTGACTGACAAGCCACCCAAGCTTCTGTATCCTGTGGAAAGTAAGCTGACAATACAGGAGGCTCAGCTGGGTGAGTAATTCCTTAATTCCAATTCATACACTTTTCTCAGTGCATTCTGACAGTCAATAAGCCTAGATTGTAACCTGATGCAACACTCGGAGCTAATCCCATGTATATTTAAAAGGAGCAAAATTAGAAAATGCCAGCAAACATGGACCGCTCCACCCTCTGCAGGGCATGCATTAAGACCAAGCTGGATACATGGATGTAAAATCTCATGTGTCACTTAGATGGTGACTGGGAAATGGGATGCGCTGAAGGTTTTACTGATGGTGTTATACTGTCATTTGACAAAGCTGGGATTGTTTTTAAATCAGGCAATATGGATCTATTTGACTTATCTGTTATTACACTAAAATACAGTTTTTGGAAATTGGGAGAAAAGGTACACATTCATAAAAATAAATGTTACCATTACAGTTAAAATCATTTTAATTTAATAAAATATAACGGACGTTATGCTAGTTAAGTTATGGATAATGTATTAATAAAATGTGACTAAGTGGCTTTTGGTTAAAGGACTAATAGGCTTGGGACATAAGAACATGGACAGTTTATAATTTGATAAATATATCCAGTTGTCTACAAATCAGAATTCTAACATAATTATCTTAGAGTTTAGTCAAGAATTTCTGAGCCTGATTTTGCTATATTCAGTTATGCCAAATTATGAAAACTTTCTCATCTTAATTATAAATATATATAGCACACTTAATTATATTATTTTATTTTTATTTATATTTGAAATATATTATGCATGTCTATATCATCAACTTTAACAAAATTGTTTTTAGTGGTTTGATATAAAAGGATTACCAAAAGTATAAATTTAACCATATATTCTTCGTTAAGGAATTTTTTCATACATTTAACCATTGAGAGTAGAAATGCATTTATTGTATACAACTAAAAAAGAATCGATAGCCCATCTCTTAAGTTACCAATGTTATCATTCTTGGAGTTAGAATTTAAGTTAAAATTGTAAATCATCTTCAAAATGAAGATTACAGATGTAACAATCTTTACCAATTATATATCCAAAGTTATAGTGCAAAAAGGTAAGATGATGGTTTTAGAACTTGTCAAATTATTTTAGTCAGTAGATTTCTAACATTGGAAATACATATTAACTTTGAGGAAAGACCATGTGTGGGACTCACGCAAGTCATAATTCTAACATACAAATCAGAATTTGGTGGTGAACACAAATCTTTGAGTTAATGCCATATCCATGCAAGTCATATTAGTAGTATTTTAATAGCCTTTATTTTGAGATGGATGACTACAAGCAGCGTTAAAGTGATTCTGTATATGAAACAAGCAGATATATTAAAATTGTTTCACGCTCTTTACTCATACTATGGTATATTGACATATATTAGATTTGATTGTTACTTTCTAAAAAATTTTGAAATATAAATTATTGTAAGTGACCATGCTCCTACAGACCTTTCACTAACTCCTAGGAAGATTTACTTCTAAGGGATTATGCAAAATTATAAAATCTTGGGTCAAAAAGAAGTTGTTTGTGGTACCAGTTGTGAGTAAGGAACATAGTGAAAATGAAATTAATTGTATCTCTTTACTTGGCAATATAATTAAAATAATTTCCTGATTGATGGCTGCCCATTAGGTTACCTTATATTGTCCCTGAAAATGGAACAAATCAGATTATTCTCTACTTCCTATTAAAATGTTCTACAAAATGAAATAATTTGTAAAGCTTTCCTTTTAAAAATTACTTTTACTTACACAAAAATTACGAAGTCTAATCAAATCAATTTAACAATATAAAAATTCTTATGCAAATTGGAAGGGTCAACTGTATATTCATCTAAAGAAAAATGGGCATGGCTGCCATCAAAATCCTCCAGGAAATACTCTATTTTATTGTCACTGCCAAAAGGAACACGAGTTCCCTTTAAACACCAAGTCAACTTGGGACATCAACCTGGAATATGGATTCTTTTATACAACTTTGGTTTTGTTTTGTTTTCTGATTCTAGTTCTCAGTGTATAGGATAAATCATTTAACCTTAATCTTTAAATTTTGAGTAACAGTTGATTTGAAATAAGCACCTTTCTAGTGTTGTTATTGCAGTAGTATTGGAGTAGGTGAACAGCTGATCACAAAGAATAAGTGAAACTAGGAAATGATATTAAGGACCAAAAAAAAGATTCAAGATGTCTACAATATGTTTGTTTTCTGCAATAAATACTTTGATTTTTCACCTCCTTGGAAATTTAGATTTTGCTCTTTCCAGACTTGAGAAAGATATAAATTTCAACAGGCTCAAAATGTGATATCATATTACAAGAAAGGACACAGTAAAGAGTCACTGGGTGGCTCCAAAGAGGGACAGGGCACCTGTAAGTGGCACCTACTCTTATGAGAAGGTGAAAATCTCCAAATGAGGTTTATTGGTTAAGAGCTCAGGCATCTGATGCAACCTTGTCCTAAACTGACTCAACCTTGACATCAGAGGATAATAAAACTGCCACTTGAGTTATATTATAAAAACAGCCACCTGTGCTGAGTTGGTGCATATCTGATGTCCTAACTTGAGCGTCCTGGCTGAATTACACACACACCCACTGGACCTTGGTAGGTGCATACCCATCAGTGCTCCAGTTTGTCTGCAAATATAAAACTCATTAATAATGGCAGATAAAAATCATAAAATGCGTGGGCTTGTCACGTCTAAACCTCCTTTCTCTGCTATTTGCCGGCCACGCCTACTCTCCCTTTCTACGTCCTTCATGTCCTTTTATTCCAATTCCTTCATCTTCTCGAAACTGGAAAGATTCCGATAATGATCATTTAAATTGTTCCAATGTAGAAAGTAGAAAGCCAAAGGCACAACACAGGAAAGAACTTAGGGGAAAAAATGAAATAGTAACTAAATTCATAGAAAACAGGTCAACTGGTGGGTCTGAATTTCAATCAGCATGTGGTCACGGAATAGCATTTCTATTTTAAGTGGCATCTGTGTGTTACTTCTAATGTGAAAAAAGAAAATTGTCCTTTTAAAATAACTTTCAGGCATCAGCAAATATGCGGGCAGCACTTTCATAGGCAAAAGGCCCAGAAATCACATGGTTCAGTTCTGAAGCCCAGTCCAGAGAGTGACCCTGACTTAGTCCGTTCGGGCCCCCGTAGCCGAGGGAACCCTAGGACACACCATTGTCTCGCTGAGTCGGAGCCCTGAGAATGGCAGTCAGACATGTGTCCTTCCTGCGATGGCCAGGAGCCCATTTCCAAAACCTTCCAGAATAGAGGATGTTACATTCATCATCACGAGACTTTCAAAGAGTAGAAATCCATCTTGCCCTTGGCCTAGTGAGACACACCTTATTTTACAACTTAGAATTTTGGTTTTGCTTTAAAAAATAACTATACCAGTTAATGGTAGAAATTTGGGGGAAATGCAGAAAGGAATCCTGTTTCTTACACTTTACATCGCATAAACATTTCACTCCTATTAAGTATTCTCAGAAAATACTCTTCAAGTGGCTACATAATATCCACGTGAATCTCCTCTAATTTCATAAATAGCTGAAATTTTGATTTTTCAGATTTTATTATAAACAATAACACAATGATCTTTATCTTTACATCTCCCCCGGCCTATGATTATTTTATCATGACAGATTCCTAAAAGGAACAATAGGGTGAGAGGAAATAATTTTGTTTAAGTTTCTTGCTACGTGTTTTCAGAATTCTCACTAGAAAAGTTGTACAAACTCTCACTGAAGTATATAATAATAACTTTTAAAATCTCTAATAAAATGATATCTTTGTAGCATAGAGCCCTTGAAAGAAAAGTGACTGTTCTTCAATATCAGAATCACTTCTCCCCCCCGCTACCTTCTTTTCTCTCTCTTCACTCATTGAATACAAGTGGCCTCTGTTTTGGGGGGTTTTTTTCAGGCTTATCTACGTTTGGAGGGTTTCATATAAACCTGGTCCTTTTAGCTAAATGTCTATGGTTAATGGGATATAGGAACCTAATCAAATGTCTATAGTGTCTGCCCACTTTCTTCTCTTGGATATTTTAATGCTCAACTGAGAAGTTCCTCTAGATTCTGCTTTATAATAAAGTGCACAGTAATGCGACGTACTCTGGGCACAGACATTGTCAATAAATACTAATCGATGATCAGGTGTACATGCAAGAAAGGGCACACATCTCCAAATTTTCTGCAAGAGAAAATGATGAAACTGAACTGAATAAGCTGCCAGGCAGTACTCTCTTCTTTTTCTTTAGTATTTGCTTTCACGTGTTAAGTTCGTTAAAAAGCAAACACTCATGTACCCGAGCGAGTAACAAGGACTCACCAGATGCTCACACGTAGAGGAAAGTGGTTGATGATGTTATGGAAACCTCAATTTGTAAATATTTGTCCTGGTAAAGGGACGCATGTACGTGTAACTTTATCCAATTTAACTACTGCTAATGAAAATAAAATGTCATGCTAGAACCTAACTAGCACCCCCTGCCTTGTTACACCATATTATCATTTGCAGAATTTTAAATTTCAAGTAAACTTAGGTGAAATTGTCCGTGCATTATATAATAGAACCTGATGGATATTTTTATAGGAAAATTCCTTTGCATCTAAGTTGTATTTTAATTCACTGTGTTGTTAAAAGAATCAGCTATTGAAGCACTCTAATGTTTTATATGTTCTGGAACTGTGTATATAAATATACTGTGCATGGAATGTGTTTTATTATAAATATGCTAGTTAAGATTTTAATCCAAGGAGAGGTCTATATTTTCAGTTGCTGTTTTATTGAAACAAAACATACTTTTTCTGAATAATGACTACTCTGTCTTACTTAAAATTGGGAAGCCTCTTTGTTTCCTTTCTTGGGTAAAGAAGCACTTAATACCCTAGAAACAAAAGAATTCAAGTGTTGAATTTGATACCTAATTCTGAAAGTGCCCTACAGAACTGTTGATGCTAAAAAAATACTTTGTTGTTGAGGCCTGCAAGTGATGCAAATCTGACCTTCCTTTCCAGAGGTAGGGAAATCAGCTTTGACTGGGTTTATCCATCCACAATTATTCCTCTGGTTGTTTTGAACAAATGTAATGCTGTTAACTTTGGTTTTATTGCACCACAGGGAATATAGAAGACATATTTTCACTAATGAACTCATTTTTTTAAAAAAAACATAAAACTTCTTTTTTACTCTGGATACAAAGATTTGTATCCAAAGTCCAAGTTTTAGATGAGAAGTGATGTAATTGTTGCCCAATTTAGGAAGACATGCAAATCAGCATAGTTCTACTGCCTGAAATAAAGCTTGTTAGATATAAATGAGAGCTTCTGGACAAGTGGATGTCATAAATAAATGGTGTAAAGGCAAATACACACTGCTATGATAATTATTTAAACTGATGGTGTTTAGTTCTACTCAATCCAAATTTCTCATGCCATGATAAATGAAAGTAATAACTCTTGACAGCTGTTGTGGCCTGATATCTTACTTTTGAAACCAAAATCACCTTAAAAATTATAAGTCTAACCTGAAGAGGAATCTTTTTCATATTAGTATTTAGTTAATATTTCATACCCTTAAACAAATGATAAATCAATAAATAGAAGCTGGTATTAGTGTTCTTAGATCATTTTATGACCTAACTTATATGCATCTCATAGATTCTCAAAATCCAACTCTTTCTTTAGTGCTAGAGAGGAGGAGGAGTTTGGGGGAAAATGCAATTTTGCATGTTTGCTTTAAAAATTGCTATCTAAGCAGGAACTGAACTTCCTTTTAAGTGTAAAGTGCTTAAGGCCTAGTGATAGGAAAGTCTTGAATTCCAAAGTAAGATGGAAATGGAGGTTAGAAGAGTGACCATAGACCATTGATATCTGACGGTTTGGAAGCCAGTTGAAACACTTGTTAAAATACATTAAAACTGGAATAGAGACAATGTGAGTGAGTTTGCTTGTTCTTACCTTAGAAAAGGGCCAGAAGGGAGAGTAGATGGGAGGAAAGAAAAGGTCCAGGAAAGGGTGTTGTCACAGAACTAGTGCTCAAAGTCCACTGAAATGTCCAGTCTCTGGACTAGTTTTCTCTAGTTTGTTGAGCACTGACATAACTCATAGGTGTGTTTTTTGCTACAGCACAAAGACTACTATTTTATTTGTTGCTGGCTAGTTAAGAAACTAGGTATGTGTAACTCTTCACAAGTCTAGATTTAAGAACTTTAGGGAGTGGGGGCGCTTTGGTAGTTATCAAGTCAAATCCTTCTCTTTAACTGATGAGAAAACAGAGCAAAACTGGCTACATGTTTTTATATCACAAAATTTATAAAACAAACTTATCAGTTATTATTATTTACTAGTAGCAGTAGTATTAGTATTACTGTTGTTGTTATAACTGTTACAATGAAGAGGTAGCATATGACAGTGGTTCCAAGTTCAGGTCATTCTATCAGACAAATCTAGGTGACAGTCCAGCTCTGCCACATGCTTTACTGGTGTTACCTTGAACAAACAGCTTTCATTTTCCTCATCAATAAAATAAGCCCAAGAATAATACATACCTCTATGGAGCCAGTGTGGGTATTTAATGAGATAATGCAAGTAAAGATTAGTACATAGCCTGGTATGTACTAAATGGTCAATACATGCTTACTGCTAATAGTTGAGCTCTTTTAATGCTATTTATAGAATGCTGTATATGGAAGGTTCCTGAAATGACTGTTTGGTCATGCTTATGTTCTTTCTAGAGTATTATATTCTGGTAGCAGACATGGCTTCATTACAGGATGGATAATATTTTAGTCAATTAATGTCCATCTCCCCTCTAAGAACACACTACACATACTAAGTTTTCTACTTAAATGAGACTTTGTCTTAAAGAAATTATTGATTTTAGATTTCTTAATTCTTCCACAAGCCTATCCAAATACATGCAGTAAGTACACAGTTGTAAAAGAAGAAAATTATTTCCATCCTTTAACAAATGACCATGGAATTGACACTATGCCACACAAATTTATAAAGGACCGTCAAGAAGAAAGTAAGAGTGAAAAATTATTTTTCTAAGCCAAAGAAGTTCACATGTAATATTTCTTAAGACAAGGAACATGAGAATAATTTTACAAAACAAACCATTATGCCTCTCAAGTTCCCCCTGAAGCTTTGGCAATATGCAGATTCATTTTATAGGAAACTACTGCTTTTACTCTGAAAAGCACTGTTATCACAAATCTTTCTGAGTCTTTCTTAATGATTGAAGTTTACTAGCGTAGAATAACGCAGTGAGTATCCTATGTTAACAACAACTCCTTCTGAATTTGCAAAGTAAATGCCAATTTATCAGAAATAAACCTATCAAGTGGCATTATGGTGTAGACTATTGAAAGAGTTTCAGAGTGAGAGTATGTACCACATGACTCATGCTCAATAAAATAGAAACTACAAAAAGACCCACATCATTTAAAATTTGAATATAAAGAGAGTTCTCAATCCACAAATTTCCTCTTGAGTTTTGGCAAAACAACTGAGCATTCCAAAAGTGTATGCGGTCTCTTCATGAAAAATAACTTGTGCTTGAATACAATTATGAAAATAGGATAACAGTATTTTATGGTTTAATTCTAAATCACTTAGCATTCCAGCCTTACCTTACTCTACCAACTTAGTGTGTTCCTACAGATTTGTGGGTATATTGAATCATCATAATCTCAGAGAAGTGCTTCTTTTATGTTTAATTAATCTTTAGTTAGTAGTAGCTGAACACATCAGTTTTAAGAGACTCTGTACCCCAGTGTCTCTTAAGCAGCTAATGATCAATGAAAGATTTATACTCACAAGGGAAATATGTTATTTAAAGAAACTCAGTGGTGAATAATTTTGTATAAAGATCCTTTTGTAATTGAATAATCACCCTTATAACTTTTCTCTGTGGTAGTTCAGACTTTTACATTTTCATAAGATGATGTTCATTGATATGAAAGTGTAAGTGGCGTTTCTAACTAACCCAGATAAGTGATCATTCATCCGTCACATCATATGACTTCCCCTTGTCTATCAGTGGAAACTGATGTCCCCATTCTGACTTTTTGCCTCCTCTGAGGAAATTTAAATTTTATGCACCAGCTTCAGAACCACCAATATTTCATTTAAATCTAATTTTTTGAAAATGGATGTAGTAGGATAGAATATTTGAGTAACTAGAATAACTCACGTTCAATTTTGACAAAAGACTTTATTTTCATAAGGGAGACACTTTGAAGGCCGTCATACTCTACTTTATCTGCCTTGCTTTTGTTGAAATGTACCCCACTACAGTGACTGCCCGTGGTGTCATTTGTTTTTCCATAGCTATAACTGTGATGAGAGTTCTTATTTCCAAATTTAAAGGGAACATTCTTCTGGAATTTATATGGCCCTTCTCATCGCATCATTCTGCTGACCACTTCTTTTCTCTTAATGTATTCATATGTATTTAATAAGGATTTTCTTTTTAATATCAAAGTATATATAATAAAATTTGATTTGCTACTTATTGAATGTGTAAGCATTCACATTTTAAGATATGCCCAAAAATATGCTCCAAAGCATGCCCAATAAAGCCAATGCATAGAGTATCCAGAAAGTTTTAAAACCTGGGCTTCACAGCAAACTCTCTTGAAGAGGCCTTTTTCCAATTCCCCACACACAAGTCCAATGTTACTTTCTCAGAAAAATTAAGTGTTTACTTTTAGTTTAGCAGGTAAAATTTGTAAAATCTAATTATAGCATATATTATCCAGTTGAATAATTTTAAAAAAATGGAAAAAGTTTGATAAAGAATTTTATTGTCCAAAATTCATCTGTATTGAAATAAGTCCTGGGCAGATGGTCTGGTCAGAAGATGCTCCTAATTCTATTCCTGGTCCACAATGAGCTTGGGAGAAAGGGTTAAGTTCCTTAGGATTCCAGGGGAATCAGTAATGTCCTCTCCTCTCCCACTTCCCTGAAATGCTCTTCTCTTCCAACTCACATGCAAGCTGCAAGCTCTCTCACTCTGAGAGAGTTTTTGTTTGTAGTTTAATAAAAGCAGGGCACTGGCCTCAGATTTTTCTGCTGAAGAATTGTACTTATCAAAACTTGGCAGCTATTTGAGTAGGAAGAGAGCAAAGGAAAGTGCATTGCTCTTCTGGAAACATTAATTTGAATGCATCCTGTCACATCAAGCCATCGCTAGAAATAAGACACTTAGAATATGATGAGATCTAGGAAAATTTGAGATTATTACCCCAAATATTCAGGAAGAAGCTATTATGTAAAATAGCTTAGGGAAAGTTCAGTAAAAGTGCTTTTGTTTTCTATTTTTAAAGGAAAAATGTTAGTGTTTCTGAGTACCATATATTTCTGATTTGATGTCAATTACCTTGGCAATTTTAAGACTTTTAATTCATTAATTAACTTTTTTAATGTTTTCTGAATAATGTACCTAATTTTTGCTAAAATTATTTGGAATTCAATTAGACTATTATGCACTTTCCTTATTATGCACACCTTGTTTATAAAGAGTGAATATTTGCTGCAGAATGTTATGTCACATTATATTTATAAAGAGGTTGCTCAAATGTTTTTATTAAAAATATGTGTAAGGGGTAATGATTAATTTTTTTAAAAAAAAAAAACCTTCTCTAATTTCCATGAATATTTTCACTTTAATGCTGTTTATTAGGATTTGCTACTAATTAGAGAGTAGAAGTAACATTTTTATGTAATAGGAGGTAAATAAAATAAGTGAATCTTATATTAGATGAATACATGATCTATTAACTTCAGGTGAAGTTAATTAAATGTCACAAAGAGCATCAGTTACTGTGTATGTGAAAGAAATGTTAAATCAAGAGAGAATTCTACTGTTGGCAGATTCCAGGGCAGATGGGCCTTTATTTCCCTTCAGTCACTATTTCTATGCATGAAATAAAATAGAGAATTGAGGCAAGTAGAAAAACAATTTAGAGGGAAAATAATGCGAAAATAATTTTTTTGTGTGCTGTTGTTGTTTGTCTCAAATAGATGGCCATTTTAAGCAAAAGTTAATTTGAGGAATTAATTTTGGATCAACGTTCTGTGCCTAGGCAGCTCACATTTGAAGAATCACAGTTCTGATACCTGCTTGCCAGGGCTCTAATCACAAATGACAAACCACTTAAAAGGCAGGAGTGCTGCTGGCCTCAAGGATGACTGGAACCATGTTGGAATGTTCTCTGTTTTTCTTTTCGGTTTCTCTCTGCATGCCATCGTATTTTATAGAGGTGAAGCATGGCAGGGGCTGGGCGAGCATACGTGGAGAAGGCAGGGATTTGCTTAGTTCTTCTAACCCTAAGGAAAAGCGGAGTTTGGAACTCTGGCTGGAGTTGGACATTCCCTGAGGAGGAATCTTGATTGGCGAATCTTAGATTGCAGATCTAAGTTTTGAACATATTACTATAGCATCAGAAGTGAAATGTCTTGGCTCAGCGACCATTGTATGCTCTTTGTCGTGTGGTGAGGAAACCTGTATGTTTGAATAAGTACATGAATGGGGGGGGATGGGGCTTGTACCAGACAAAGGTGGGAATGGAGCAGTAGTTATTACAGAGGCTATGTATTTGTTCAGTATTGTTTTCTTCAGAGTCCTTGGTTAATCCACATCTTATTAATTTAACTGCCATATTTATTATGTTTTATTATTTTATGGGAGTGGAATTAACCAGCCAGATGCCTTTGAGTGCAGTGTCTCTCAGACTGAAAATTCTTCCTTGCCTCTCCTCTCAACCAATACTGACATCCCCGCTGTGTCTGAAGTGTATCCTTCTCAGCCCCACCTGCATTAATCTCACTACTTTCTCTGTATGTTCTGTTATCTCTCAACCTTGAACTTAACGTCAACTGCAAACCAAATGTCATTTTCTCAGCTGTTAAAGATGTTGTCACATAAAGGACCAGGTTTCTGAAAAGATAGAAGAACTACAGCATGGGTTAGAAAGTCAAATTCGTATAATGTAAACGAGTAAACTAAGTCCAGGGATAATTCAATAATGAGCTACAGGGACCATGGTGAGGTGGGAAACATATGTCCTACCTGAAGGAATTCAGATGTACCAAGAAAAAGATGGATTATAGGATCCATGGTTATTCTTGCCTTATTAGCTGGAGCCTACATGTAGTGCCTTTCATGAGTTTAAAGCACTCATCATTCCTATGTATAATCATCAGACTCAAGAGTTGGGGCAACACAGAGGAGAAATCCTATAATGGGCATTAGAATTCTTAGTCCATACACCAAAAATTAAAGCAGAGTCTGTTTGTCAGACTCAGTTTATTTTAGTAAGAAAATTATCTCTGGCCTGGCTGGCATGGCTCAGCAGTTGAGCATTGACCTAGGATCCAGGGTATTGAGGTTCAGTTCCCAGTGGGGGCACATGCCCAGGTTGTGGGCTCGATCCTCAGTAGGGGGATGTGCAGCAGGCAGCTGATCAATGACTCTCTCATCATTGATCTCTCTCACTCTCCCTTCCTCTCTCTGAAATCAATAAAGATATATTTTTTTTAAAGGGAAAAAAATTATCTTTGTAAATTGAAATAATGCTAGATTTGCTGCTTTAAAATATTATGTTTGCCTGTTGCCTCTAAGATAAAGGCCAATCTCTTGCTGATCTCATCCCATTTTGTCTTCATTGTTTCATTTACCATCCCACCATGGGCCAGGCACTCTTGATCATACCATGGACTTTCATGATGCTATCCTTTGCACATGCGATATCTGCCATCTGGAATTCCTTCTCCTGCTCTATCCCTTGTGCCTATCTACTCAGATTCTAAGACACTCCTCATTGTCACCTTTATGAAGTCTTCCCTGACTTCACTCCCACTAGGTGGAATTAAGTAACATCTCTCAACTGCTAGCAAGTCTCTATTTTACACTTTCATTAGAGCATTTCTCTCATCATTTGGTGTGCATATCACGTGTGTCAAATTTTTCTTACTGCGCTTGGAGCTCTTAAAGAGTAGACTACAGTGAACAAATTGTGTAGCATTCACTCAGTTTTTAAAAATCCTCACCCAAGGATATTTTTTCCATTGATTTTTGGAGGGAGGAAGGGGAAGGAGAGAGAAAGAGAGAGAGAGAGACATTGATCAGTTGCCTCCCTCATTTGCCCAGACCTGAGCCTGGATCGAACTCACAACCTAGGTATGTGCCCTTGACCTGGAATCAAACCCATGACCCTTTGGTCCACAAGCTAACACTCTAACCACTGAGCCAAACCAACCAAGGCTCAATTTTAATATTCATAAGTAAAAACCAACATTTATGACTCACCATTTTCAGTAGCTGTATACTATAGAGTAACAGTAAACCACACTAAAACTTAGTTTTGATTTAATTGCCTGGTATGATTGTAGATTCTCCTTTATGGATAAAGGAGACAGATAAATAAGGGCCCAGGAGACTGGCTGAGCTATGAAGGTCTAACCTAGAAGCTGGGCCATAAATCAAATCCAGATCAGATGTCTATCAAAGGTCAAAAAAGCAGTAGGTTGAGTTTGGAGAAATAAATATAGTTTAAAAGGACAGTTACGTATCACACTTCAAACAGGAAACTGGTCAAGGTTAGAGGGTTAACTGGCATCTTGAGTTTAGGGCAGATCTCTAAAGTTTAGTCAAGTAGATCGCACACTCTTATGGGTTCAGAATGAGAAATGGGTTCACTAGTTCCATTTACTGCTTTGTTATTGAGTGTGCACTGAGCACAAGGTCTGCTAAAAGCTGGCTAGCTAGCTAGCTAGATAGATGATAGATTAGATGATAGATGATAGATAGATGATTATAGATGATAGATAGATGATAGATAGATGATAGATAGATAGATATAGATAGATGATAGATGATATATAGATGATAGATAGATGATGATAGATAGATGATAGATAGATGATAGATAGATAGATAGATAGATAGATAGATAGATAGATAGATAGATAGATGATAGATAGATAGATAGATAGATAGATAGATAGATAGATAGATAGATGATAGATAGATAGATAGATAGATGATAGATGATAGATAGATAGATGATAGATAGATAGATAGATAGATGATAGATAGATAGATAGATAGATGATAGATAGATAGATGATAGATAGATAGATAGATAGATGATAGATAGATAGATAGATAGATGATAGATGATAGATAGATAGATGAGATAGATAGATAGATGATAGATAGATAGATAGATAGATAGATAGATGATAGATAGATAGATAGATAGATAGATAGATAGATAGATAGATGATAGATAGATAGATGATAGATAGATGATGATAGATGATAGATAGATAGATAGATAGATAGATAGATAGATAGATGATAGATAGATAGATAGATAGATAGATGATAGATAGATAGATAGATAGATAGATAGATAGATAGATAGATAGATAGATGATAGATGGATAGAGATAGATAGATGATAGATAGATGATAGATAGATAGATAGATAGATGATAGATGGATAGAGATAGATAGATGATAGATGATGATTGATAGATAGATAGATAGATAGATAGATGATAGATAGATAGATAGATAGATGATAGATAGATAGATTATAGATGATAGATATAGATAGATAGATGATAGATAGATAGATGATAGATAGATAGATAGATAGATAGATAGATAGATAGATAGATAGATAGATAGATAGATAGATAGATAGATGATAGATGGATGATAGATAGATAATAAATGATAGATATATATGATGGATGATGGATGGATGGATAGATAGATGATAGATAGATGATGATAAATAGATGATGATAGATGATAGATAGATAGATAGATAGATAGATAGATAGATAGATAGATAGATAGATAGATAGAGATAGATAGATAGATGATAGATAGATAGATGATAGATAGATAGATGATGATAGATAGATATAGATAGATAGATAGATAGATAGATAGATGATAGATAGATAGATAGATAGATAGATGATAGATAGATAGAGATAGATTAGATGATAGATAGATGATAGATAGATAGATAGATAGATAGATAGAGATAGATTAGATAGATAGATAAATAGATAGATAGATAGATAGATAGATAGATGATAGATGATAGATAGATAGATAGATAGATAGATAGATAGATAGATAGATAGATAGATAGATATAGATAGATAGATAGATGATAGATAGATAGATAGATGATAGATGATAGATAGATAGATAGATGATAGATAGATAGATGATAGATAGATAGATAGATGATAGATAGATAGATAGATAGATAGATAGATAGATAGATAGATAGATAGATAGATAGATAATAGATCTACAAGGACTTTTTATTACAATCTTTTATTACTCAGGGATAATCCTTGTTCCTCACAAAGAGGCCAAGACTTTCAGCCCTTGCTTATAGTTTCAGCCATGAGCGAATATCAGCTCTCATTCAAATACGCTTTCTAAGCAACTAGAAAGTCAAGGCCCGGAGGTGCGGTTTCCCTTGGGTGATGGCCAGCATCTCCCCTTGCTCTCGGAGTGTCTTGCCTTTGCAAGGCGCCTCACGTTGCCTCATCTCAGCTGTGAGCGGCCCCTCCTGTTGTTGCTGCCTCCGTTTGACAGGTTGTGACCCACCCTGGGTGCCGCGCTTCTCGCGGCGATTGCACACACAGGTGCTTTGGTTACAGCTCCCTTCAATCCTTGGGAAATTCTAATTGTGAGCAACGCTCTCTCAGATCTGCGACCTCTCTGTAATATTTAGAATGGTCTCATCTTCATCGACTGCTTCATTTTTGCCTTATCCTCCTGTTAACAGATTCTGTGTCTTATCGAGTAGAATATCTAGTAAGAATACAATGAAATATGAACTTGTCCTGGAAATGTCTGTCAGGGCTTCCCCCTATTTTTTGGGATGTCTCCTGGATCTGCTTCCGTTCCTCTTTGCCTCCTATTTTACCATTCCCATTGTTTTGCACTTCTGCTCTCTCAAGCACCTTTTAACAGACACTCCTCTTGTTCCACTAATTTCCAAGCACGAAATTTCTTTTCAAGGCACTTAAGAAAATGGAAGTACTTAAAACATTCATGAGTAGGATGTTGCATAAGCTGCAAAAGTTAATGTGAGAAAAGCAGATAGGAGAGTTGGCTAGTTCATCAGTTTTTACTCTTTAAAAAGCAGCAAGTTATAGTCCTATCTTAAATAGCAAGCACAAAGCAAGTGGTCTCATTGCACTTCTTAAAATAGATAAAGTGAAAGTAATAATGGACTTGTCAATTTACTGTGACTATTAATTCCCTGCTCACAAGTTGGCCTTTGTTAATTTAGGATTCACATTTTCTCTTTGAATATAATTTTCTGACTATATATAGATAGGTAATTTAAAGTGAGCTAATGATTGTTTGAGAATTTAAAGTTAAAAATTATGTAGATGTTAGTAAATTATCCATTTAGAAAACCTGTAATAATTGAATCAAAAGTAATGTTAACCCAGAAGTTAAATTGGACTGATGGTATTTTTATGACATTTACAGTGCATCTTGCACATGACTTGTAAATATGTGTTAACGTTAAAGAGCTTAAGGTTTTCATAGAACTAGAAACACTTTTATAAAGTAAATGTGTGCTGTATTAACTTAATGAAGTAATTTTCAGTTTTTCCTATGGACTGACATTTACTAGGTCAAAGCACCATAAACCCTGGTATCAGAAAACTTCCACCAATTGTGAAGATGGTTATAAGAATGAAAGTAGCATAGTAACTAATCGAACACTCTATTTTAAATTTCAATGACTGACAGAACCTGAGCATTGACTTATATTATTTTCACAATAGCATAATATTGAAAAGAAGATGGAAATTGTATTCTAGCTTATGACACGAGTTTCTCCATGGGGAGAGAAGACTATCATTCTCAAAGTTTATTGAAATAATGATTAATTCTTAATTGCAAAAGACCATTTTGTATTCAGTTTGGTAATTCAGAGCACATGTATTTTAATTATTTTGATATTGCAGGTTAATATTTTTACTTTCAGTTTTTTTTTTAACCTCAAAATAAAGAGGTGCTTGACATGATAGTATACTGATGCAAGCCATTGGGTCACTCTTACCATTAATTGACAATCTCAGTGTCCTGAGGCTCTTCATCTCCAACTGCCTGTGGCAATGGTTTTTAAATAGGAATGGGTGTCACAGACACCTGTAGAGCTTTTACAAAATACATGTACCAGTTTCCTAGCTCCCCTGCCTACCCTCAAACCTGAAATTTAAATTTGTTAGATCTGGAATGGAGGCTGAGAAGCCCTATTCTCTGTCCTGATGGGATCTTTAAGGTCTGCAAACAGAACAATTTTATAATTGTATATCTACAGCTATATACCTATATCTGTATGTACATCTGTATGTCTTCTGACCTGGTAGATCTGATGTTTCCTAGTAATAATCATGATCTCTATACTTTCTGGAACTTTTGTTATGCACGTGAGGGAGCTAACAGACATAGACACATCTGGGTTAGCTCATCAGTCAGGCTGCTATTGTTGAGAAAGGGAGACTATATAACAGGCACAGAAGGAATAAATGAGGCCTGAATACCTTTCACAGTGGAGCTATGCACTGCACAGGGAAACGATCTTGGCAATGAAATGGAGAAAGAAGGCACTTCTCAAAGCACAGTGGGAATTCAGCAGCAGTTTGGGGTGCTTACCTTACTAAAAACTTATCTTGATATCTTTATTAGTTTCTGTGGCTGCTTTCACAAACTACCACAAACTCAATGCCTTAAAACAATAGAAATATACTGTCTCTCAGTTCTGGAGGATGTAAGTCTGAAACCAAGGACTGCACTGGCTCTGGAGGCTCGCGGGGAGAATTTTTGCTCCATCTAACATTTGGAGGCGGCCAGCGATTCCTGATTTGTGGTCGCATCACTCCAGCCTCGGCCTCTGTGGTCAACATTGTGCTTGTTCTCTTTGCTCCATTTTTTTTTTTTGTTCTGTCGCAAATTTCTATCTGCCTTCCCTTTATAAAACACTTGTTATAGGTTTCAGGGTCCTCATAGAAAATCTAGAAAATCAAAGATGATGTCATCTCAGGAGCCTTTTCCAAATAAAGTAACATTCAGAGCTTCCAGAGATTAGGACATGGCCATGTTTTGAGGGGGCCACCATTCAAACCACTACAGTATCTGTCACATGTTTTATTACATTCACAAAGTGATATTGAGTAAGAGTTCACAAGATGAACTGTGAACTTTCTACAAGAGCCCTCATTCAATAATTATTAGGGACTATTTTCTTGTGTGTGCACATGTGTATATTGCATTTTGTGGACTTTTTAACCCAAAGGGTACTCTTTCCATGTAGTCCTTGAGGTCACCAGCTTGGGAAGACATTAGAAGTTGCCCATAGCACAAGACTTTTAAAATGCCCAATTAATGAAGCAAAGGGAGGCATCCATTTAACTGTTTTTTAAGAAGATAAAACATGATAGTCCTGGTAGTTCTGAGAGAGCAAAGAAAGTTAGATCCTAACTCTTCAGAGGTGAATTTGGCAATATTCAGTTGTTCTTTTACATTTGTCAAGAGTTGATTCACCTGTAATAGAAAAGAATTTTTGCTCATAAGTGGGTTGGTGATTATATCTACTAATGGAAACTGGTATACTGTTCCCAAACAAAGTCTTCACAAATAAAATATTAGAAATAATATGCTTTTCTCCATTTGTAGACATCTGGTATCTAGCCATAATAATTATAGGCATAATTCTTTACAACTGTAGAGATAGTGACTTACATTGTTCAGTGTTCTAGGTCTTACGATTCATGAGCAGTTATAATATTAAAAGTTTTAAAAGTACAGTACTAATAATAAATTGTTCATTTAATTAAATACTTATTGAATGCTTGCCATGTGTCCAGTATAGTGTTAGGCAAAGTGGTAAGGAAAATCAGAACATACTGTGAGTTTTCAGAGGAAGAGCGGATTTCAAAGCAGGATCAAGTAGAAAGGCATTGCTGAAAGACCAGTTTTAGGAGAGGCACAGTAATAAAAATAATGTCAAAAACAGGCACAGTTTTGGGGAGAAAATACATTGAGTCAAACTGTGGTTACAGGACCGTGGTACATTTTGGTCAGGCTCTCCCAACTGAAGAGGGGAACAGAGCATGGGTGAGATGTTGGGGCTCAACGAGCATTTGAGAGATCCTTCTGGAGGGGAAGTCAGATTATAATTGGACTGAGATAAAATTTATTTTTCTCACTCTGTCTCAAATTATTATTGTAATAATTATGTATACTAATTTTTGAATGTCTTATTTTCCTCTTGCGGGCAGGAGTTATGTTTCATTTCTCTCTGAGTAACCAACGGGTATACTGTGTTCAATAGTTCTTGTTTAACGACTGAAATTTAGTTGCAATGTTCCCAAGATTATGTTGTTTTCCCAAGTGTAATGGAAATTGTTTTTTATTTATTAGCATGTCCTGAAAAAGCATGTCTTGGGCTTTTGCTACAATCATATTATCATATCATCGCATAATATTTCAAGTTTCAAGTACTTTTTAATTTTTAAAATTATTTAAAAACATAATAAGATGCAACTGAGAAAACTGCTCATTATTTCCACAATTGAGTTATACCCATTCAAACTCACTCATCCACAAATATGTATTATCAGATTAATATCGTGGTAGAGACATCATTAATTATGCCTTTTCTTTTTACTACCTCTTCATTTTCTTTTCCTTCTGTCAAGGAAAAGAAGGCACTATATGTGCATGTTATTAAAATAGTAACTGAATAATTTAGACGAAATTTTAAATAACTGGGAATCTGGTAGGACATAAAAAAGAGTTAACTGAGTCAATTTTTTCAACAATTTCTTTAAAATATATAGACAGGCAGATATTTGATTAGTATTGATTTGGAACTATGTCTACTTACATTTGAATTCCTGTGGCCTGCTTACCACTTTTAAGTTTTATATTGTTTTCTTCTTCCTTCATCTATCTTTCCACGCTATATTGATTTCTGAGTGTTCGAGGGACTTCCATTTTCCAGCTCATTTAAGTGCATTTCATCCTGCTGTGTTGGTCATCAGCAAGCCACAAAAAATGTTACACAAATGGCCATATAATGCAATGTGATTTGAAACAAAGGGGAATTGCACTGGTCTACAGGCATGGGGTTTTCATCCTGGGTTGTTCAATGTACTTAGAAAGTAGAGAGTTATCAGATTTTTTCATAAAAGTAATGAGAATGTTGGATGCCATTTAGAGCAGTGGCTCTAACCATTTAGATTTCAGGAACCCGTTGAACATTTGCAGGAAGGAAGAAGGTAGGAAGGAAGGAAGGTATAGAAGGAGGGAGGGAGGGAGACCATTATCAGGTCGGCAATTTATTTAGTTTGCCAAATGACATTATTACAAAAATAAAGAAGGCAGCATCTGCTATCAATATAATCTGTAATTTCTTAAAAGGGCAACTTAACATCCCAAACTTAAAGGTTTCTCAGAGAAAAGGCCAGCCATTTGAATTGAACACATTCAATTTTATATTTATTTTAAAAGCTCACTATACTGCCCTCTCATCCCACCCTAAATTCCACATCTAAGAAATATCTCAAGACTTTTACTGATCATGTCCTGCCTCCAGGAAAGACTATAATCATAATACCTTTCATGTTTTCCATACCAAAAAAAAACATTTGATGGTAAAAACTAATAAAAGCGTGCGCTTGCACTTCTCTTGTCTCTTCTGGACTGGGGTGTCTCCACTGATAGTGTTTCTGTGTTTCATTTACAACGCAAAGGAAGCTGTGGCCGTCACTGTCGCATGTGCAGTGAGGTCGTGCAAGCCATCGGTTACAATGGCTGAGCCCCTCTGTCCCGCCGCTTCCCACTTCCCAGGGCCAGGCACCTGCACCCCCCTTAGCTGAGTTTTGGTATTTCCTCCGCGCCTTCGATAACATGCCTGCGTGACAACTTCAGTTTTCGATTACTTTATTGGAATTGGCTGATTGATTTCGTCTATTGAGTTCCTGTGATTGTAGGTGAAGGTGGCAGTTCTCTCTCCAGATCTCGCTCTCGCTGCGCAGTTGTGCATCTCCTGCCCAAGCACCCTTTTCTGTAGCCACTTTGGCTTCGTCCCATTCACTGGCTGCTTGTGACTGTAGGAAACACTATGAAAGCTGAGCCTTCCAGTGCGCTCACTTTCCACCTCTTTTCTCTTTTTGCTTTCCTTTCTGGGAGATTTCCTAAACTTTATGTCTTCCAAGCCTCTTACTAATTTTCTTTTCTGGTGCATATTTTAATAGCATTTTCCTATATGCATATATCTTTTTTGGTATCAGCCTGTTCTTGTCATGTGGAGGCAATATCATCTCTTCTTTCTGAAAGCATTAAAGTTTGTTCTTTTGTTTTGTTTTGTTTTGTTTTGTTTTGTTTTGTTTTGTTTTGTTTTGTTTTGTTTTGTTTTGTTTTGTTTTGTTTTGTTTTAGGAGAGCTGCTTTTCTCTCTGCATAATCTTTATTGCCCCCAGGTTCTTGTTATCTATTTACTTGCATGGTGGGGGTCCCCCTCATGTTCATGGTTTCCCTCGGTTTTTTGGTGGTCCTTGGGTGTCCACACATCATGAAGTGTAGGGCAGTGAAACGATGGTTGGGGACTCTTTACAGCCTGTTGAGAATGGGCTCCATGGCTCAATTGTCTGACCAGTTGGGAGCCCCCTGCTGTTAGTATCTGTGTCTTTCGTCTGCACTTGTCACATTCACACAGAAGACTCCTTCCATATTCTGCCTGTGTTTCTGCTCCTGAGAAATGAGTGGGAAAGGATTGTACATTTAGCATAAAATCACACCTGCAGCTGTGCAGAGCCTCTTTCACCCTCTGCAGAGAATAAATTTCATCTGCCGCGGCAGCGAAGGAAATCAGTATCTAATTGATTCTTAGGATTTTTGAACAGTCCTCTTATTCTTGCCCCATTTTCATCCTTCTTCCTTCCATACATACCTGGCGTCATGAATTCCTTAGCCTTTGGGAGCTTCAGCATTAGTAATCATGTTATTTCTTGGCATCAACTTATAGTAGGTTATGGTTCAATTTCTTGGGTCTTCTAAGTGAGTTTCTACTTGTTCTTTAACTGTCTGCTCCCCAGATTCTTTTGGTGTATTTCTCTCCCCTATTTCCTCTGTCATTAGAGGTTTATGCCTAATTTAAAAGTCCTTTATATTTCCTTGTGTTGTCAGAAGGGGGGAAAAAGCCCCACTATCATTACCTGATAGTCTGCATGTGACTTTAGGAAATTGGTCCTTGACATTTTATAAGACGATGACATAAAAATAAACTGTCAACAAGTCTTCATAAAGGATTTATGAGCTCGAGCAATAATTGTAATACTCTCTGTTAGCTAATATGACACAACTCTAAATTAAAATGAACCCAGTCACATTAGCTATTGTTGATGTACTATGAACAGCGTGAGTGACTGTCATTTTTAATTAGTCCGTGGATAATTGCAGTCATGTACCTAAATCTCATTAGTGGTCACTTTTTAACATCCATAACATGGAAGGACTGAAACCATTCTTTTCTTTTTTTCCTGTTTTGTAATGTGATGGAGAAGGTCACCTATGCTTTGTAGGTCAAAATTATTGATAACATACATTTATTTGGCTTAGCATTTTCATACCTTTTTTACTTAACTGTCTATTGTGAGACTAAGCTTATTAGTGTCATGTAAGATTTGTTAAGCAGTGCTAGTCATCTCTAAAATCCACCTTGTGGAGTAATTTATCTTCATTTCAGGAAAACCCATACACCGGAAGCCTTTTAATATACATTCTGGACAGTGGAATCAAAACAGAATCTGTTTTGTTATATCTTTCAAATCCAGGAACTTTCTATACATTTGGAGAAACTGGGTCCTGAAACTAGCTATAAATGGATCCTGCTGAGTTCTGCTTTTTCTCAATCATCTTATCCTGTCAAAGAGGAGACTTCTCTCCTCTTCTTTAATTTCTAAGCTATAACAATTTCATTTCAGCTTGCAAACTCAATATTATCCTTTTTAGTGGCCCAAGAGATTTCCTAGTATTGATCCAGTTTCCGCATTTATGGAGGGCCCAGTGTGCCTGCCATGTACATACACATGTCAGTCAGGGAGCAAGTCACTCCAGCAGGGAAGCTAATGTATTTGTGTGTGTGTGTGTGTGTGTATATATATATATATATATATATATATATATATATATATATATATATATATATATGAAGGAAGATATAGTGTGAAGGATATAAATAGAGATCTTTAGGGTATGTTATGGGTAGAGAGCTTTAAGGACACCGTAGGTGGGAAGGCTATGTCTGCTCAGAAGGGCAGGACCAAGACCATTTCAGGGAGATAGTATTGGCTTTGAGGCTCAGAGATGAGTAATTCCTCCCTGAAGAAGTTCACATTAGACCACAAAGTAGAATCAGCAAAGACTTATGGGTGGTAATAAATCTGAGTGGCCACAGTAAGAATTGCCATGGAGTATAATTAATGAAATTTCACCTTTAGGTCTAACTATAATAATAACTAACATTAACAGAGTATTTCTTTTTGTCAGAGAACATGCTAAGAACCTTTCCTGAATGGTCTCACTAAAAACAAAAACTATATTATGAATCACATTTTACAGATAAGGAGCTTGAGGTACAGATAGGTTTCTCAAGTTGACACAGTTACTAGTGAAAATGAGACTTGAACCCAAGCAGTCTGATGCTAAGGCTCATGGCATTCATTGCTACACTAACAAAACTAACAGAAACATATCTTCTGTCAATTTTAATTGTTCTTTAGCCTCCTGTTATATAACTTGAGGATGTGGCGTAACCAAAGAAACATCACAAGTGGGATTATGGTTGGTGATGGTGGTAAAGATGCTAAAACTCTTGTTCTTTTTATTGCTAAATAATAACCACTCTTTACATTTTAGTGGAAAACTTCACTATAGATGGTAATGTTTATTTTCAGAGTAAACATAAGTAAAATCTATTTTGGTAAATTTAAATCCCTATTAGTCAAGTGGGTAACTTATGGAATACCTTTCCCTATGGATAAAAATGTAAAGCAAGGTGAGGTCTTAGAACAGGGTTTCTCAATCTTGGCACTATTGAGGTTTTGGGCTAAATAGTTCTTTGTTATATGTGTGAGAGGGGTGTACTGTAGGATATTTAGCAGCAATTATAGCACCTACTTACTAGATGCCAGTAGCACTCACCCAGTTGCCACAACCAAAATTACCTCCAGACACTTCCAGATATCCCCTGTAGGGTTAATAGGCTCCTGCTACTCAGGCTGAGAATCCACTGCCTGAGACAAACCTAGTGCGACTCCCTCAACTTTACACAAGAAGAGAAATACTGTAATGAAGGTCATACAGCTAAATAATGACAGAATTTTGATAGATCTGGGGTCTCCTAATCCCAAATCCATATTTCACAACAACCTGCTTAAGGCAGCGCCTTCCATTTAAAGCAATGCCTCCAGAACATATGGTTTAAAAAGTGCTCACACACCATCCATAACAGCTCAGGAAGACAGGTCACACGGGTGGTATAAACCCAATGTTATCAGTGAAAATGCACAATGAGAAAGGTTATGGTTTGTCCAAGGTCACATACTTAGTAAGGAAAAGAGCCTGGACACAAGACTTCAGGGGGTAACTCTGTTACTCTTTCCAAAATCAATGTTTGCCCCAGTTGGTTGGCATGGGCTTGATTTGAGGAAGGACCAACAGAAAAAAATTCTTGGGAAACATTTCTATGCCATGGCTTTCTTTCTTGGAACCCTGATTTTCTGTTTTTTACAGGCAGGATAATATCAATAACCTTTTAAAATTGGTAGGGAGAAAGGACCCATAATACCTGCATTTGCTATTTACTAGCTTGGGTCTAGCTATAAATTTTTCTTGTACAGGAAGGATTAAGAACAAATGGTGATTACAAGAGGGAAAGTGGGGTGGGGGAGGTCGAGAAGAGTGTAGGAGAGATAAATGGTGATGAAGGAGACTTGACTTAGGGTGGTGAACACACCATACTATATACAGTACAATATACAATATGATGTATTAGAGAGTTATATACCTGAAACCTATACAGTCTTATTAACTAATGTCACCCCAATAAATTCAATTAAAAGATAAAAACCAAAACAAGAGAAAAAAACAAATGGCCTCAAAAACATGAAAAAGAAAATAAATTTTTTATATATTATGGATGTCTCAACTAAAGAAACCTAACTACTGATTTCCAAAGGCTTATAGTGTTAGGAAGGATGTCATGTTCCAAAGCTTTGGCTGTCTCAGACTTTGTTACAGGTCTCTGTCATGTAGCGATATGAAATCTAAGTGTTTAACTACCAGCCTTTTTTCATTTGTCACTGCACTGTCAAAAGAGAAGGCTCTTTGGAGATAAATGATCTCTCCTTGGTCCAACCCTTCTGAGAAGTGAAGAGCAGGCAGGTCGGAGCAGGACTTCCAGCTATTACTGGCTACGTGTGGTTGTTTCTCTATTAAAAAGAAACTTAGTCTGAAAGTTTAAATTCTGTTTAGTTTATGCAGTGGCTTACATAAAGCTATGTGAATGATTAAAAGAAAGAGCCCTGGCAGGGTGGCTCAACTGGTTGCAGTGTGGTCCCATACACCAAAAGGTTGCCGGTTTGATCCCCAGTCAGGATGCGCTGGGAGGCAGCCAACTGATGCCTCTCTCACATTGATGCCTCTCTCACATTGATGCCTCTCTCACATTGATGCCTCTCTCACATTGATGCCTCTCTCACATTGATGCCTCTCTCACATTGATGCCTCTCTCACATTGATGCCTCTCTCACATTGATGCCTCTCTCACATTGATGCCTCTCTCACATTGATGCCTCTCTCACATTGATGCCTCTCTCACATTGATGCCTCTCTCACATTGATGCCTCTCTCACATTGATGCCTCTCTCACATTGATGCCTCTCTCACATTGATGCCTCTCTCACATTGATGCCACTCTCACATTGATGCCTCTCTCACATTGATGCCTCTCTCACATTGATGCCTCTCTCACATTGATGCCTCTCTCACATTGATGCCTCTCTCACATTGGTGCCTCTCTCACATTGGTGCCTCTCTCACATTGATGTTTCTCTCTCACATTGATGTTTCTCTCTCACATTGTTTCTCTCTCACATTGATGTTTCTCTCTCACATTGATGCCTCTCTCACATTGATGTTTCTCTCTCACATTGATGTCTCTCTTAGATTGATGTCTCTCTCTCACATTGATGTTTCTCTCTCTCCCTTTCTCTAAAATCAATAAATATATCCTCTGGAGAAGATTAAAATAAAAAAAGAATTATGAACAAGGTTGTTATATCTGCATAGTAATACTTAAAAAAAAAAAACCAAAAAACTAACACAACACCTGTCCACTATGTTTTTAACTTACTGCTATCTGTGTATAAAAAGTGTGTGTGTGTGTGTGTGTTGTGTACTGCCTAAAACTAAAATTGATCTAGTAAAATGAAATTAGCATCTATAAATGTCTGGAATAAATTCAGAAATATTCTGTATATACTCCAGAAATTTCAAAATAAAGGAATTTTTAAAACCCACATTGCAATTATCAATTTTAGGGCCACTAGAACATGATCCACATCTGACCCCATACAGCTAATGAATCACCAAGTTCTGTTGACAACATTTCTGAAGTATTTGCCAACCTGCTCCCTTCTCTCCTTCACAGCCGACGTGAGCGCATTAGCCACTGTCAGCATCTCGTTAGGAGCACAGCAGTTGCTTTTTCATTGTTCTCCCACAACCACTCTTGTCCCTTTCTGATTAATTTGGCCTAAAGGAACCAGAATCACCTTTCTAAGATGTGATATGGACCATGGCATCATCCCTCTTAAATCCCTTCCATGGCTCTCCATTGCACTCGGGATAAAATTCCAAATTCTTAATACAGAACATAAGGTTTGGTATAATCTAGCTCTCCCTGATCTCTCCTTTGGCAGCTCCCCTACCCCCACACTAATCTTCAATTGCACCTTCCCATGCACTAGGCCCCTTTCAACTAGGGCCTTCACACTTTTCCCATTTCTGAAATGTTCTTTCCCCATGCCTTCATTTGGCCAAATTTTACTCATTCAATTCCAAGCTTAAATATATGTCTTCTAGGAACCTTCCCACGATTCTCCAAGAGTAGGCTGGAGATTCACTCTTAGTACCTTGTTTCTTTTCATTGTAACAACAATCTCATTCAACTCTGGAATTGTTGGTGAAATGTCAAATGTCTGTCTCTCCCAGTAGACTCTAAGCTTCAAAATAGCAAACGTCTAAGTCAGTTTTGCCCACAGTACCTCACTAGTGGCTAGCACAGTGCCCAGCATAGAGTTGGCATGTCCTAGAGATTGCTGGATGGATCAAGAAACAGGAAGGAAGGAAAGAAGGGATGGGGGGAGCGCAGGCAAGAGAGTGGGAGTAAGAGTGAACTGTGAGGAGTTCCTGCCTTTACTAGTCTAACTCTCAACTTCTTTCTTTAATTTTTATTACTTTCTCCATGCAGACATCAGCCCTATATACAGTGAACATTTCTAACTTGAAACCTGAAATAACTTTCAGAAATAAGGCCAATAGTTTTGATTTCATGATTTCTGAATTGGCTTACAGTTTGGTTTCCTTTTATTTTCCTTTGTTATCCACAGGCTTGGCTTCTCTCAGCATTGAAGTAGTTGCCTTGATGGTAATTACTGTCACGTAATTTATGTCAGTGTAACATGTATGGATATAGATATCTTCCACCATGCTGGATTCTATTATACAATTATATCACTTTCAAATATTTCTCTTTCTTATACAACAGTTATTTATTAAGTGACCTTGCTTTTACAGCCAAACAGGAAGATAGTTATTTGACTTCAGAAACATTATTGCCATGATTGCTCAAGTTCTTTTCAGAAAAATTATCAAGGTTTTATTCCAAAGATTCTACTCTTTTTAGAAACCCCAGCTAGAAACCCTAGTTCATAAGTCTTGTCACAACAAATTAGGCCTTAACTTTCTGTACTCTGTAAAAAGTGACTCTCTAATCAAGACTTTTTTCTCATGTTTTGATTGGTCTGACCTTTTCAAGTTGACTAAATGTTAGTGATTTTTTAAATGCTTACAACAGATGCCTTGTGGTTGGCTATATCTAGACTGGCCCAAAATGAAAGGATGACTTCACCCAAACATTTATGAAAGGAGAATACTGACAAGTCGGCCTTTTTTCTTTATAAGTTGAAATTTTAAGATAGAAATGTGGTGGCACAACTTGATGCATTGCTTCTTTCTACTGGGGGTTGTGAGCATGGTGAAGAGTGTTCAGGATGGAGGAATCAAGAAACAAGTTTCTTATCCCTACTTGGTATCTCTCTGTGTGATCTTGTGTTATCCAGTTGACCGCTTGGTGTCTTTGGTTTTTTCTTCTTTAAAAGAGAGGCATGGACCAGATTATCTGTAAAAAAACACCCAGGTCTAAAATTCTCTGTTGAATAAAAAGAAGAAAGAGATTTGAGGCCAAAAACTTGTTTGCTTTTTTGTTATTTGATATAAAATGCACGTCATTCAATTTATACTTCGATCTTATTAGGGTCTATCAGAAATCACAATATCGCACCAAGTAAAACATAAAATATTAGTTCAGCAGTTATAGAACATTTTGGATATTTGTGCATGTGTGTGTCACAGTCAATAAGTATTTTGCATCAGAAGTTATTTATTTACACAAATGAGATTCCAATTATAGATTTAATTTTCAATCCAGAATGTTCTTGCATTAAAGCCTACTTGCATCACTTATGTTGGCAGATAATAAATACCTTTTTGATATTATTCTCTTATCCTTTCCTTCTGTCTCATTATATGATCAAGTGATGTGAAAAATGAAGGTGTCAAGGGGTGTTACAATCTTTGAATAATCTTTAAAAGTATTGGCTTTTATTTTATTGAAGTTTTCACTGGTATTTCACTAAATTCTATTTTTTGTGTTTCATTGGAGTAATAATAATACATCTTTGTAAGTAGTTTATTTTGTAAGAGAAATGACAAATTCTCACATAGCGTATTTGTAAAAAGTAGAATATGTTGACAGTATTTTTTGTGACACATCCGGAGATCCTAGGGATTGAGCCATATGCAATTATTGCCTGATTACATAAAATTACCATTTGAAAAGTGTTCCCTTAAAAAAATCAAAGAAAATCAGTTTGTAGACTCATATCAGGCGACATTGTACTTTAGTATAAAAATAGCTGAACTTTTAGCAAAATGGAAAGTTCTATGATTTGTCATAAATGTAAATTTATCTCTAAAGTGTAATGATATTTTGATATCATCAAAAAGTCTTTGTAGATTATGTTGAATTAAAAAAAAACTTTCAAGATATATAAAAAAATAAAAAATAAAAAAAAACTTTCAGGAATGTCGATTTATAAAGAACACCAAAGAAAGGAGAACTGAAATTTCATGTTAAAAATTGTTCTGCCAACATATTCAATCCATTGTTATAGTAAGTCAAACATAAGGTCATTTTTATATCTTACACTTAAAAGAAAATAACCATTCATTGTTTCATCTTGAGATCAATTTTCAGAGTCGTTAAGGAGATGTGCTCTGGAACCAGACCTGATTTCAAAATCAGGCAGTGTGCCTTAAAAAATTAATTAAAACCTTGCTAGGGGTCAATTCATCCATCTCATTGAAAAGTAAACATTCATGTTTAGTTTGTAGGGTTGTTGAAAGGCTAAAACAGGCTAATATGATTAAAGATGGAAGAACCATGTCAGGCACAAAGCCGTATCTCAAGAAATGCTAGTTGCTGTTGTTGCTGTTTTTCTTACTAATATTATTTAATAGGATGTGAAAATTGAAATTTTCCTGAAGTGCCAATATATGGCAATTACCAGATGTCAAACTGAATGTGAGAATACCCTGGAGGAATCTCCAAAGTAGATAAATCAAAAGAGTTTCCATGAAACTTTTCTTGAAACCTTTGCCCACTTTGAGAATATAAAAGAATCTATAATGGAGAGGCAGAGAGGGGCTGGCAAGATTTCTCTAAAGAGCTGCTGGGGTGGCTCATCTCCCTCTGTTTAAGTGAGTGGGATGCCTTCTTCATAGCAATTCTAAGGTAGAAGCTTTAGTGGGACCACCCACAGAGGTCAGTGGGTTTTTTCTGGAGTTGGGGAGAGCAGTGTACTTATGCCTCATTCACACCTATAAAAATTAAAGCATGTATGCTGGGGTGAAGGGGGTGCTGGGGGAGACATAGAGAGGGAGTGGACAGAAGAGAAGGACAGGAGGAAGATAAAGGGCCAGAAAATGATACTTCTGTGGGGCAGGGCAGTGGGGAGCAGCAGGGGTAAGAAGGCGTGAGTCTTTCCCACGAAGCAGATGTGGTCCACATGGGAGAGAAGCTTAGAAGGAGAGGTTTTAAGCCCTGCCCAGGAAGAGATGAGTCCTCGGAGATCCTTGGTTTGAGAGAGCAGTGACCAACTAAAGGGGAGGTCTCTCACCATCTTAGAAGCTTAGTTCAAGCTGGCGACCAATGAAGAACCCACAGAGTACCCTGAAGTGAAAGACTGAGCTTAACACATTTGGCAGTAACCAAGCAAATAAGACTACTTCTGCCCTTATGTATTTTACTTCTCCCTGATCTTTAAAAGTTTGATGGTTCTGACTTCAGGAGTAAATTCAACTTAATCTGGTTCCATGTAACAGCTAATATCTATCCTTGCAAAATTAGATCAATCACCTGTTCTATTTTTATCAAAATATCTGAAAATTAAGATAATGTCAGGAAATAGTCACTTAGATAAATGAATAAAATGTGTTGAATATATTTGCAAATACAGAATTCCCAAGGAATGAAGCCATATACAGCTAGCAAACTAAACAATAAATACTTCTTTTCATTTATTTAACTTTTTTTTTATTGTTCAAAATATTACAGATGTCCCTTTTTCTCCCCATTGACCCTTTCCACCCTGCTCCACCCCCCAGCCCAATCCCTCACCACACTTTTGTCTATGTCCTTGGGTTATGCATATACTCATGTAAATTATTTGGTTAATCTCTCCCGACCAACATACCCACCCCCACCTTCCCTCTGAGATTCATCATTCTGATCTATGCTTCCATGTCACTGAACCTATTTTGTTCATCAGTTTATTAAGTTCTTTAGATTCTACATATAAGTGAGATCATGTGATGTTTGTCTTTCTCTGTCTGGCTTATTTCACTTAGCATAATATTCTTCAGGTCCCTCCATACTGTCCCAAAGGGTACGAGATCCTTCTTCTTTACAGCTGCATAGTATTCCATGCTGTAAATGTCCCACAGCTTTTTTTTTAATTTATCTTCATTGTTGAAAGTATTACAGGCGTCCCATTTTTCCCCCCAATTGACCCCTTCCACCTTGCTCCCACCCGCTCCCCAGTCCTTCACCCCGTTAATGACTGACTGTGTCCATGGGTTATGCTTGTATACATATAGCTTCTTTGGTTAATCTCTTCCCACCCTCCACTCTCCTTCCCTCCTTTCTCTGAAATATGATCGTCTGTTGCATGGGTCAATGTCTCTGGATCTATTTAGTTCATCACATTCTTTTGTTCATTAGATTCTTCTTAAAGAAGACCCTTCAACATTTCCTGTAGTACCAGTCCGGTGGTGATGAACTCCTTTAGCTTTTCCTTGTCTGAGAAGCTCTTTATCTGCCCTTCAGTTCTAAATGATAGCTTTGCTGGGTAGAGTGATCTTTGTTGTAGTTCCATGTTGTTCATCACTTTGAATATTTCTTGGCACTTTTTTCTGGCCTGCAAATTTCTATTGAGAAATCAGCTGACAGTCGTATGGGGGCTCCCTTGTAGGTAACTAGCTGCTTTTCTCTTGCTGCTTTTAAGATTCTCTCTTTGTCTTTAACCTTTGGCATTTTAATTATGATGTGTCTCGCTGTGGGCCTCTTTAGGTTCCTCTTGTTTGGGACCCTCTGTGCTTCCTGGACTTGTAAGTCTATTTCTTTCCCCAGGTAGGGGAAGTTTTCTGTAATTATTTTTCACATAGGTTTTCAAACAGGACTTGGTCATGCTGCATGATCTTTTTAATGTATTTCTGGATCCAGTTTGCTAGTATTTTGTTAAGGATTTTAGCATCTATGTTCATCAGGGATACTGGTCTATAATTTCTTTCTTTGTACTGTCTTTATCTGGTTTTGAGATTAGGAGGATGCTTGCCTCATAGAAAGAGCTTGGGAGTTTTTCCTCCTCTTGAATTTTCTGGAAGAGTTTGAGGAGAATAGGTGCTAAAGCTTCTTTGAATGTTTGGTAAAATGAACCTGTAAATCTATGTGGTCCAGGACTTTTGTTTGCTGGGAGTTTTTTGATCACTGCTTCAATTTTATTAGCTGTTATTGGACTATTCAGGTTTTCTGACTCTTCCTGATTCAGCTTTGGAAGATTGTATGCTTCTAAGAATCTGTCCACTTCACTCATTTTGTCTAGTTTGTTGGCATATAGTTGCACATAGTATTTCCTTAAGATCCTTTGCATTTCTGTTGGGTCAGTTGCTATATCGCCTCTTTCATTTCTGATTTTATTTTTTGGGGTCCTCTCTCTTTGTTTCTTTGTGAGTCTGGCTAAAGGTTCATCAATCTTATTTATCTTTTTGAAGAACCACCTCTTGGTTTCATTGATTTTTATTTTTTATTTTTGTACTGTTTTTTAGTCTCTATGTCATTAATTTCTACTCTGATTTTTATTATTTCCTTTCTTTTAGTTCCTCAGATTTTTTCTTGCTGTTCACCTTCTAGTTCCTTTAGTTGTCATGTTAGATGTGTTAGTAGAGCTCTTTCTTATTTCTTGAGGTATGCCTGTACTGCTATGAACTTTCCTCTCAGGTGAGTTTCGTCCAGGCACCTTATGTTACCTGAGACTCACTGTTTTGTATGCTGATTTTAGTTCTCCTTATAAATATATATGCACCCAACATAGGAGCACCTAAATATATAAAAATAAAAAGGTTCTGCATAGCAAAAGAAACCATCAACAAATGAAAAGGGAGCCCAGTGTATGGGAGAATATATTTGCCAACAATACATCCAATAAGGGGTTAATATCCAAAATAGATAAGGAACTCATACAACTTAACAAAAGGAAGACAAACAACCCAATTTAAAAAATGGACAAAGACCTGAATAGACACTTCTCCAAAGGGGACATACAGATGACCAGAAGACATATGAAAAAATGCTCAGTTTCACTAATCATCAGAGAGATGCAAATTAAAACTACAATGAGATATCACCTCATACCTGTCAGAATGGCTCCATCAACAAATCAACGAATGACAAATGCTGGGAAGGATGCGAACAAAAGGGAACCCTGGCGCACTGCTGGTGGGAATGCAGACTGGTGCAGCCACTCTGGAAAAGAGTATGGAGTTTCCTCAAAACATTATCAATGGAACTGCCTTTTGACCCAGTGATCCCACTTCTTGGAGTGTATCTTAAGAAACCTGAAACATCAGTCAAAATGAACATATGCAGCCCTATATTCATAGCAGTGCAATTTACCACAGCTAAGATCTGGAAACAGCCCAAATGCCCATCAGTAAATGAGTGGATAAAAGACTGTGGGACATTTACACCATGGAATACTATGCAGCTGTACAAAAGAAGCATATCTTACCCTTTGTCACAGCATGGAGGGACCTGGAGTGTATTATACTAAGCAAAATAAGCCAGTCAGAGAAAGACAGGTATTACATGATCTCACTTGTATGTGGAATCTAATGACAAAAATAAACTGATGTATAAAACAGATCCAGAGACATGGAAGCATGGAACAGACTATGGGATCTCAGAGGGAAGGTGGTCGTTGGGGATGGGGATAGATTAGTTGAAGAACTTATATGCATATATGCATAACCCATGGACACAGACAATAGTGTGATGAAGGCCTGGGGGAGGGTGTTGGGGGCTGGAGGGATTCAATGGGGGAGAAAAAAGAGGACATCTATAATACTTTCCGCAGTAAAGATAAAATTAAAAAACAAATAAAAAATGCAGATTCCTGGATCCCACTCCAGACCTAATAAATCAGAAGCTCTGAGAGTGGATTCCAGCAAGTTGTGGTTTAACAAGCTCTCCAGGTAATTGTAATTCATGCTCAATTTGAGAATGATGGTGTAGACGGCTGGCATAATGGAGAATTTAGATATGATTGGAAGACAATTTATGGTCACTGCACATCAGGGGAAATAAAGGATTCAGAGATCCCATAGCTTGTAGCAGCAATATGATTTATTGGCTAACTTATATATACATAACCCAGAGAGTACCCAAAATAGCCAGTGTTGAAACTCTTGTTTTGAAAAAAAATTGATAGTTTGGTTTTTTAAATTTTACATCTACCATTTCAAATGATAGAGCTGGGTATAGATGTCTGCCAGAAACAAGGCCTATATATTTTGTTTCACAGATAATGAATTCTTTCTTCCTCTAAAACAGTGTTGGGTAATGTTCCAAAAAAGTAATTACAGGCCAGTTAGTAAATATATGCTGAGACAGTGGAGTGCCAAATAGCAACAACTATATGTCTGCCACTGCTGATTAATCAGCTAAAGAGCAGACCTATTTTTTTACTTAATATGGGATAGAGCCTCCATTAAAGAAAGAATCTGCCTCTCAGTCACTAAACATGTTTCTCCACTATTTTCATCTTCATAGGTATATATTTTCTATTCTTTTGTTGTCTAATAGAATGACAACCAGGGCTGCACATTTTGTACAAATTACTCCTGCGCTTCCTGTCTTCCATTTTATTCAATAGGCTTGTCAAGCTGTAAGAGATTATGTGAAAGTTTTGGGAGTTAGAAATCACAGCAATTTCAATCTCATTTTCATATAAACCGAACAGTAAATTATTATATTGTAACAGTGTATCACTTTGGACCTAAATTACAGCAAAGTAGTCTGTAAATCCCATAACAAAGATAAAATAGTCCATTTATGCAGCTATGTTTCCCATGGTTTGCTATAACTCTCAGCTCTAGCACATTTCATATAACATTTTAATATATTGGTTTGGAAGGATATAGTCATGATCTGTTGGGCTTTTGAATTTTGTTTCTCTCTAAGGTTCATTGCTGAAGCTGGCTAGAAACACATTTTAGGATCTGCAGCTTCGTATTCTAGGATTATTCCTGTTTTAGGTCAAGGGAAATGTTTGAAGCACTATGCCTGGAAATGGAAGAGCTGCCACTCAGTCTACCTTGCTGCTTGTCTTCTTTTTATGTTTTACTTCTATCCTATAATTAGATTCTTGCCATGCCACTTACTATCAGAACTTTTCCTCATACTCAATAATTGGTCTAGAGTTCTGTCTTGATTCTCAGCTTTGCCCTCTGTCCAGTTAAAAAAAATTAAAGAAAATTCTTGCCATAATCTGCAATTGTATTACCTCCCCAGACACTGACTATCCATCCATCCAGCAGGTATTAGATCATTCTCTTTCTAAGCACCCCAATTTGACTGACACACATTTCAAGCAATCCTGCTTTATGATCGAAAATATTTGCGAATATACCTCCTTTTGTTGGCTGTTAGAAAATTTCTTGATTTCCAACTGTAGTGAGTGCTATTGCTACCCACCTAGATGCTCCTAACCTGCAAATACACCCATTCTCCATCTGCTGGAAGTTTCGAGTTATAAGTCACAGTTATCACCATCACCGCAACCCTTCTCTGGAGAATTGCCTTAGGCCAGTGGTTCTCAAACTTGAGCATGCTTCTGAATCACATAGAAAGCTTGTTAAAACAGATGGTTGGGCTCAGCTCCAGAGTTTCTGATTCAGTAGGCCTAGGGTGGGGCCTGAGAATTTGTGTTTCTAACAGGGTCCCAGTGATGCTGATACTGTTAGTGTGGATAACTAACTTTGAGAGTAACTAGTCTAGTCTAAAAGTGGGAAGTTCTTTGTCCCTGGAGGCTATGTATCCCATCTCCTCTGCTCAGGGCAGACCAAGGTCAATGACTGACTGCCACAAGCGTATAAAGGGCAGGCCCTCCTGCCTCAAGGAGGGAATATTTCTGTGTTTTATTCATGCTCCAGACCTGACTGGTGGGATCAGAATGAGTCACCATCAGAAGCCACATTTTGGCTTAATTTCCACACCCCCTTTCCCATTTATCCTGCACTGAGCAACACCAGCCAGAGAATTCTCGGGCCCCCACCGAGAATTTTAATTGAGTCTACTCTCAAGCACTAAATTTCTGAAAAACTGCAAGTGATAAATGCAAGGTAAACCTGAGATTTCCTGAAAATACATTCTGTAGACAGACCTGAAAGAGTTTCAAACCTACAAGCAGCAATCTTCAGAATAAACATATGTGAGCCCAGAGTTCAGAGGCTAAAGCCGATTTAATGAGAAACCTATCACTATTCTTTTTTATGTGAAATAAATGTATTCCAAGTAGCCAAAGTCACAGCCTAACAGTAAATAATCTGGCTGTAGAGCTGAGCATTTGTTTTACACTGTTCTCAGGGTCACTTAAAGATGAATGTGAGTTACCTGCATTGAACAGAATTCTATAGTGTGTTCTAATGTGTGGTGATAAAACTTGAGAACCTAATTAAAGAGAACTAATTTGAATGTAAAATTATTTATTTTTCAGGACATCTATGCCAAACCTTGAAAATTTCCATTGCGATAATGACAGCATGTAATTTGTAAAGAGGAAAAGGAAATTTTAGTGAATTTAGAGCAGGCTAATAAGTTTTTATAAAGTTAATTATGTAATGTTAAGACAACGGAAGGAAGACTCAGGTAGCCTCATACCTATCCAGAGTAAGCATTACACAGATTCACAGGTTTTATTTTCCATTTTAGTGCCAGAGATCCAGCCCATGCGCGCGCGCGCGCGCACACACACACACACACACACACGAATGAAATAGGCCTGCCTCTCTCCTTGCAGTAGCTGGAATCTGTCCTGATGGAATGGCCTCTGGCAATGGTATGAATCAGCATGAAAGAATAGCAGACCTGGCCTCTAGAAACCATCTCCCTTCTGAAATGCATGTTTCAATTACCTCACAGCAAGGCCAGTGACATTCAAGGATTGAAAATAAGGTTAGAAAAATGTTTCTCCACTTCGGGGAAGGTCTTTTGCCTGATTAACATTATGTAAACATTTTACCCAAGCAAGAGCAGTACCAAACCTCAGCAGCCAAATTATTATAGAAGAGCAAACCACTTTTATGCCCCGTAGGCTCTAGTTCAAGGGTGAGCAAACTGGCCCGTGGGCCAAATCCAGCCCGCCACTCAGTTTTGTAAATACAGTTTTATTGGAGCCCAGCTATGCTCATTTGTTCCTGTACTGTCTGTAGCTGTTTTTGCACCACAGTGGCAATCGAGTACTTGCAGAAGGGACTGTATGGTTCATAAGGATTAAAATATTTACTGTCTAGCCCTTTACAGAAAAAGTTTACTGGCCCCTGTTCTATTCTCTTTTAGTTCAGCATATTCCAGATTTACCGATGACAAGAATCACCTGGAGTACTTGGTAAACCTACAGCTTCTCAAACCCCTCCTTTGGAGATTCTGATTCAGTGGTTCTGAATGAGACGCAGAAATATGTATCTTTAACAAGTACTACTGAAACTTTCGAGAAGCATAGATCGAGTTGTTTTCCTCTCCAATTCTCCACTTTTATGTTTATCAAGTCCACATTCTTTTCTTTAGATTCTTCCTGATCTCCCCACATAAGTGTAAGGTAGAGTCCAGTGTACCATGTGGTATTGTCATGGCGGGGGGTGGCGTTGCTAGAAGCAGAGCTTACGACAAGGATTTGGGTGCATGTAGCTTACTGAGGGAGCATTCTCAGAAGCAAGGAGGTTATGGAAGCATGGTAGGGTAGGGGAGAAAAGCTAAGGAAGCAGGTGGTCTCAACTGGAGACATACTTCAGTCTGATCCCACAGGGACCTCCACAACCTGAATTGCTCCACAGAGGTAATCCCCCCTTGTGGTAAGATATCTGACCTTGTGGACATTGTCCCTTTATGCCATCAGTCAGTCATTTGGATGGAGGGGGTTCTTGAGCAGGAGACAGCTGAGAGCCATTAACAGCAGGAATTGGGGCACATGTAGACCTCCAGTAAAGGACGCTAGGAGGAGATGTACAACATGCAGTACAGGAGTTAGACCCCACAATGAATGAAATTTAAATAGACTCAAAATGTACCTCCAGAAAGTCATACCCATAATAGTCTTTAAAAGGTAATTACATATATATAAATTTACTTTTATTATTGAAAGTATTAAAGATGCCCCCTTTTTTCCCCCATGGACCCGCCTCCACCTCGCACCCGCCCATCCTGGGACTTCACCACACTATTGTGTCCATGGGTTATGCATATATGCATATAAATTCTTTGGTTAATCTCTCCCCACCCAACCCCCAAGCCCCACCTTCCCTCTGAGATTTGCCAGTCTGTTCCATGCTTCTGTGTCTCTGGATGCATTTTGTTCACCAGTTTATTTTGTTCATTAGATTCCACATATAGGTGAGATCATGTGAAACTTGTCTTTCTCTCACTGACTTATTTAACTTAGCAAAATACTCTTCAGGTCTCTCCATGCTGTCTCAAAGGGTAAAAAAAAGCTTCTGCACAGCAAAAGAAACCATCAACAAAATGAAATGGGAGACCACTGTATGGCAGAAGATATTTGCCAGTAACATTGATAAAGGGCTAATATCCAAAATATATAAGGGACTCATACAACTTAACAAAAGGAAGACAAGCAATCCAATTAAAAAATGGGCAAAGGACCTGAATAGACACTTCTCCAAAGTGGACATACAGATGGACAAGAGACATATGAAAAAATGCTCAATGTCACTAATGGTCAGAGAGATGCAAATTAAAACCACAATGAGGTATCACTTCACCCCTGTCAGAATGGCTCCATCAACAAGTCAACAAATGACATGTGCTGGCGAGGGTGTGGAGAAAAGGGACCCTGGTGCACTGCTGGTGGGAATGCAGACTGGGGCAGCCACTCTGGAAAACAGTGTGGAGTTTCCTCAAAAACTTAAATATGGAGCTGCCATTTGACCCAGTGATCCCGCTTCTAGGAATATATCCTAAGAATTCAGAAGCGCCTATGAGAAAGAATCTATGCAGCCCTATGTTCATAGCAGCATTATTTAGCATAGCTAAGATCTGGAAACAGCCCAAGTGCCCATCAGTAGATGGGTAGATAAAAAAGTTGTGGGACATTTATAGCATGGAATACTATGCAGCTGTAAAAAAGGATATCTTACCTTTTGAAATATATTTTCAAATTGGTAAATCTTTGGAAGTAATAAATACATCTGCTAGAATTGACGTCTTCATCCTGCTACCATCTTTGAAAAGCAAGAGGGAAATATGTATCTGAGATTTGTGGCTTTTCCAGTAAATAATGATTGTTGAGCAGTGTCACTGACTTGTTAAGATATTTGAGTTATGGTTACCTCTCATAGGATGACATGAGGTTCTTCTTAAGTTGAATGTATGCAAACATTGCAGAGGCCCACTTGGAATAGGACTACTGTCAGAGAATTTATTTTCCCTAGTCCCCACATTTCATAGATCTACTAGCAGCTTAGAGAAATCTTTCAATAAAAGGTACATTATGGAAATGTAAAACAAAACAAAATTCAACCCCCCACACTTGTGATTTACTTTCCAAGGAAATAACAGCTAGCACTCCTTGTTAATTCTTGCAACCAGCTAAGCAGTCATCAGTTCCCCAATCTGCCTTCAAAGTTGCATAGCTAGTCAATGGTGGAGTTGAATGTTCTCAACCAAGGACTTCATAGACCCTACTAAAAAGTTAGCTTTCTACCTTAACCCAAGTTGTTTGAATAAACCTAGAACTTATAAGCCTAGAGCAAAGGCTCTTTCATACATTTCCAAATTACTTCTTGGGTTTTGCAACATGTATTCTGTAAGTTCTCAGGAGGAGTTGGTCGGGGGAGGAAAAGGGTAACGTAATATGATGAGAGTTGTTCTCCTACTATGCTCATTCCAGTTCCCACTTTCAACCTGCTGTCTCTGAAAGATGAGCAGAGAAAAGACCTGTGACCCCACAAGAGGTTGTATGATCTGAGAACCTCCTAGGGTCCTCTCTGCATCCCTCTCCCTATAGAGACAGTGGGGACAGCTCAGGTGAAGAAGGTGGAGAGTATGGTACCATTTCGTTGACCTGGCAGAATCAAGGTAAAATGAACACCTAGAATCTTACTTCATTCTATTCTGCTTTCTGTCTTCTTGAGGAAAAAGTGGCTTAAACTGTTCTTGAAGTGAAACAGTGTGAAATAAGAACATTTTACCCAAATAACTTAAGGACACTTTCAACAATTTTTAAACAGAAAAACAGCTAGCAAGATACAATTCTCAGAGTAACACATTGTTCTTGTAAGTTGGTCACAAAAGCAGAACTTGGATTTTATCTCACGTAATTTGGGAAAGGGAACAAAAGGCATAATGTACTGGTCAGTGAAGGAAAGAGAGAACTGGCAGGGTCTAGGATTTTCCCATGACTCTGCTGTGAACTTGAGATTCCAAAAGTGAACCGAGCTTATTTCAAAGCCAGTGCTCTTTCCAATTTGCACACCAATTTCTTACAACTCTCCTGAGGCTAGGGCTAGATAGGCATCCCTGGAATTGACGCTCACCAGCAGAGGGCTGGATACGGGAATCAGCGAACCACAAAGAGGAAGGATACCAGAACACAAGGCCCAGGTCCTCCATGAAGCCTTTCCTTCTCTATCGAGGTAGACTTAGGTGAGTCTTCTATTTCCGTGCATCTGTAGTGCTTACGCACTCCTCTATTTTAGAACTTGGCATGTGGTTATAATTTTTTTATACCTCTTTTTCAAATGTGCCAGATCAGGAGCCCACCAAAAGTAGGTCTCATGTTCTGTTCATTTTTGCATGTTGTGCTTCACGAATGGATTCAAGCTCGTTGGTGAGTGTGTACTATGTGACAGGTGTTGTTTTAGGTGTCGCAGATACAATACTGAATCAAACAGACCAAAATTCTTGTCCTCAAGGAGGTTACAATTTATTGATGGAAACAGTATATTACATAATTTATACAGATGAGTGCTGAGGCTAGTGACCAGCATGGAAGCGTTGACCTGCTCCGTTTCTGACCTGGGCCGGTTCACCCCTTCCTGGGCAACCTGGTGGTCCCCTGCTGCCGTTTGTGACAACATAAATGGATCTTGAGAGCATCATGCTAAGCAAAATAAGGCAGTAAAAGTTAAGACCCATATGATTTCGCTCCTATGTGGGACGGAAAACAGCAAATGAACAAGCAAGAAAAACAAACAAATGAAAACTCACAGACACAGTATGGTGGTTACCAGAGGGAAGGGGGGAAAGGATAGTAAGGGTAAAGGGGGCCAACTACATGGTGAGGAAAGAAGATTTGACTTTGGGTGGTGGGCACATCATGCAATACACAGATGATGTATCATAGAATCGTACACTTGAAACTTACATAATTTTATTAACCAATATCACCCCAATAAATTTAATCAAAAATTAATAATAAAAAATTAAAGTTAGGCTAGAGAAGGAAACAAGGGTTTGTGGGAGGGATGATATTCTGGACAGGCTGAGGGAAAACGTCACAGAGGTGACATTAGGTCGAATACTTAAGGAAATGAGGGAAGTGGTCTGCAGTAATTTGGCAGAAGAGAAAAGATAAAGATCTGGAGGTAGGAGCATGCTTAGTGTGTTTAAGGAACAGCAAGGAGGCTTGTTAGGTCTGGAGCAGAGTACACGGGGGAACAGGAATAGATGAGGTCAGAAAAGAAAGGACAGGGTGGGAGCAGGGATCGTGCATGGCCTTGGAGAGCACAATAACTTCGGCTTTTACCTGGAATGAGATCAGAAGCCATCGGAAGGTTTTGAGCAAAAGAGTTACATGAAATTTCAGTTTGAACAGGATCATGCTAATGTTGAATTAACTAACTAACTGAGTAACATGTGCTTCCAAGAAGTGCACAGAGAAGCCCGAGATGGGATCAGAGCAGTGGATCTGACCAAGCTTGAGGACACTGAGCCATGAGTCCCACCAAGAGACAAGGAGAGGGGACCCACAACCGACGAACATAGCAAAGGCCCAGTAATTGCCCTGAAAGTCTTGCTGAGTTCCTACTGCTACCAACTTATCAAATAATTGACTTCTCGGGCCAAAGCCAACCCAGGTTAGGGAATGTGGGCAATTCCTAGACAGCAGCAAGCTAAGTGCGTAAAAAGGGATCCGAAGGGGCACCCCACCTACCTCTCCAGCATCCAAGGCTGAGCTCCTGTGTCCTGGCAAACTCACAGGGTAGAGAGCTCTGCACCCTTGGAGGACTTGAAACATATCGTTTATGATATGCTGAGTCTTCTTTAAGTCATTTTTGAGTATTTTCTTGACCAACTCACAGGATAAAAGCCTCTAGTACACATTCAGAAAACTTTATAAGCTCCCACAAATGTTCACCAGTCAGAAAGACCTAAAGGATTAAGAGAAGCTGAATGGCAGTGATGGGAATCCCTGGCCGCCACCGCCACCGCCACCGCCACCACCACGGGAGAGGTTCGTGCTAAAGAAATCTCAGTGAGCGAAAAGATTTCAACCCCTAGTTTATGTATAATTTCACCTTTAAGTCACAGGCTAATTGCCTTAGTAGAAAATGTTGATTACGACAGAAACTGCAGTATCTCATATTCACACTTGTACAGTGTGATTAAAGATAATCAGGAACAATTTGACGATGAGAATATATGAGGTATGAAGAATGTCAAAACAAAGTATTGAATTAAAGTATTTGTGGAAATATAATAATTTAAAGACTTTTATAATTGGAATTCCTGGAATGTTTTATCCAAGATTTTTTTTAAAATCAGTTTCTGTTTTAAAACCAATGACTTCCCCTTTTTAGAATGAATATAATGAACATCTCACCTTTTTTTTTTTGCATTTCGGAAGCCCATTGTGGTATTTCCCATTTTGTGTGTGTGCGTTTTTTTAACTGAATCACCTTCACTTGTTTTGCCCACCCCACCCTCAGCCTCCTTCCTCTGGCAACCACCAAGCTGTTCTCTTATCTGTTAGTTGTGGGGGGTTTTCAAATTCCACATATAAGTGAAATCATGCAGTATTTGTCTTTCTCTGTCTGACCTATTTTACTTAGTCTAATACTCTTAAGGTCTATCCATGTTGTCTCAAATGGCAGGACTTCCTTTTTATGGCTGAATAATATTCCATCATATACATATGTGTGTGTGTGTGTGTGTCTATATACACATGTATATTTATGTGTGTGTATATATCTGTCATGTGTATATATGTGCATATATATATATATCTCACATTTTCTTCATCCATTCATCTGTCAATGGACACTTAGGTTGTTTCCATGTCTTCACTATTAGAAATAGTGATTTCACTTCCTTCTAATACAATTTTAGTTTTTTATAGGTTATATTGATTGATTTATATTAATGTTTATTTGTATTTAATTTGTACATTTCCTGTTACTGTCATTTTGCCTACTTTTCTATTGGCATGCTCCTTCTTTTATATTGTTTTGTATAAATGTTATATGTCAGTGATATCAACAATCCATTACAAACATTTTTTATTTATATTTTGCCCTAAAAGTTTACTTTAAAAATTAATTAAATCTATATTTTTCAGATAAACTCTGCCTTTGAATATGTGTTTAGGAAATTTGTTTTTGCCTCAAGGTGAGACAAATAACTACTTGTATTTTCTTTTAGTGCTTTTAAATTTTTAGTGATTTAAACTTTTTTTTTCTTCATTTATTTGGTAAAATTACAGAGGTGGAAGAAGTAATTCCTAGAAGAAATGGGCTTAAGAAACAAGTTATAGAGACAAAGGAAGGGCCCTTGGAGCTTTGCTAAGGTGCCTGGTGGAGGAAGAAAGGGGGAAAGGAGAAGGTGCGGGTTTGCTCCTAAGAGGGAGAGCCTAAAATTAACTTTCATATATCTGAATTTTTTGCAACCAGATTATTTTTTTCCATATGCATGACACATTTTTTCAGCCCATTATTTGATTGATAATTTTTTTCCTGCAATGTAAGATGTTATCTATAATGTATAATAAGTTCTTATACTATGCTTGGCCTGTTTCTAGAGTTTCTCTTCTGTTTAAATCTCTACTCTTGCATCACCAGCACATCAGAAACATTCCTTTAATTATTATAGCCTTGATTTACATTTTGAAATCTGCTGCTTCAAGCTTATCAAAACTTTCTTGGCTATTCTTGCACATTTAATTTGTCCAGACTATTTTGGCAAGAGTTTAAAAATGCCATTTGGATTTTTGTTGAGATTGCATTCAAATATTTTGAATAATTAGGAACAATTGGCGGTTTTACCATATTAACTTTCCATCCAGAACATATGCTTTCTCTAGTTTTCAAGTCTTTTTAAAAATGTCTCACTGAACATTGTTATAGTTTCCTTAATGTGGATCTTGCACATTTCTTTCGTTTATTCCTATTCATTTTATAATGTTACTATTGTGAATGAAAGTCCTTGAATTATATTTTTAACTTTATTCCTGGGTATATAAGGAAGCTATAACTTTGTGTACATATTTATTTTTAAATGTTTCATCAAACTTGAAGGCATGAGGAGCATGCCGATTTTAATATGACCATAAATAGAACATTGGCACACTTGCACGTCCCCAAGGATTTCTAAACCATATTTCCTTTGATAATGAGTTGTTCCCTTAGAGCTTTACATGTAACTGCATTTCTTTCTGTGAATATTTTATATAACCCTCCACCTGTAGCTGATAAAACAAAGGAAAAATGAAAAGCAATGTTATCAGTGCTAGGATTGACCATTAGTTTTTCAAAAGCTCTACTGCTTCTAAATGAGATAATTCATGTTTTCCACATGATTTAGCAAACAACAGTGGGAAATAATGAGGCACATAAACTTTATTTTTATTATGTTGATATTCTAAGTTTTCTGAGTCAAGCAAGCAGTGTCATATGTATTTACTATTAATATGAAGACACCGATATGTTTGAATGACACCATCCTTGGGGCTGACATAGGAGTTACAGATCCAGCACAGCTTTCTGTGTTCCCCAGTCCCCTTCTCTGTACCCTTCCTCAAGCTCCTACCCTTCTGCCGCATATATCTGAGGGCTGCTCACCACTCCCTCAGGAAAGCTCTGGAACTATATAGGAACCAGATGTTGATAGGAATGAATTATAAGCTATTCTTTCAGCTCTCTAATTAGACTTTCCAGCGTAAATGCAGGAGATGAAATCGAGGAAGATCAGATTTGCCCAGGTGACCAGACTAGAATCATAACAAAGCAACACGTTGATAAGTCCTAAACCTGCAAGCTCCTGGGGGTAAAACCGAACCTCCACTGTCCCATCAGAGTACCAGGTGGGGGGCAGGACTGAACCAGCAACCTGCTCGTGCCTGGGACAACACTCACTCATTTGTACCCAATGGATTTCTCTGGTTTGTAGAATTCTCGCAGTGATTCTGAACCAAAACTCAAAGAACACACTGAGAATAGCAAAGTCTCATCTTTTTTTCTCTGGTCACTTTTCATGTAGCTCCCAGCATAGAAATGGTGCTTTACAAAGTGCCAGAAAGAGATCAAAACCCTGAGCACAAGGACTTACATGGAAAAGCTTTAAAGAGGTTTTTCTGGGTTTCCTAGGAAAGATAAACTCCAAAAAGAAAACAACAGCAAGGAATCCAGAGGCCGTTGGCATTTAGAGGCTTAGCTGCAGCAGTGCCTCCCTGGCAGTGAGCACCTCTGATGCCTGTGGCAGGTGGGGCACGGTCACGGCCGGTCACTGCTGGTCACTGCGGGTCACTGCGTTCTCCCTGGCTTTGGGTTCACAGTGCTTTGCAGTGCAGTGGTTCAAAACTAAATAACTGTTGTTACTGCACTATAGCTCGTCCTTGGTATGTATGCTTACTTTCAGATGAAAGAAAATGTCTCATGATAATGGGGTTTTGTATGAGTGTGCTCTTTCTTCCAGAAAAAAAAAAGAAACTTATTTAAGGATTTACTTCTGTTCGCATTAAGGAAGAAAAGAAACTTTACAAAGGCTTACAGTTTCCTCCCTATAGCAATTCTCGTCTGGCTTTCCATCAGGGGTAAATATTACCTTCAGTGTATTCTGCATATGAAAGAGACAGTGCCAGATGCTTTAAAGGGTCAGAATATAGGATATGGAAAAGGAGGCATCTTCCCACTGTTTCATTTAAATGGGGAGCAGAAAAGCCCTTTGGGGAAATTAGCACTTGGAGAATTTAGCAAAATGATTGAACTCTGACAGAGGCCTATTTGATGAGCGAGGGAGCCTTGTTCCTGGTTTACCTTGCTTTGGAATGCCACGGAGTCATTAAAATGTGAGACAGGCTCTCCAAAGAGAAAAATCAGATGAACCTTGACTTGCAGACAGTATGTCTTGCTGAATAGCATTTCCCTTGACTGGTCATACCTTTCCCTTGGTGCAAAATTTCTCTCTCACGCACTCATCTAAAAAATCGAAGAGCTGAGTGAATTTCTGCTGCCAAAACCAAAAGACTGGTGGGAAGGGTCTTTACAAGTGATTAGCAAGTGTGCTCTCAAAAACTGAATATATAGGTGATTTTTATTTATAAATTGGTATTAAAAGCTAACCTCTATTATGTCATAGGAGTAAGGAAAGGAGAAATAAAGGCAGAAGCATGTGGTTTCTACATTAAGAAAATAATATGTATCCTTATATAGAATTCCAAAAAAAAAAAAAAAAAACTCTGAAAATCAAATGTCTTTGTGGTAACTCATTCAACCTAACTTGGATGGATTTGGTGGCTGAGCCTTACCTGACCTAGAGTGAATTATTTATCTATATTACTCCTCTTGATGTAACTATTCATATATTTCACTGCAGAAATATTAGTGTATATGGCCTAGTGCTGTCACAGACCCCACCTAGGACCCTATAGAATATGTACAAGCATTACTTTTAGAAACCTGAAAAAGTCTGAATTTTGGAAGAGAAAATTCTGAATATTGGAGCAGACAAATCTATAAGCTTTTCTTACTTCTGTGTGAGGTACTGCGCTAACTGCTTTACAAGCTTATCTCATTGTAGATGAGGAAACTAAGGATTGGAGAAGTAAAATAAGTTGCTCAAGGTCACTCTTCCAGTTAGGTATTGCTGCATAATAAACATCCCTGAAATGTAGTGGCTGAAAACAATGCTTTATTATTATCACACACATTTTTGTGGTTTGACTGGGCTCAATGGGGTGGTTCTCACATGTGACTGCTGTCAGATAGAAGCCGGGAATGGAATCATCCGGGGTATCTTTACTCACATTTTCAGTACCTCAGGCAGAATGCCTTGGGGCTGCTCAAGCATCTCTGTCTGCATGTGGCATCTCTGCACAGCTACATTACGCCTACCAGCATGGTGGCCTCAGCATAATCAGACCTCTTACATGGTGACTAGCACCCCCTAGACTAGAGCAAGCTTTCCAAGAAACAAGAAGTGGAACTTTCCAGTTTATTAAATGCTGGGCTCAGAAACTGGCACATAATTGCTTCTACTTTTTTTCAATGAGGGAAAAGAGTCAGAGAGATCACCCAGAGGGGACATGGATTCCAACCCTCTCCATAGGAGTGGAGCTACCTCCTTAAATCCTATCATTTAGACAAACCTATCACGTGCATCAATCTAGGACTTGAATTTAGGTCTACCTAGTGGCAAAGTCGATTCACTTTGCAGTGTTCTTTTGTGTAATATTCCTTCCTACCCCCAGTCATTTTCCTATAATCTCCTACCTCTACCAGACTATCCTGTAAGAAGGATACTCTGGACAAAAAAAAAAAGAGATCTGGGGCATATTTAAGGGGATGGATAGTGAGAATTTGTTCCCTTCATCCTGTTCTTATGTCATTGATCCTGCCTTTATCCCCATTTTTTAAATCCTCAATAGGAGAACACTTGGAAATAAAAAACAAGGAGAGACTCAAAGAGGAATTTATATGAGGAACGGATAGGAGGAAAAGGAGAGAGTATGCATTCTGGAACATTCCAATTACATGAGCACCTTTATTCCTCCCTCTACCCCAAAACTCTAATGTATCCCACTAAAATGTGGCACTTTGCATGTTTATTTTTGTAAACATTTTCCCCAGCTCCTAGCACAGCGACTGGCATGCATCAGTTCCCATTCCCTAGCAGAGATACATGTGGGAAGCTCTGTAGGTCAGCGGGTATGCTTCCCCGACATCTCACTCATGATCTCTAGGTCACCCTCTGTGCAACCCAAAGTAGAAAAACAAATTGCTGGGTAGTGCTTGTTGGCTGACAAGGTCTTAGTTTGGGCTGTAATGAGACCTTGAGCTGTTTGTGCCCTTGTGGGTTAAGCTTTGGAGCCTGGTCGACTTGGAGACAAATAGAGGGGGCCTTGAGAATTGAAGTTCCACACTGATTTATGGAGGAATAATCACAGTGCTGTTCAGAAGCAGAGTTGATGCACTTGTGGTCTCTTTAGGGAAAATCGAAGATGCGCTGGGTTTTAGTTAACTGGCAGTCGTGATTTTGAACCCTATCATTTGGACAAACCTATCACGTGCGTCAAAATGTCACTGTGCCTTCACAGGGCCTTTGGGAGTTAGACCCACAGCAGGCAGCTGTGCTGATAAAAATCCAGCTAAGCAGTGGCACTGCATTAGTCAGTCTTCCTCAGAGACATCTGGCATTTGCTTTCCAACTCCTTTCCCTGCCCACCTTACCTCCTGGATGCTCAACATACAAGCAGCCTTCCTTGCCCTATCTTCTGCTACCTCCCAATAACTACCCAATTTCTTATTTCTTCAACTCACTCCATGGTTTTCTGACTCCTCTCATTTTTTTTTCTTGTCAAGTAGAAACTATTGATGGCTCCTTCCTACAAAAACAAATGTCACTGCCTGGAGCATTCCTGAATTTGAGGTCATTAGCACAGAGTGCAAATGTGAAGCACAGCTTTTTATGATTTATCCCTCTCGCCTGAGTGAAGATGCTGTCTGTAGTGGCCAAAAACATTTTCTAAGAGAGAGTAATGAGCCTCAGGGCCAAGAAAGTAGCTAAGCCCAACAGTTCAGGTTGCTGTGCTACAAAGGTCAGGAGAGAACTTGCTGCCTTCCCAGTGGTAGAATTGTTACATATCAACATAGGACAGTTGGGATCCCAACATATCGACCATTGGGATCTCTTCGCCCTTTTGTCTCATTTTACCTATTAGGAAATTGGAACCCTGGTAGGTAAAGCCATTTTCCCACAGATCTGCAGTGACACAGTGAGACTATAACCCAACTCTCCTAATTCTTCCTCGTTCAATGACCATACCACAATGCTGTATTCAGATCAGAATTTCTTTTTCCCATCAACATATCTTACGCGTTTTACTCTGCCCCCCACTTGCCCACCACTGTGATTTATACTCTGGCCACCTCAAAGCTATTTTTAATTTTCTAGATCTCCTTTTTAGGGTGGGTGATAATTGGTCAGAAGAGCTTTTCTCGTTCTCGGTTCATTTGCTGCCAACATGTACATTCCTGCCCTCTGTTCATATTGAGTGACTGTGCCCATGTAGCCAGGGAAACTAGCACGCCTCTTGTCCAAAAGATGGGCAAGAATAAAACCGGGTCCAAGGATCATCATATCACCCTCCCTTTAGTCTCACCATGTGCGGCTGATGGAGGAGATTTGCCCTCTCAGTAAAGGTTATAACTCCAGCATATAGCGGATTGTATTGCCTGCTCTCTACTAGCTCATGAGGAGGCCATCCAATGAGGAAGGGTCCCGGTGTGGCACTCTGCGGGACTTACGACAGAATCCCATATTTGAGGCATGTGCCAAAGGCGTCTGATGTGGAGACTTACTGCTCACCCCGAGGCTGAGAGACAGTGACTGGTCCAGGTGCCTCTGTGCAAGCCTTAGCGAAGGCGCTCCCAGGAAGCCAAAACAGCACAGGATGAAAGGGCGATGCTCCTGCCTTTGACCTTGCAGCTCAATCTTAAAAGACAAATGAATCTTTCTCGGGAAAAGGGGTTGGAGCTAGCATTTTGTGTTTGGCAACTGAGCTCTGGGAATGGGCAGCTGGTCACGGGCTCTGACAGCAAAACTAGTATTTCACATGCCAGGCAGAGGGAAAGGAACCTTGGCGTGTCCAGAAAGGAATCTCCTCGAAGAGCCTTAAAGCAGAACCTGGAATCGCCAGAACTGGGACATAAACGCCTTTTTTCTCAGCAAAGAGGCCTCATTCTTCTAGTCAGTAGAGGCTCCTTTACTACCTTCAGCCAGCTAATGAACCACAAAAGCAGGTATATCTCGTATTGATTCTTGAGGCCAGGGAATTTCATTTTCCTTAGTCTTCTAAATTTGAGTGGCATATTCTTTTAAAATATAGATATTTACTTTCCTCAACATGACTGGAAAACTTAGAAGGATATGGAGCCAGAAATGACCTTGGTGGGCCTAAAAAGCAAATCCCCTAATGGAGAGCTGCTGTGTGACAGAGACAAGTGAGTAAATTAGTCTTCCTTGGAAGTGATATATGAGAGGACTTTGTTAATTGTCATAGTTTTTCTTCTACTCACCCCCCTCCCATTCATAACTGTTATGGTAGCTAGAACCAGGCAATATGGGATAAAGTAATTTATCTCATTATGACTTTACTGGCTTTCAGTTTTGATCTCAAAATTTTCTAGAAGTATAAAGGTCAAGCTCCATTTGTGGCATCCAACCCTCCTCAGTGTGATCTCAGTCTTCCTTTCAAGTATCAACTCGCGGTACTTCCCTTCGATCTACCCCTTCTATGCCCTAACTGCCCCAAACTAGCTGAAAAATGCTGTGGACTTTTAGCACATGGCATGTTCTCTTTCTTTCTGTGGAACGCACATCTCCTTTGCTTCTACCTGATAAACTGTTACTTGTCCTGCAAGCTCCACCTGAGTTATTTCGCCTTCTGCAAGGATCTTGTTACGGATGCTATCATACCTTTCTGCCACAGCTTCTTTATACATACACCTTGGAGAATGTCTCCTTGGCTGATCTCTGGCTCAGAGCAGTTTTACTTCTCCCAAATGATCGGTTTATATTTATTTCATCAATGCTCAGTAGTGACTCCCATCAGGTTTTCGCTTTAACAATGGTTGTCAGAACTTTCACAGCCAAAATTGTAGCCCATGTAAGATCAAGGCTATAAATTTTCCCAGTTACATTCTTGGTCACATTTTATGAAAGAACCTTTTCTTTTCTTTTACTTTTAAATTTGATATTTTATCTTTTATATATCATTTTGTGGAACTTCTTTCTGTATCAAGGTTACCAAGAAAGAAAGGAAGGAAAGAAGGAAGAGAAGGAGGGAGGGAGGGAAAAGGAGGGGAGGAAGAATCCAAACTAAAAAGCTACTTTATTTATGGTTCTGTCACCTGGAAAAATTAATTTTCACTCTGTGCTCTCCTAGCACTTTGAATAAGCCTCTATTATAGCATTTATATCACATCACGTCAATTCTTTTCTTGGATTTGTTTTCTTGTACCTGACTGAAAGTTCTTTAAAAGCAAGGACAGCTTCTTACTTGGCATTGCCAGCTTCTGGCTCAGTCCCTGACTCAATTAACTGCTCAATATATGTTTATTGAGTGAGCAGTAGCTGAAAAGTAGTTCCAAAGATTTAATCCAATCACATAAATTGATTTAACTAATTGGGGTTCTGTTCAAGATTTAGACTCATTCTCTAAATCAGACTTCTGACCTTCAGAACTTTATAAGTGACTAGTCACAGTCATATTTTTCACTGTACCTGCCTCCAACTGAATTTTAGCAAATAACCTACAACTTTATTTAATACAAATCAGATCATATTAAATATAATTTGAAATCTCTTCATGAAATAGGATAAGATCCTATTAGAGCACAACAAAACTCAATTATACCTTCATGGCATATGTTCTTTTTAAACAAATCCATTTGTGTATATTAAACTCTGAGAATCTTTCTCAAAGTTGGTATCATCCTATAAATAGAGCCAATACCAAAGGGGAATTAAGAAGCCATTGTATTGCCCAGCCCGGCGTGGCTCAGCGGTTGAGCATTGGCCTATAGTCCAGGAGATTGTGGTTCGATTCCCGGTCAGGGCACAGGCCCGGGTTGCGGGCTCCATGCCCAGCAGGGGGCGTGCAGGAAGCAGCCGATCCATGACTCTCTCATCATTGATGTTTCTATCTCTCTTCCCCTCCCTTCCTCTCTCTGAAATCAATAAATACATATATATATTTTTAAAGCCATTGTCTTATCTCTATCCTGGATTATTTCTCTAAGCAGAATCATCAACATTGATACACACCAGGACTTTATTTGAATTTAATGGCAAATCAATTATATCACTATAGCAGCTAATTATATTCATGCTCTTTAATAGATGATGAAATTCTCCAGGGTGTATATCCCAGTGAGCACAGGGCAGGTTCAAACTTCCTTTCTTTGCAAGTTGAAACAGGTTTGACCACTACAACATTTATTCATTTAGGTCTTCCAGGTCATTGCTAGGGCAATTGCCTGAAATGTCATTTGAAACATTAAAATAGAAATAAAATAGTCTGAATAAATTATTATTGATTCTGATTTTCCTTCTGTTATTTGGAGAGGTCATAGGCACAGGAAGAAAGAAGAATGTGTTGCTAGCTAGAGAATGGATAACCTTACATGTTTTTCAAGTGGGAAGAATAAAAGGATTTGACAGTTTCTTCACAGTCATGGACACGTTGTCATTTAAATAAAGGGACAATCCAAAGTGAATTAACCATTAATACAGATGTGTGTTATATACACATGAATTCACATGCACAAGCACAAGCACTTGTGGGTCAGAGCTGCCTCTGGATAAATTATAATGATGTCACAGCAATCACGGAAAGTGACCAGACACCAGAACATAGTGTTGAACTCAACTATCTACTAAACTAGTGCCAGCTCCCCACCTCTCCAGCACACTGCCTCGCTGAGTTTCAGTAAAAGAAGAGGAAAATTAATATTTGTAGCAAATGGTGTCTGGAAATTTACTTCCGAGTCTAGTCAATGATTATAGTTCTATCAAAGATGCACAGTTTCCTTGACAAGATATTTCATCAGAGACTTAACCATTTGGAAATGTCTCCTTTCAATTTAGTGTTCTCAGAATAACAGCAGTTTCAGCCAGATTAGGGCAACCACCACTCCTTTTTATTTCCCTTCTTCTTTGGTCTCAGCACCATAAAAAAACTAGAGAGTGGCCCTGGCCTGGTGGCTCAGTTGGTTGGAGCATTGTCTGGTGCACCAAAAAGTTGCAGATTCGATTCCCAGTCAATGTTCCTCTCTCACATTGATCTCTCTCTCTCTCTCTCTCTCTCAAAATCAATAAAAACATATCCTCAAGTGAGGATTAAAAAGAAGAAGAGCTGGAGGGCAGGGTAGAGATTGTAAGGTAAGAAGAGAAACCTAAGGTTGGGTGATAAATATGGCCTTTTTGTCCCCCAGAGTCCTAGGAGAAAGCACCTATCTTATAAGCCTTTCACAAGGAGCCTCCTTTAGGTTGCATTCTTTTCTCTTCATTCTTCTAAAGTGGGTATTTTTACTAAGACACCTATAGTAGTTTACTATTAATGTTGTAACAGTTACCACAAACTTAGTTATTTAAAAAAAATACCAATATATTAGTTTACAGGGTTTTTAAAATTTATCTTTATTGTTGAAAGTATTACAAATGTCCCCTTTTTTCCACCACTGAAGTCCTTCCCCCCAGGCCTTCTCCACGCTATTGTCTATGTCCATGGGTTGTGCATATATGAATATAAGTTCTTAGGTTAATCTCTCCCCGCCCACTCCTCCACCCCTGCCTTCCCTCTGAGATCCCTCAGTCTGTTCCATGTTTCTATGTCTCTGGATCTATTTTGTTCATCAGTTTATTTTGTTCCCTAGATTCCACATATGAGTGAGATCATGTGGTACTTGTCTTTCTCTGACTGGCTTATTTCACTTAGCATAATACTCTCCAGGTCCCGTCATGCTGTCTCATAGAGTAAGGGATCCTTTTTTACGGCTGCATAGGATTCCATGGTATAAATATCCAAGAAGATGCTTGCTATGATTTCACTCTTCTTGAACTTGTAGAGGCTTGTTCTGTGTCCTACCATGTGGCCTGTCTTTGAGAATGTCCCATGTACACTTGAGGAGAATGCCTATTCTGCAGCTTTGGAGTGGAATGTTCTGTAAATATCAGTTAAATCCATCTGATCTAGTGTGTCATTTAGAGTCACTCTTTCCTTGTTTATTTTTTGTATGGAAGTTCCCTATCTGGTAAAGTCAGTGGGGTGTTAAAGTCCCCTACTATGACTCTACTGCTGTCAATCTCTCCTTTAAAGTCCTCCAGAAGTTTTTTGGTTTTTTTCAGCCTCTGTGAGTCTTTTGTTCTGTGGTGGGCCTCTTGCAGACAGCATATATTTGGCTCTTCTTTTCTTATCCATTCAGCTACTCTATGTCTTTTGATTTGAGCATTTAATCCATTTATATTTAAGGTTATTATTGATAGGTCCTTATTTATTGCCATTTTAATTCTTTATGCCTATGTTTCTCTTTCTATTTCTTCTTATTACAGCAGTCCCTTTAACATTTCCTTCAAAGCTGACTGGGTGGTGATAAACTCCTTTAACCTTTCCTTGTCTGGGAAGCTCTTCATTTCACCATCTATTTTGACTGAGAGCCTTGCTGGATAGAGTAGTCTTGGTTTCAGATCCTTGTTTTGCATTACCTTGAATACATACCATTCCCTTCTGGCCTGTAGAGTTTCTGATGAGAAGTCAGCTGGCAGCCTTATGGGAGCTCCTTTGTAGGTAACGGATTGCTTTTCTCTTGCTGCCTTTAAGATTCGCTCTTTGTCTTGAATTTTTGGCATTTTAATTATGATATGTCTGGGCCTCTTTAGCTTCTTCTTACTTGGGATTCTCTGTGCCTCCTGAACTTATGTGACTTTTTCCTTCACCAGGTTAGGGAAGTTTTCTGCCATTATTTCCTCAAACAGGTTCTCTGATCCTTGCTTACTTTCAACCTCCTCTGGCACTCCTATAATGGGAATATTGTTACATTTCATGTTGTCCTGCAGCTTCCTTAAATTGCCCTCCTGTTTTTTTAATTGGTTTCATTTTGTTTCTCCGATTAAGTGATTTTTTTCTACCCTGTCTTCTAATTTGCTAATCCGATCCTCACCTTCCCCTAATCTGCTGTTTATTCCTTCCAATGTTTTTTCTTTTCTATTTCTACCATGTCATTCTTAATTTCCATTTCTTTTCTCATGCTGTTGAGCATCCTTATGGTCAGTATTCTGAACTCTATATCTGATAGATTGCTTTTCTCCATTTAACTCTTCTTCTGGAGAATTATTTTGTTCTTTCATGTGGGGATGTTTTCTTTTTGTCTCCTCATTTGGGCTGCCTGTTCAGATTTGTTTCTATGTATTAGGTAGATCTACTAGGACTGCCAATCTTTTGGATGGTCTCTGGTGCAGGCCAATATCAGATGCTGTTTGTAACTGGCCTTGAATACCCTGTTTGAAGCTTTCCATACTCCACAGCTTGTGGTTCCCTCTGCTAAGGCTAGTTGTGTTTGGACAGGACCAAGATATGCACCAAGTTCTGCTTTTCCAAGCCCTGGGTCCAGAATCAAGTCAAGCAAAAACTCAAAGCACCTCTAGTTTACAGTTTTGAAGGTCAGAAGTCCGTAATAGATCCCAGGAGGCTAAAATCAAGGTATTGACATGACTGCATTCCTTTCTATAGAGTATAGGGTAAACTGATTTCCTTACCTTTTCCAGATTTTAGAGCCAGCCCATATCATTTGGCTCCTTTATTCAAAGTCAGCAATGGCCAGCTGAGTTTTTGTCATGCTGCATTCCTCTCATACTATTTCTCCTGCCTTCTTCCTCTTAGAAGGACACATAATTACATTGGGCCCACTCAGATAATCCAGTATAATTTCCATTTTTTGAAGTCAGCTGAATGCCATCTTATACCCCAGTTTCTCCTTGCCATGTAGCATAATATATTCACAGGTTCCACAGATTAGGACATGGACACGTTGGTGGGGGGCGGGGCATTATTCTACCTAACACAGCATCTTTCTGGAAGCCTCATCTGCAACTCAAAGGTACTCTCCTCCTCATTTGTGAATTTCTTTAATTGGAATATTCCATTCATTCTAGGCAGTGGTATTTCAGGAGGCTAAGAGGCCGCTGCCATTGTAAGCTCTGCAAAGGAAGAATGTGTAAGGGATACTAGGTTTAATATCTTTGTCTCCTCAGGCTGAAGACCCTACACAGGGATGTCATGTATAAAAGTTCTCTCATGTGTCTTCATGTTCTTGGCTTTTGGGGGTGACTTTTGAACCACTGTCAGTTGCATGTTTGCACCTAATGGAAAATTAGTTCTTAGACACAGAGACTGCAAACAGATAGCCATCAAGCCAGTTGTTTTAAAGGAAGAATAAAAAAAGTATAGGACTACAAAGACTTAGAAGACAGTGCCAGACTAGTTCTGGCTGTAAGGTTAAATTGGTAGTTATTTAGAAACTCTTCTGAAAAACCAGTGAAATCATTGTGATCAGTTAGATCATGGAGAAAGGAAACCTGTGAAAACATTGACAGGACACTGTGTCTACAAAAAATTAATTCTAAGTTGAAAGGTATGCATCCCCAAGATGGCTCAGTATAACCCACTGGAGTGTGGGAAGACAATGTAAGCATTTCTGTTTTAAATAAAAACTTGATCTTTACTAATATTTAAAATACAGATTGACATTGTCATGATCATTTGTTTTGTACTTCATTTATTCACATCTCACACAGGTTAATTAAAGCATTTATTCAAGAAAGAGTAGGAATCTCACCCTGCAGGGAGGTTAACCAGGTCTCCTCACGCATATGCTGTTACCTAATTGTGACTAATTGCAATACTCATGAAACCACTAAGTGGATTGATTGTTATATTATCTAGTTTTAAGTAAATTAACCCTCACAAAATGGACAAGGGGTTTAAAAATAGACAAGTGTTTAGAAATCCCTTCAAGAAACTATGGATGGAGATAATACTAATAAGATGAGCACAGGTAAACACCAAGCCAATGAAAGAAATGACTTTTATCCAACCTCCCGTATACTGTCTTCAACAGTCAAACAAAATCCCAATCTGATCAGATCTGGCACATTCAATTTTGAGCAGAAAAGCATTTTTTATTTTAAATGGATACAATAAAAATACAATTATTTTGCATTGATACTTATTTCATCTTTAGCTCTGTTTAAATTTCTATATGTTTGTAATATATTATAACAATAGTCCATATTTGTACTTTATAAAGAAATATATGCATATTCTGATGATATATAATTATATTTGTTTTATGGATAAAGGTATATCATTTTATTGTTTGTAGATGGCTGTTCTAGAGGACAGAGCTTTTGAAAGGAGGCAGCCAAGACCAAATAAAAGGTTGTACATAGAAAAATGTTTAAAAGGTCATCAAAAGAGTGTATACAAGGGAGCCCCAGTGTAGGTCACAGGACATGCTACACTAAGTTGGATCTGACATTGCCAGAAACTGAAGTCTTATATTGATCTCTGTGTAGTACTTCTATCCTATAATAGGGTCCATAACATAGTTTATAAAATAACCCATAAATGGCTCAGTGAGATCCTTAAATTTTTAAATGTCTACTTTGTTTTCAATGCTAAAAAATAAACTGCCACAAAGGTTGCAGAAATATGCATTTTCCTTAGAGCCATGAAGTGTCTCAAATATATATTCATTCCAACATTAAAATATCAAATAAAATTTTATACAAACTGGATTTAATTGGCAGTTTAAGCTGCACCTAATATACAGTGTGTCCACCTAAAAATCAGTGAGTCTCCTTTTTGAACACAGTGATCTTACATTCAGCTACTCTTTCACTGACTTTTTTTTTTTTAAAAAAAAAAAAGTAACAATATGCACTTTATAGGAAATGGTTGGAGAATTTCAGCTACAAAGTGCTCCATCCTATGAAGATTGATTATTTTATGGGTTAGGAGATTTTCATAACTTCTAACATAATACAGAAGCATCCTTCAAAACGCAATCTTTAAGATAACATAAGCTAGGAGATTTAAATTTCAAAGTGCATGTTATCCATTTTCTGGTCATTTTTAACTTCCAGGCAAACTCTCTGATGTCCTCATTGTTTGTTTAATGTTTTTCATTTTTTTTCAGCTGCTTTGGGAATTAATTTCAGATCACAAAGGACAGAGAAACTTTTTTCTTCCTCCTGCCCCAAGCTCACCCTCCCAGACAAGATTTTTATCTGCATTAAATAGATTCACTGACCCAGGACTGGTAACCTACCCATAGCAGCAGCTTTTGAGGTGCTCAGTGGAGCATGGAAAGGCCCGTAATGACTGATTAAAGCCATCAGGAAAGCCTGAGATAATTGTAAAGGATTCTGGGGCAGAATGGCCCTACATGCCTTTCTTGTAAGCCTATGTCATTTTATTATCATTAACACTCTCCCCCAGCTCTGGCTCACAATGCAGAGAATCGTAGGAGTTTGACCTGGACTCACATGAACAGTTGCATATTCTGTATGCTGGGACAGAAAAAGAAACCCTTTTTCCCTGGTAGGATGACCTGGCAGAAGTTCCTGCTGGTGTTTCCTCCAGAAGGTATCAGATTAGTACTTGCTTTAGGGATAATGCTTTCGCATTGCGCCACAGAGCAAAGTATTTGGTCAGATAATCTAATAAGAATAATAACAGTCAGCCCATCTCATTTCATCCTCAGATCAGAGAAACCCAATTAGGTAGTAATTCCCCACCTCAGAGATGAGGGAAGGAAATTTCGGAAAGGTTAATTGATGTGCCGAAGGGCACATAGTTAAGTGCCCAGCTCAGTCCTACATTCCTTTTCATCGTTCTATATTATGCTGTCCCTTCGGAATGGATTATTAGGTCTGTGTTATTGTTATTAATTCTGCCCAAATAACGAATAACATCGTAAATTTACAATGTTGTTATTTATCTCGATTCTACTGTCCTCTGTAACTAAAATTGTTTAGAAACGTTTGATAATCATAATTATTGGGAAAAACATAACTCGCTTATATATTGTTTCTTCATTATTTTTTTCCCATTTAATATTTTTCCCTTTGGCTTTGACAATCTTTAAGATTGATTCTCTCTTCCCAAGTCATAACTCTCCTTCTTTTAACCAGCAGTCACCATGCAATTGCTTGTGCATTATGTCGCGCTTCTTTAAATGTGATTGCAATAAATATAGGGAGTATTTACTTGAATATTTCACTATTAAAACAACACAGCTGCGCTTGCCTTTAAAACATCTTCTTGTAGCTCTGTGGTCATAGCTGCCTATAGTGCCAAGCATCCTTGCTTCCTGGGTTTAAGAAATTACACGTGGCAAAGTGAGAGCACCTTGCTCTGAGCCAGTTGCATATATTAATTCCATAGCAAAATATTTTTAGCTAGTTTGCACACATCACGCATCAAATCATAACCCCTTTCCCAGTTCACTTTACGCATTTAAAGTCCATTGTCAAATAGTAAGTACCTTGTACTTTGGAAATCTGATATGATCTTAGACTTTAGTTTTTCGCCTGTATACATTTACTCTTAAATCAGATTCTATTACCAGGACAACTGTATAGAACTTCCTCATCTTTAATTTTCTAGTGAAATATCCAACGGCATGTTTCACTGTCCCCTCCAATTCAACTTGTCTAAAGGCAAACTCCTCTCCCTCACCACTTTCAGAACTTCCTTATTTCACCCGACCATCTGACTATTTTCTTCATTACTCAGGCTTGAACTTGTCATGCTTTAGTCTTCTTTTTTTCTTCTGGATTTGATAAGAAAAGTGTTTGTGGCATGAAGGAGTATTAGAGATCTTAGAGAACTTCACATTTAGGTTCCAGTTCCAGTCCTGCCTTTTCCTATCTATGTGACCTTGATCAAATCAACAAACCCCTCTGATCCTGAAAGTGTGGAAAGGTGACACTTTATAAATGAACATTTTATAAAATATCTATGACACGTATAAATAATACATCTGTAATATGACAATATTTAAGATAAAACTACTTATATATTCCATATGAATATCATATAATGTATTCATAGTAAATTAATATAAATACATGTATATTGGTTTAAAATTTATAATATGTATTAATTATACATATCATATAAGTATTAAATATATATAATTGCAGTGCTCTTCTTTTACCCAATAGTAGTACAAAGCATGTACATACACATGTACATATATATGTAATGTGGAGGGGTCATAGAAGTGTACTCTAATTAAAAAGCTTCTTAATCAATACTATTAGACTATTGGCAAATTTAATGCCGAGGCCTTCCAATGTAATTTACTTTAGAAAAAGCCACTGATGAGATTCTCTCTCTTTGTGGTTTTGGCTTTGTTTACAATACCTGACTTGACTTTTATGCTGTTACATTAGGTAAGCGTTAACTTTCCATCGCAACAGATTGCCAACAAGCACACACGTACAAATAGCGCGCTGGGCAGGATGGTGCAGGCGCTCAAGCTCTTTTTCCAGAAGGTAATAGAGCTGCTCTCATGACTGCGAAGGCATGAATGAAGAACTTTGCAAGCACAGGCCTTCCATACATTTTCTCATCCAACGGCCCCCTCACTTCCTCGGTACTTTCTCGTGTTCAGCATTATTGATTTTTCCAACAATTGAGTTTGTTTGCAATAAGCTGAACCGGAGCATAACCTTTCATTAATTAGAAAAAATGTATGGGTATTAGCTTGAGGAAGCAATAGCACTCCTTGTGTGTTTTCTAGCACAAACACAGGGCGATGTTTTGCTTGATTGCTATTGTTTCTTATTTTTAATTTATCTTTACTGTTGAAAGTATTACGGATGTGCCCTTTTTTCCCCCATCGCCCCCTCCCCCTAGTTCCCACCCCCCAGGCCTTCCCCCCACTATTGTCTGTGTCCACGGGCTATGCAGATATGCACGCAAGTCCTTTGGTTAATCTCTCCCACCCGGGCTATGCAGATATGCACGCAAGTCCTTTGGTTAATCTCTCCCACCCACCCCCCTTCCCTCTGAGAACCCTCAGTCTGTTGTCTGCTTCATTGTCTGGCTCTATTTTGTTAGTTTATTTTTCTTTTTTCCCTTGTGACAGTGTTGTTAAGTCTGACTCCAAAAAAAGAAAGAAAAAAAGCCTGAGAACCTTTTAAATAACTTGTGCCCATTCCAGAAAATAAAAAACCTACCAAGGTCAGCAGTGAGTGGATGTGAAACTAGCATCTTAGAATACAAATCTGTGCCATTCCTCTCTCTTAGTTCTAAGCCCTTGTCATCATTTACAATTGTTTGTACACTCTATTCCACACTGAAAGCAAACACCTTAATTATCTTCTTTGTTTTAACTACAGAATTTAGAAAATATTTCTTGATTCATATTTCTGTCTTCTGGGTAATTATCGCTATGAGATATATTGAACTAAGAAGCTAGGAAAGGTATATTTGTGTGTGATTTGCTGTTTAGCTTTTCACCATTTCTGGTCAGGCTGATTGAATTAGCCAATGCAGATTTCTTAAACTCAGCAAAAATTAATCATGTAAGTAATTACAATTATATAATAAATAAAAACTGCTGTACCTCAGCATATTCACTCGGATCTATTTCTGCTGCACGGTGATTAAAAATGACTCATTTTTCTTAAATTCTGAAATCTGAGAGTATGCTTTGAATGAAATAATTGATGGTAGGAATAAATTGAAAATGAGGACAGCGGCGGTCACTGAGGTGCAAACAGACACAGCAGAACACAGGTAAAATGTAACTTGGAATTATTTAGCAGAAATAAAGGTGACTGTAAAAATATAAATCAGGCATTGTTAGGGAAATCTCTATTAGAAAATGAAGCCAGAAACCATCACATTCACATTACCGGGAGATGTCATTCTATTTCTACAAGGTAAAGATAAGAACACCTTGAGTGCACTATTCGTAAGGAGACTAAACAGAGAAAGGCCTTACATCCATCCCCATAACAGCATGAGGTATTTGCTGATGGATCCCTGGGGGAACAAAACTCCTCGTGACAGATAGAGCGCTATCACCAAACAACAAAAAACGTTAAATACTAAGGACAAATTAATCCCTCCAAGTTCCATCCTCTGAGTTAGCTCATTCTCTGAAGATCATTGTCATGAAGGGGATTCCATGTGTGACAGCTGGGAGCAAGCATGGTATTAGTTGGACAACAGTGCCTCTATGAGGAACAGTAGTGGGGGGAAATGACCTTTCTCTGTCTTCTCTGATTTTTATTTTTTATTTATTTATTTATTTATTTATTTATTATTTTTTTTTTTTTTCTTCTCTGATTTTTAAATAGCTTTGGTCTTCCCTAGCATTACTACAGGGTTATATCTTGATTCCTGATAAGGAGCATTCACCCCCATTTAAAATGTGTGTATAAAGCAAAAGTCTCTGCTCTGCACCACACCAATGCGGGCTTTGGACACCATCAGTAAGTTCTCAGGGAGCAGAAATACCATAATCTTCACGATTTCTCCCTATTAACACGCTGCCATTATTAAGACACACATTATTGTTAGACATCAAAATTCCTGCTCTATTATTTTCTATCAAATTAGCACAATGTCAAAAGACAAATTTATGCTTCTTGGTTTACTTTTCCTCTTTTTTAAAATGTCAGTTCCCCAGATAAAAGAAAATTAAATAAGGGCAGCATATTTTGACACTTGTGGAACTAACTAGCAGTATGCAAATTTCCAAATAACATACTGTTCAAATGCTGCCATTTTTCAAATCTTAATAACTTTCTAAAAAATTATAATACACTTTTTTAAAAATTTTATTTTTGTTTAAAATATTACAGATGTCCCTTTTTCTCCCCAATGGCCCCTTCCACCCCGTCCTTTCCCTTCCCCAGGCCCTCTCCCCACCATTGTCTGTGTCCTTGGGTTGTGCATATATGCACATAAATTCTTTGGTTGCTCTCTCCCCCTCCACCCACCCACCCTCCTCCCTCCCTCTGACATTCCTCAGTCTCATCTATGCTTCCATGTCATTGAATCTATTCTGTTCATCAGTTTATTAAGTTCTTTAGATTCCACGTATAAGCGAGATCGTGTGATGTTTTTCTCTGCCTGGCTTATTTCACTTAGCATAATTTTCTCCAGATCCCTCCATGCTGCCCCAAATGGTACGAGATTCTTCTTCTTTGCAGCAAGAAATTTTTGCTCAGTGCAGAAGGAACTTCCAAAGATTAATACATTAGCAAAACATATCATTTAGAAATATAATTTTATTTCAAAAAAGAACTTAAAATTTTGATAGTAAGCATAATTTAATGAATAATTTTCTGTGGTGAGTCATCATTTCCTTGCAAAAAAATTTATCTATATGCATACACAGAACAAGCTTCTGTAAAAGAATCTAAAACTTGTAAGGAAAAGAAACTAAAGTATTACCAAAAAATATCCCTAACTTCTTTGAGGTTTCATATGATATTTGATAATGTATCGGATGCCTCTTTGTGAAACATTTAATAGCAGAGAGTGCAGGAGAAAGCTTATTATTTATTAAAGATGAACTCTGCTTTTTAAGATAGCAATAAGTCATTAGGTTGGCTTTGTTCAATGATGTATACAAAACACCATAATATTTTGTGAAATATAGTATATATTATAAAAATTGAGCAGATATTATAAAAATGGAGCAGACATTATAAAATATTGCTATGGTGAATGCAAATGTTTCATATAGCAATAATGCTTCAGAGTAATTAACAGTAATTTCCAAATACTATGCCAATAAAAGTTAAAGTAGCATTATTGCATTGGCTTGCCCATGAAGGCATAACTAATGCATACTTATTTATTTACCTAGGGGATTCTTATTGAACACAGTGAGCTGTCTATCAGTTATCTCCCTTGTGTAGTGTGTCAACTCATTAGAAAGATTCCACAAAGTAACAATGTAGTCACTCAGAAATGACTTCATTTCAACACAAATCCTGTGTAAAATGATTTTTGGTAAGCAGTCGTTCCCCATGGGGTTTAGGTTATCTTTTAGGAACTGGAAATGAAGATAAAAAATAAAAGAACACGTTGGTGTTCCAAATAATTTCTTAATCACATCTCATTTTAATAGTGACTTTAAGAAAAAACAGTAAATTAAATTAATTCTCAGATTACTTTTATGCTATAGAAGACATTTAAAGAATACATTTCTAGTTATCTTATTGTAAGCATTCACTGCCTATTTGACTTCGCTGGCAAATGTGACACGTTACAAAAGAAATTAGGCCATTTCAGATGTTAGTGCTACAGAGTTTGTTTTTTCCCCAATCTTAAGAGACTCCATGAATATTTTAATGTCAGATTTTACAATTTCACATATCAAGATAGGATTACTAAAGACTGATCAGCCTTGTCTCTGCTCCCTCCCTGATTTCATCACTGTCATGCACTCTTGGGATAATTCTAAAGCTGGAAACAACTGTAAGAGTGTGGAGCCCTATATGTAATTAGCTGCACTACTCATAATATCAAGCATGTTCCACAGTATATGTGGACTAGCAGCATGCTTCCAACTTTAATGAAGATATCCTTTTTCCTTTACTTTTCTTAAAAAGATATATCCATGGAAACTAGCATAATAAACAGATCATTCAATAAATACATTTGATCAGCAGATATATTTCAGGCACCCAACACTCTTTGGGAACAGGTAGTAGAGTTTCAATCTACCAAAAGGGACAGACATGAACATATCTAACTATAATTCATTAAAAGGTGCAATGATAGAACACTGCAATCAGTACATTGGAACACAGTTGATGATGCCATTAATTTTCTTTGGGAAGTAATAAATATAAGAGCTAATATTAACTGAATAATTACCATGTGTCACATTCTCTTTTAAGTGCTTTACATGCGCTAATAGAAGTAAGAGGGAATGGGTATTATGATCTCCATGTTTTTAGAATCTACATGTTAATGCATCTTGCCCAAAGCCATGGAGCTAATAGGCAGTGGAGCTGGGATTTGAACTCGGGAAGTATGGCTCTAAAGCCTGTGCTCTTGGCTCCAGACCGCACTGCTTCTCTCTTTTCCTCTGGAGTAATCCGGGCAAGGTTCAGAGACAAGTCCATATTTGAGTTAAAAGCCAAACTGTAATGACGACTTTATGAATTATAGAAAGAAGAGAAACATTTTTTAATCAAGGAAATACAATGAGCAAAATCAGGGAGAAATGAAAGCCGGGAAACACAGCTGGGAAATTACCCGAAGTGTGAGCTGCTCGGTTGGGGGGCGGGGGGAGCGGCAGGGAGCATGAGATTGCAAAGGCCGAAGGAGCCTCACTGGCAGGGGCCTGTAGGCTGTGAACCAGGGCTTGGTGTTATTCTATAGGAGCCCGGGAGGGACACGGTTACACTCATTCTGAAGGTTAGACTGACTTTCTAGCTGGGCCAAAGTACCTTTAAGCTGTCCATGAAAAGCGTAGGCTTTAACTTGAAGCAATCAGCCACATAATACCACAGACAAAAGAAAACATTTTACTCAACATATTCTTCAACTGTTTGAATAATGATCTAAATGTGTGTTTTTTCACATAATTTATATAAACTTTCTTTGAAAAGAGGGATTAAGTAACTCTTATGTTAAAAATTTCAGTATTTTTAAAAATTAAAATGACTTTTATCATTAAAATGACACATACTGGATGTCATCTTTTGTGTTGGAAATGTCCCTGTTAAAAGAAAACACAGAAACCAAAAAAAACAAAACAAAAACAGAACATCACAAGCACCACCACCACCACCACCGTCAAAATCTCACTTGGCAGGGAACACTTGGCTTGGAATTGGATAAGGCTTCCAGACAGTCAGATCTTCTTTATTAAAAGCATCCAGTGCAATGTTTAGAAAGTGGTGTGGAGAACAGAAAATGCCAACAGCTAATATCTTGAAAATTGCATGTGGGGGCTGAGACGCAGCCCCTTGATAGCTCATTACGCCTAGGACTTCATCTGACCCCTCCAAATCCACACGGTAGCACATCTCCCTGCCTCCAAAGCCACTGGGCCTCTCTCCTCCCCCTAATTCCCTGGTACCCTGCAGAACGGCCCCTGCCCTTCACTTCAGAGCCTCTAGTTCCTTTTGTCTATAGTACGAGAGTTTGTAGTTTCTGTACTTCGCTGGTGGCTTTGTTCAGTTGGTAGGTAACCACATCTTTTCCCGAGCACATCCAGGACCTTCTCAGAGGAAACATTCACTCCATTCTTTCCTCGTGGCTCCTCCGTTTTCCAGCCCCTCATCTGTTTGATGAACCCCTTTCTCTAAGGAAGTGTAAAAAGCCTCCTTCATGTGTCATTTTCTTGCCAAAAGTATCTTTTTATTCCTAGAAAAATCGTAGCTCCTTTTCATCCAAAATTAAGAAAAAAAGGGACCCCGTTTCCATGTTTCCGTTTTAAGAAAAGCTGGGTAACGTAAGAATATAACATGAGGAGCAGACAGCCAATGTGTCAGAGAAAAGGTGATTCACATTTGTGTCCTCTGAGCTGTGCTGTTCTCCACCTGTTTTTTTGGGTTTTTTTTAGGAAACAAGGCCCTGCCTTTGTATCCAAATGTTTAGAAAACAAATAATTAAGAGTAAGTAGTAACAATAATAGGTTGTGTCTCAAAATATATTTTAATGTTATGTGTTAAAATATGGATTGCTACAGTGTAATTTTGGGAAATTATTCACATTATAATTTTTTAGTCATTAGAAATAATTATCAATGGTCACTCTAAGAGGAAAAAAGATCATAAGCCTCAGAAAGGATACATTTTTTGAACTGTTGAAAGACTGTCCCATATTTCACTAAGGCAGTTGTCTTTCTCTCGTTAGGTATTGATATTTCTCTGTCTGTAATGACGTGACATTTATAATTTGCTACAAATAATTGAAGTGTACTTTTGTGAATTATCATTGCATCACCCCAAGACATTTGCAGTCTGATATGTCATTTTTTTCAAGATGAAGAGTGATGGAATTAGAGCCATAAGCTAGCTTATCTAGTTATGGCCATCGCATGCCATTCATCTCATGTAACTCAGTGGAAAAAAGGGTGAGAAAAGCTGTCCGGATATGTCACTAAGCATGACAGGTATGCTTAGATTAACTCCTCAAACTGTGATTGAAACAGTGGAAATCAAGTGTTTGCTGAAACATGGTGGAGATAAGTAATCAAACTACTTAACTTTAGCCTCTGCTTATGGCTATGTACAAGATCAAATCCTTTCTTCATTCTAAAACTCGTGTGTGTGTGTGTGTGTGTGTGTGTGTGTGTGTGTGTGTGTGTTAAAGAAATAGAACATGAATGTATGGATTGTATCAGGGCAAGAGGGAACCTAAAACTAGGTTCTAGGTAACATTTCAACAAATATTAACTAAAAACTTACTATGTGGTCATAAACCATTAAAACAAATATAAAATACATTAGACATAATCACATACACCCCCCCCCCCAAATAAAGTATTCAGTCTACAGTGGAGATAAGCATTAAATAAATTATCACGTACTCAACAAAGATAAATAGATGTGTTATCCTTACTGAATTTCTGATATTCTTGCAGAAACAATTTGGAAAAATCTTTAAGGATAAATTTGCTGCAGATTACGGTAGGGTAAACACCCTCTAAAATGAAATCTAACAATATTTTAGGATAAAAATATGTTTTAAAATAACATAAAAATAATACATGGTTTGACATAAAGATTAAACCTCCTTACATGTGATTTTATTTCTGATAGTGTAACTTCAAAAATGTGGGAAAATGTAAATCTGGATGTAAATATGTAAACTTGTTCCATAGGTCCAAAATATTTTATGTGATTTTATTGTAAATAAGCACTATTGGAATTAGATTTCAAACATATTGCAATATTAAGACTTTCTAAACATGAGGGAAGTCATCAGATCTGCTCGTCTAATTAGGTAAGATTCTCATTCACTGGGCTCACTCCTTTGGGAACACTTGAAGGAAAGATGATGGACACTCATGTGTCCTGCAAGCGTTCAGTCAGCCCTCCCCCGGCTAACCTTGGCTTTATGGTCCTTTCATACTCTAGAGTTTGTTTTATATCTCCAGGCATTCTACACTAATTGCAATTTCTTCAGCAGTTAGTTTAAAAAGAGTACAGAAGACAGTAAATAAAATTAACCACTCTGATGGTGAGCCTCTGATGTTATTTTTATCTAGGCAAAAGAACTAAAAATTAAGCGGTTAGCTTTACTGAGTGATCTCAGACAGATTGGCTAAGGTATACAATAAAAACTATTAGCCTGTCCAGTATATTTTCCCTTAGAATTATTTTTCTAGTGCCTGTAAGGTTGCGATTCGTAAAATGAGACCCTGTAAAGGGAAGGATACATTATCTAAAATTAAAATGTGTGCCTTGTGACATAGTTCAGCAGAGTCAGCTAAGTGAAAAATCAGGTCGTTTTAGGTAAATTGACTTAATCTGCCTAAAACATTCTGGACAATTAAAACTAACTAATAAGTAAAATTGTGGAACTCATTAAAGTGATTTTAATTAAGTGTCAAAAACATAGACTAATTCTTGATACCGTTAATGCCTCATTCGAGCAAGTGTTTCTCAGAGGCACTCATTTCATTGTTTACTTTCCATCACTCTGATAAACATGTGCTTGAGTATCTGTCATTTGAAAATAGTTGGCGTGCCCTACAGAGATGTGGGAAACTGATGCAGGCATACACCCGCCCCACGTTTAATGACCTTAATCCATCTCAGTGACTTGCCTTTATATTCAAATAACCAGTTTGGGGTGTAATTTACCAAAATCAACTTTCATAGTATTATTTCAACAAAGGACAGCCTTTTGTGTGACAAGCTATAATATTTAGCTACGGAAAGGCCTGCCATATTTCTCTCCCACTGAGAACTATTTGTTATCTAATGTCACTTATAGACTGCATGTAAATCAAATTATTATTTCCGGCCCTGCATGGTGCATGCTGATTAAAAACTTGTCAAGCTATCAGGAGAATAAGGCCATTTCCCAGCATGGAATGATGTTATTTATTCTAGGCCCAATGATTGGTACCAGAACCAATGCTTAATAATATCTGTGACTGGAGGGGAAAGAATTATTTTAAATAATCACTCTTATCACAGTCCTAAGGCATTAGAATTTGTGACAATACTGAAATAATTGTGCATCTTTAAGGAAATGTATAAGAAGGTAGCTAAACTCTCACTGAACTCATTGAGGTCAGTGGACACTAGGCAGTTCTCATCACTCATGGCCTCTCAAGAGCATTTAACACTGATGACCACTGTCTTCTTAAAATGTTCTTCTACCCACTTCTCACAATCTCCGGATTCGTGAACTATTTATTTATCCACTGCTTCTCAGTTCCCTTGTCTGATCCTTTTGTCCTCTGTTAAATGTTTTTGATTCCTGCGATTTGTCTTGTGTCTCTTACCTTTTCATTTTACTTGCTGCCCTGGAAGATGTTAGGCCTTCATGTGTGTTTACCACGCCCCATATATTCTCCAGGCAAGAGCTCTCTCTGACTTCTAGGCCCATATGTCAACGGACCATAGACATCTCACACTGATAACTCAAATTCAACGTTCATAAACCTGTCTTAGTATCTTCCTCCCAAACTTGCTTTTCCTAATACGTGGCTCCAAAATGTATAGTTATATGGCAAAATCCCCAGCAAGCATCCTAAACCATTTTGCATCCATTCACAATTCCAATCCTTTCAAACCCGGTGAGTCAACCTGTTAAAATACTGGCTGCCCTATTGCGGGCCTTCCGCACTGCTCAGGCTCATGTTTCCATCAGCTTTCCACCATCATTATCCCAGAAGCCCCCTGGGCCTTCTTGCACATCTCTAAGCTGGCTTTCAGAGTGTGTTTTCTAAAACACTGCATTGGTTATCTTCTCCCCAGCCTTCAAGAATACCACACGGCCTGAAGTCCAGGCTCCTCAGCATGACATAAGTAGCCTTCGTGGACAGATCTCTGTCTACATTTCCAGGCTCAATCCTTAGCTTGGACATCTTTGCACTCTAAGTCTCAACAATCATGCTATAATACCAAGGTATAGCAAGATGTTTCTGTTTGTTCTGTGTGTTTTACACAATTACTTCTGCTTATAAAACCCACTTTATTAGTTATCTATTGTTATGTAAGAAATTACCACAAACTTAGTGGCTTAAAAAATACACAGTTATTATCTTACCATTTTTGTCTGTTAGGAATCCACTGTGGCCTAGCTGGGTCGTCTGCTTCAGGGTGTCTTGAAAGCTGCAGTTAAGGTATTAGCCAGGACTAGGGGTCTCATCTGAAGACTCCACATGGGAAGGATTTACTTCCAAACTCATTCAGTAGTGGTAGCAGAATTTAATTCCTTAAGGCTCAAGCTCTAACAGGCCATTACCTGAGACCTTCTTTGGTTCCTTGCCTCATGGGCCTGTCCACAGGCAACTCCTTCACCAATATGGCAGCTGCTTCATCAAAACCAACAAGGGAGTCACAATCTTATTTAACCTAGTCACCGAAACCATATCCCATCAGCTTTTCCGTATTCAGTTGGGGCCTGTGGGAGGCAACCAATAGATGTGTCTCTCTCGCATTGATGTTTCTCTCTCTCTCCCTCTCTCTTCCTCCCTTCCACTCTCTTTAAAAATAAATGGAAAAAATATTCTCTAGTGAGGATTAACAAAAAATATACACACTTTCAAACTGTTAAAAGACTGTGCCATATTTCACTAGGTCCTATTCACTATTACAATAATACCCACTGGAGAGTTGCATTCATTTTAATTAGGGTACAAAAGGCAAACTTCTGTGAGTAATATCACAAAGTGACAGATATGTCTGTCTCTATTATTTTTAAGTTCCTTCAAATGAGAGACAACTATAAAATGAAATGATATGTGACTAAGGGGTTAAGAACATAGGATTTAGCATCAGACTATGGGATGGAATCACAACTTTGCCACTTACTATTTGAGGATTTGGGCAAGTTACTTAACTCGCTGTGCATTGGCTTACTGATCTGTAAAATAGGGATAGTAATCAGACCTATATCAAAGGGCTGCTGCCAGTATTAAGTAAAAGGATTCATGGAAAACAGTTAAAAGAAACCTGTTATATATTGGCCTCCAAGCGAATATCAATTATTATTATTTCCTACTGTACTAACATGGAAAGATGCTCAGGGCTCTCATCAGTGAAAAAAGCAACTTGGAGGAAAGTGTGCACAGCTTTAATTACCTTTTGTAAGAAAAAAAAAAGTATATATACTTAGTTATCTATATGTTTATATATAGAAAACATTTAGAAGAATACACATTAGACTTTTAACTATTTCCAGGCATTGGGAGAAGGGTGAGGGCGGTTACCTTCATTTGTTATTTTGCATACTTTTCTATTGTTTGCATTATGTTAAATAAGCATATATCCCTTTTATGTCTTTTTATGGGCTGAATTATTTTTTCCAAAAAGGTACGCTGAAATCCTAACTCCCAATAGCTCAGAGTGTGATCTTATATGGAAATAGGGTCATTGCAGATGTAATTAGTAAAAACGAGGTTTCACTAGAGTAAGATGGGCCCTTAATGCATTATGACCCTGTCCTTACTTTATAAGAAGAAACGAGACACACAGACACAGAGACAACGCCATTTGATCACAGAAGCAGAGGTTGGAGTTATGCAGGTTCAAGCCAAGGATTGGTAGCAAAACAGCATATGCTAGGAGGCAACAAGGAAGGGTTCTCCTACAGGTTTCAGAGTTGAGCTAAACACTGACAATACCTTGATTTTGGAACTCTGGCCTCTAGAACTCTGAGACAATACCTTTCTGTTGCTTTAAACCACCCTGTTTTTGGTATTTTGTTACAACAGCCCTAGGAAACTAATCAGAGGTGGGCAAAGGTAGTTTACAGTTGTAATACAAATAAATAATACAAATAATTGATAAATAATAATACAAGAATAAACTGTGTTTAGCATACTTGCGACTGTAAATCTACTTTTGTCCAGCCCTGTATATAACTAAAATTAAACAATTTATCATTTTAAAGTGTAAGCAAAATGTTAAAAGACAGTTACACAGTTTACAAGAGTATATTCACATGGCAAAGCTTGTTACAGGATCATTTTGACTCTAACCCACTCCAGCCATGGCAACAGAATTTTTCTTTTTAGAAATTTCAACCAAGTCCTTGTTAAGTAGTTCATATACTGGTGAGAAGTACTAAGAGTTATTTCTTTCCATTCTGTTCTTCATGAAGTTTTTTCTATCCAAGTTTCAATCATTTAAGTCCTAAGAGGGCAAATTGTTCATGGGCTATGCAACATTTGTTTGGCTGCTGGGACAGTACATACTAAGTCCTAAAGAGAAATATCAAGTAGTTTTTCTATATTACGTGACTTAAGGGATGATACACATTTTAGAAAAATAATTTTAAACAAAAAGTCAATTAATGTCTAGCCAGTCTTTCAACTGTTTAAAATATTACAGCAATAAAACAGAGATTTCTTTCCCCCTAACTACGTCAAAGTTATTAAAATGGAGTCCATTCGAAAAAATATATACAAAAATATGCATTCCTAATTTTTAAATACTATAACATATCAAATGGAAAAACTGTTTGATTCAAATATTTGCAGGGAAGGTTAGGGCTTCTGAAAAAAAATGTTCTTTAATGGTAAAGCTTTACAGTTTGAATTTTGCTTTCTTACATTAAGTGGAAGATTAGGGACAGAAATAAAGAGTTTTTTCTTTTCTCAACATATGTTACCATGGGAGCTAGCAGAAGGGACTGAGAAAATGCAGTCATTTTGATTAATAAAACAAATGGAGGGCGCAGTGGAACCCATAACCCCAAATAGTGTATCATATATTATTATTTATTTCCTTTGCCTATCTCTTTCTCAAATATCTAGCTGTTCATCTAGTAGGTTCTCCCTCCAAGTATCTAAGAATTGCTGAAGATTTAAATTTAGCTTAAGTTATCACTGATTTATTCTTCATTTCTGGCGAGATTAATTGTGTTCTTAAGATGTTTCCAAATTATCGAAAGTTGTTTAAGGTTGATATTGGCCAAAGATTTTCTTGTCCTTCAATTTAAGAGATTATAAAGAATACATATAAAAAAATTATATACTTTTTATACTTTTTCTTATAAAAATATGTCAAAAAAATAGAAAAACTGAAGGGAACGAGGGAGGCAGGAAGGGGAGGAAAGGAAGGAAAGACGAAAAGAAGGAACCTGAAAGTGGAAATGCAAATCTGTATCATTCATTTGCACAAATGTGAAATGTTTCCTATTATCCATACAGAAAGGCAAAACAAAACCATATGTCACGTTCTGAAGCAGTTACTGTCTCTTATGGAGAGAGCAAAATAGCAATGTTTCTTCTCCTGTGGTAATGCAAGGGTTAAACAGCCTGGGGCCTACCTGTGCCCTGCAAGTGTACTCAGGGGTTAATAGGCACAAAGTGCCCATCTTTGAGTTATTTTAACAACTAAACCCTAGGGACCAAAGATAAACTAAGGGACAGTAAGGAAATATAATTGCATTGGACACTAATGTCATGAAGAGTTAATTTGGCTTCAGTGGCTCATAACTATTCCAGGGCTGTGGCATTTTAGGAAACCACCCAGCTCCCTTCAGATCACCTTCAGATGCTGAAAGTGTAATAGTTGTTATTGTTTTAATCGGTGCTGCACTTTAATGGTTATATATGTGGCTGTTGTAAGGTGTTTTAAGCTGCGGGGGATTTCAGTGTTTGACATAGAATGCGAAAAAAAGAATGATGACATTTTATAGATTTAATATTGTCCTTTACAGCTAATAATAATTTCCTTTTGCAATAGGTATTATCAATAGAACACATGCTCGAATGGCTGACATAGCTGCCCTGCACTGCACCATATTTCTTTTTCTCGGGGGTGACTAAAATTGTCTAATTACACCGGCATTGCCACCATATTTATTCAGTATGGAATGTATGGGGAGGTATGTTGCAAAATACTGAAGGGAAGGGAAAAAACACTTGAAGTAGTTTCTACTTGAAAAACAATATAGTTACAAATGATGGCAGGAATAATATTTTATTAATTATAAGTCCTGATTTTTTTATTGCAAATGCCAGGTACCATATTAGGCACACAGCTTGAAATATATGTAGCGCAATGGACAGAAAAAGCTTACTTCCCTAAAATACAAAAGGAATGAGGAACAGGTTTTAGATTATCACATTTAAGTATTTTCAAAGAGGGTTATTTTCCACCCAGCAGTAGAATAATTGATATATAATTATAAAAGGGGCTATGCCAAAATTATCACTAGGCCCTTTATATTGAGCACAATGGTCTTTACACATCAGTGTTTGGTGGCAAAGCTTTCATTTCCCTTTGGGTAATGGCCAGTTCTTTTACCACTGTAACAGCTTAAATGTCTCTGTTTCTAGATTTCCAGTTAGCTGTACTTACTAAATCTTGAAAATGGGCAAAGCATAAATTTCTAAGACAGAGACTGAGTGGGCTGTCCTCACTTTTAGGATTTGGGGTGAGTCTCAGCTTGCAAGTCGTGGCTCTTACCTAGGCTGCATGTTAGATCCCCTGGGAAGGGGGTGCCCAGGCTTCACCATTAGTAAATCATCTGGATTGGGGAACTGTACTTTTTTTTAAAGAAAACTCTCTAGAAGATTCTAATGTACAGTCAGGACATTAGTGATTATTAGATCAGTGGTCAAAATACAGTCTGCTTAGCATTGGTGAATTGTGTCACTGTCAGTATTCTGGTTGTGTTGTACTATGACTTTGCAAGAGGTTACCACGGAGGGAACTAGGTAAAGGGTACATGGAATGGAATCTGTCTGTATTATCTCTTAAACTGCATGTGAATCTATAATTATTTTTAAGTGATAAGTTAAACTAAAATTTTAATAGTCTACCAATGAACTCCATTGTTCTCACCTGGGACAAAAAATGCAGAAACTGGACCCCAGCTAATACGAATATTTGTGAGTGGGGCCTAGAATCTACATTTTTATCAACCTCTCCGGGAGATTGTACTGAAATTGCAGAGACACTGACTTAAGTCCTTACACTTTTAGATTTTGAGGAGTACTGGGCAGCTGGCCAGTCCTAGAAAAGGGGGAAAGAGACAAATTGACTAAGGCTGTATAATCATACTCAAGGAAACATATAAATAAAAATAATATACGATGAAGCATTCAATCATTCATTCCACAGAAGCCCTTATATGTGCCAAATGCAGTTCTAGGCACTGCACTGAAGAATAACATTTGTAAACCATTCACCTCAGGCATTCTGATAAAAACTATACATGAATTTCTTATTTAATCCTTACAGCCACCCTGGGATGTAGTTCTTTATTTCTCCCCACTTTATAGAAAGGAGCGCTGAAACTTAGAGAGGCTAAGTTCTTTGTTGCTAATAAGTTACGGGCCTAGAATTAGAATTCAGCGTCTGAAATCAGAGGCGGGTGTGTGTGTGTGTGTGTGTGTGTGTGTGTGTGTGTGTGTGTGTGTGTGTGTGTGTATATTTTAACCACCTTAAAGTGTGATTAAGATGCATTAAGTACATTTACAGTGTTAGGAAGCATTCACCCCCATCCATCTTCAGAACTTTTTTATCTCCCCAAACTGAAACTTTGTGCCCATTACACAATATCAGAGGCTGTTTATATTAGGCAATATAGGGTGTCCCCCCAAAAATGTATACATACACTTTGAATAATTAGAAAGGTAGTGTTTGTTAAAATACATTTCATTTTCAAAATTGAGCTATCAGTTGTTAAAGTATGTATACATTTTTGGGGACACCCTGTATTTGAAGCTTTCTTCCTAAAAAAAATCTCTAAAGTTAGAATTTCAAGCAAAAGGTAAAGAAAGCAATTTGGGAGGAAACCCCTTGCCAGTGTTCCCCAAATCTCATGATGTAAAAAAGCCTCTGTGTGTAAGACAGGCCTTGATTTGGCTGCTTTTATATTGAATCCAAAAAAGGTAATTATCAGCACTATTGAATATTGATCGAAAACCCAGTTGTAGAACAAGGCTGCCCAGTTTGAAAGCCAAGGCAGCCACTTGTTAGCTGAGTAACTAGTTAAATAATTTTATTTATGTTTGCAACAGTTACTTCTCACTTGTGAAATAGGCACACTAATGTTACCAAATGAAAGTTTTATTGTAAAGATTAAATGATTAACACATGTGAAACCCTTAGAACATTGCCTGGTGCAAAGTAAGTACCCCTATTTATGGCACCCATTGCCAGCCAAAATAGTTATATTCCAAGTTGTCAATTTTATTTATTTCATTTCATATACATAATTTTCTGACATCTGTTTCACTGATTTTTTTAAATATATATTTTTATTGTTGACAGTATTACAGATGCCCCCCATTTTACCCACCTCCGCCCAGTCCCTACCCTCCCCCCCCAGGCATTCACCACACTATTGTCTGTGTCCATGGGCTGTGCATATAAGTATATAAGTTCTTTGGTTTATCCCCACCCCAAGATATGTCAGTCGGTTTCATGCCTCCATGCCTCCAGTCTTATTTTGTTGGTTAATTCATTTTGTTCATTAGATACTACACATAAGTGAGATCATGTGGTATCTTTCTCTGCCTGGTTTGTTTTGCTTAGCATAACACTCTCCAGGTCCCTCCATGCTGTCTCAAAGGGTAAGAGATCCTTCTTCTTTACAGCTGCATAGGATTCCGTTGTGTGAATGTCCCACAGTTTTTCTATCCATTCATCTACTGATGGGCACTTGGGCTGTTTCCAAATCTTAGTTATTGTAAATAACACTGCAATGAACTGATTTTCAGTCTTACTGTTCGGTAGTAAACACAATGACTAACAACCTAAATTTATTTTTATTATAATTGTTTCAAAAATTACAATAATACATCCTAAAATGTAGGTCTCAAGCAGTTTTGTTAGTGGCGATCAGTCCTTGGTTCAGCAACCTCATTTCTTGAGTTCAGCAAAGAAAGAATTCAGAGCCAAGAACTCTAGCTCAAGAAGTTTTATTTAGCCTTTTAAAAAGAAAGTTAGAAGCAAAAGAAGTGAGCCAGCTGGGCGGTGTGGACTGAGGAAACAAGTCACAAAGGCAAAAGAAGGGCCTTTGGAGCTTAGGAGAAAGAAGGCAAACATGCAGGCCTAAGGAAAGACGCGGCGGCAGGCACGGGCATGCTCTGGAGAGAGCATGTGAGGCAGTGGCTCCTTTGCCTCAAGGTTTTTTATGTTTTCTAAAGGCAGAAATTTTCGGGGAGTTCTCAGGGGAGGATCTCAATAGAATATTCATCAGCTTTCCAAGTGTGTCCTTTCAGGGTCCTGCTCTCTACTGGTCGCTTGGCACTAGCGTAGGGGATCATTGGTCATTGCATTTGGTCCGAATGCCAGTCATAGCTTCGTCCCCACCTGGTCTTGCTGCTTTTCTGGGGCTGGAGCTGAAACACAACTGAGGCCAAGATATTATTTCTGGTTTGACTAAAACTCTGTCTCTGTGGTGAATAAACCTGAGGCTTTGTTCCTAAGGTTATATGATGCTGATCAGACCCTCACTGTCCTGAGAGCTTAATGCCTAAGGGAGGGGCCATGTAAGGGAGAAGGGGGCAGGTGAGTCAGATGCTGGATGACGCCCGTTTGAATCAGCTGTCTGCCTCAGTTTCCCCATTCCACCTGCCTGGGAATTTTCCTGGCTTCTTACTCTCCTGCCTCAGTTTCACTTGGAATATTCTTTAGGAACTGAACCCAGTCTTGAGAAAACAGTAGCATCCCCCTACCCCCTGTTTCTAATATCTGAGCACAAAAGACATTGCTCTCCTGAGGACTTGTTTCTGTTTTTCTTCCATTCGAATAGAAAATACACTGTTGATGGCAAATCCATGAGCAATTTAAATACATAATTACTTAGACGAACAAATTGAAATTGACCAGAACTGCTCAAATCTCTCAGAGCTTTGAAAAGACCACTTTTCAAATGGTCAAAACAATTCCTTTGAATTCAGGCATACATTTAAATGCAAGTAAGCATGCAGGGAAACTACAAAAGAGAAACAGGTCTCCCATGGTATTATAAATTCTAACCCTGCTCCTTAAAGCAAACTAAAGTCTCTTTCTGTTATCAGTAGCTGTCTTCTAGGACAAATAGTTTGGTATTTTATAAAAGGGGGAAAAAAAACTTATCAAAAACATTTTTATGAAATGTATCTCTTTTGAAAAATTACTCCTTGAATTTGAGTAAAAGAATTCTTTAGAAGTCAACTATTGAGGTGATTCATCTGCACAAAAGAAAAATACTATTCGAGAAGCATATTTGAAGATATGTCATTGAAAATCAAAGATGATTTTCAAAATAAGCCTCAAATGGCAAAAAAGGGGAGAGATAAGTCAATAATTGAAGTCATAAGTGACTTAACTTTGGAAATTGGTATCCACTTGTTACTTTATTATATTGTAAGATAGTGGTAAATAAAACAAAAGAATAGCTTTGGTTTGTACACTTAAGAAATTGAAGCATGTATGAAGCTTAGCAACTGATATGAATTTTGTTTTCATGGTAAGTATGAAACAGTGAGCAGGGTTTGTACTTCCAGATAAAGATGGGCAATGAAGGCCGATTTCTGACCTGCCTTTTTGGATGGTCACCACCAGCACAGCTTAATTGGGAGCAGCTAATTGCTCAGAAGGCTACAGTAGCACATGATCATCCCTCGGTGTCTCTCCTGCGTACCTAGTTATCTTGACTTTGTCAAAAACTGTCACAATGGACTGTGTCACACTGAGAAAAATAACCTGTATGTCATCACTCAGAGCTTGAATACTAAACCCTAAAGTGATAAGAAAAATATATTTTTAAGCAAAACCCTTTTTTTCTCTGAACTGATTAAATTGGTCCATCATGGGAATGTGACAGAACATTTTAATAAATAATTTAGGAAAAAAGTCAGCGATCTTTATTTTTCTACATTTTGTATGATTGTTCTAAAATGTTTCTCTTACCCCCTCTTTGCATTGAAGAATATTGTATTAGCCTTGAATGTCTTTTGCACAATACTATGTATTATGCAAATGAAAGGCGTAAATGGTACTGTGAATTTTATTTTTATTGCAAAAATATATCTTTTCTGTGATTTTCTTATTTTTGAAATAGAGATAAGCAGAAAATTAGAAATTATTTGTAGTGGTACTTATATTATTAGTAATAAAAAATGACTCTGGCCTTGCCAGTGCTGCTCAGTGGTTGTGTTGTCCCGTGCACCGGGAGGTCCCTGGTCCTGTTCCCGGTCGGGGCCCGTGCTCAGGTTTCGGGCCTGATCTCCAGTAGGGGGGCCATGGAGGAGGCCGATCTTTCTCATCCATGGTTCTATCTCTCTCTCCCTCTCCCTTCCTCTCTCTGAGATCAATAAAAAACAGACTTTTTTTAAAAAAAAAGATGACTATGAGTTCCAGAAAAGTCTAATATTATTGTAAGAGTTGAAAATTTCCCCTTCTACTCTACTAGGTTCTTTGACTGATCTAATGATCAAATTGGCATAAGAGATATTAACAGGAGGAAAACAAACTGAAGTTTAATAACATGTATTCCTCCGGTACATACGGGAAAGGCCCAGGAAAACCGAGGAACTCTTCAAAATGGCCAAAGCCATTATATCAAGTTGTCTCGCTTCAGTTTGCAGGGTGTCAGAAAAAAAGGGCAACTTTAGTTCTTGATAAGTCCAGGTCAAAAAGATGGAAGAAAATTAGAAATGTTAGTTTGGAGAGTCATAGCCAGATATTGGAGGAAACTAGAAGAATTCGGTATCCAGTCAAGTTTGCAGCTAAATAACAAAACCACAAAGACAATGGACAGAACTAGAATCTGATGTCCACAAGCGTGTATTAATTATAATTTCAATTGAAACGTTTTTCTCTCTGAAAGCACCCTCATTTCTACTAAAGATAGCCAAATTAAGGCTAATTTGTTTGCAAATAAGTATAGCTTCAATAAACTTGTCCTGATTATTTATATAAGTGCAGCAAGAATAGTGATTGATCATCTAGGCCCCCCTCTTTTTTTTTTTTTCTTTTTTTTTTTCTTTTTTAAAATTTTTGGTCATATGGGCTCTTTTAAATCTGCCTCACTAGAACTTTTTATAAGGGATCTCAGATTGGTCTTTTAAAGCCTCTCAAGGGCAGAAGGCCAAGCCAAGGACTTGCCGTGAGATTTTGCCTGCATACCTATAGATATGGGTGAATTTCTCACTTCTCAGGGTCCCCAAAATTTCTTGAGGTTCCTGCACCTCCCAGGAAGTGGCCTTTTTTACTCCCCTGGTTAGGTTGTCAGGAGCCCTGTAAGCAACGCAGCAAGATGTTTTTCCAAGCGGTTTCATTGCCTCCATGAAATCAACCTTAGTTCCTTAAAACTGTCTGTTCATATCTGATTCTATACACATCTCTCTCAAATATGGCATTCCGGTAAAAGCCTTGGTAAAATAACTAACATTTCCAATTGTGTCCTGTTACAAGGAAAACGGATTCTTATTGAACTTGCACAAGTAACTGCATTGCCATGGCAATAAGAATACTCATTCGCTAGAAGATTCCAACTTCTAGAGGGATCAGGTAGGGAGAAAAATCATTTCATTTCCATTCACGAAGGTACACTTTACCAAATTGATGTAAGTCATAGTTGGGTTACATGAAAAGAGAAAAAAAGTTTTCTTAAATCTGGGAAAACAAAGCATTAAAGGCCCCGCAATGTTTCAAACAAAAAGTCATAAAACTTACGATCATCCCCATCAGTTCATTTACTCCCATGTTATTCTTACTTGAATCTAGTTTTTCCATCAGTTCTGAAAATTTTTACCCCGTTTAGTTTTATGAACTTAAAATTCTTCAGAAACCTGTATGCTAGAGTACTTTCTGTGAATCTCCTTGAAGATGAGACACTTTTGCAAAAGCATCAGAGTAGAACAATAACTCTGTAGATGACAAAGATTTTATATTATATCAAGACATATCTGATTTACGGGAATTTCATACAATTTCTAGAACACTTGGATTAATAGCATATATCCACACAAACATAAGAAGGTTTAGCATCACGTTTTTGACAGTCTTCTCATATAACTTAGCATACCAAATAAGCCTAATCAGTGTACCATCTCTGTTTTTTTATAATGAGAGAGAAAATCTTTTCAGATGTTCCAGGAGCCCTTTTAAAATTCCCAAAGTTACTTCCAGGCCCAAAATAATTTATTTAGAATTTAATTTTGAAGTTTGTCAAACATATCAAAAGATTTGGACACCATGAAATAAGGATCACAGGTCATTATGAAACAGCTCTTATCCATTTAATCAAAGTAATAATAAAACATTTCAAAGGCAAATGCAGAGGGTTACATAGTTATTAGCAAAACTTAGCTCTGTTAGTATTGAGAAGATTCAGTTTTCTTAAGTCTCAAAGACCTGATTAAGACAACATGAAGCACAGGAAATTATTTTGATGCAACACAAAATCTAAATGCTTTTTAGTCAGATTACTTAAAAGGTAACGACAACAACAACAAAACACAACCTTTTACAACTCTTATCAGGAGCAGACCAGAAGTCCAAGAAAATTTTGTCTTATTAGCAGATGAAAGTAAATTAATTTTTAACTGTACTTAAGTATACCACTGATTTTAAAGCTTATTTTTAATACCTTTATAACAAATTGATTTTTTGCCAACCTGAATACACAAAGTAAAATTTTACTTCTCTTTTTCTCTTTCCAACTTTTTATTTAATTTGTCCTTTATTTTTTCCTTTTGAAATAACCAGTATTTGCAACAAAATTTTTTTGCCTTAAACAAAAATACATCCTTACATCTCATATCTT